>NC_056746.1:400129501-400252001 GCF_019279795.1 Protopterus annectens | reverse complement strand
CAGCATCTGCGAAATAAAGGTGGCAGATTCCACTCCATATTCACCGTATAGCCAGCACTCTTCTATAGCACTTTCAGCCACAAAGCAGCTCAGTAAACAGAACTTGACAGAATACTACACTACAATGAAGGTTGTAGTATAGACCTTGTGCCTTCCAGTAATAAAACAGTTGTGGGGAATATTTAAAAGCTCAAGCTGTTCTTCTACTAGTACTACTATAAAAGTTATAAAAGCACTGACATTATTAACACTGGCAAAAACCTTAAACATAGAATACTACACTCTTTTGTCTTACTATTTTAGGAAACGAGCTAGTGCCTATTGTGTGCACACGTGCATGTGGTCTTCTGATGAAGCTTTAAACAAAGGCATCCAATATGGTAGGATAGGAGTATGTAAAATACATGACACTTGCCATAAGAGAGATCTGGTCTTTAAGTATACACATTTACATAGCATTTTAACATGCATGTTTACATAATGACAAACACATTTTACATACAGACAGTTTCAAATATTCATTGCATTCCAATAAACCTCATATACTTCATTATCCCTCCCCGCCTTCCTTCCACCATAACCACACTTTCAAATTTTGTAGCAAAACATTTACTAAAACAAGTGTTTTTACTTTCCAAGTTTCTCACACAGCAAACAAATCTGTAATCCCAAACTTGTTTCTTTAAAACACATACAAGATCATTCTCATGGCAATATTTAAAATTTTTAAAACTGCACATTATCCTCAGTTACCAATTCCAAACCTTTTTCACATTGACTAAATAAATGCTCTGATGTTTCTACTGTTTGCAAAAACAGTTTCTCTCCTGCAGCCTTAGCTGTAATGACTTCATGAATCTATGGGGAGATTTGGATGAAAGTTTACATTTTACTCCACATTCTCTCAAGTCTACATTTCAAAATCCAATACAGATGTAAGAAAGCAGTATATATATCAGTCATAGGATTTATTAATCCTATACTTCCTTTATTCTTACTTGTATAGAACACCCCCCATTCCTTTTTTTACTGGGTTCTGTCTTGACCCCCATTGTTTGGGACACAATTTAAAACCTTTTTCTTCATGGTCTGAAATAATATACACATTGCTTAATAGTCACAATTTCACCCAAAATAACAGAATTTATCCAGTTATGAAAAAGTCTAAATATATTTCGTGAAAAACAAACTTTATTTCCTCAGTTTTTCGTACTATAAAAATTTTCCTTTTCCCAGACTCAATTCCTAATAAAGAAATCAAATCCGAGAATATATTCCTTCTATTCTCACTATGCCCTCTATTTCTCCAAATCAGCCTTTTTAAATTCACTTGCAAATTTGATTAAAGAGAAAGGCACCTCCTGTCTCACCCCTTTAAATCTTCACATTAGATCAGCCAGTCACTCTTACATAAGCCAACTGTACTACATTTAACAGCTCAACATGAATTCCTTCTGCAGACTACTCCATAAACCTGCATGTCCCTCATTTTCAAAAGCCTTAAGCTTATCCCCATCATTTTAACCTCTTTCTCTCATTTTAATACATCATGCAGAATTTCCTTTACTTATGTTGATCTGCTTGCTTTCCCCTCCCTTTACAGCATCTCAGGAATAAACACCTTTTGTAGTTTCCTAAAATTCTTATGCTCAATGTAACAAGCCTTTCCTGAATACTACACCCATCCCTTTTTTCAAATGAAACTGAAGAACCCCATTTCTCTCTCTCTCTACTTGTAAAACCTTCAAAACATTTTTGCCATACTTTTAATGTCTTACAAACTTAACAACCTAACCATCAACACCAAGCATTGGAATATGCATTTACTCGTTTCTGAATGCCATCTAATTCTTCTAAACGTTCTTCATTTTGAAAATTATGGATTCATCTGAAAACTTTGTAAGACTAATTTACTCAACCCTTGTTTCTTCTGTCATTGTATATTTCTTTGATATTCTACAACAATTTGCATAATCTCTTTATGTTTTACACACACACACACACACACACACACACACACACACACACACACACACACACACACACCTACTATTTAGCTCAACACCTGAAAGGGTGAAAAATGGGGCTATAGATATAAATCCCTTTTTAGTTGTTGGGCTAAGTAGCAACAAAGATAACAGTGAACAACTGGGTGACAAATTTGAAAGAACTTTTGTGGTTCAATACAGTGAGGGAGCAAAGGACATTTAAAAAACTGAGAAAAATTGGACATTATGAAAGATAACAACTTAAATGTTCAATACAGTGGGTGAAAAAACAAATTTCATTTATAAGATGGCAAGTAAGGTTAACTGGTTGTTTGAACAGAACAGAGCTAGAGAAGGTAGCCTGTGTTAACTAAGGATTAAAGAAGAGCACAAACAAGTGTGTTTTTTGTAAGCAATACCCATATATATTTGAAGATGAAAAAAAATAACTCTTGCAAATAACCTGGGCACAACCCTTACACTACATAAAGAGAACTGTTCAACATCAGGTGCTGTTTGCGTGACAATACGTTCAGAATGCCCTGGTTTTTATGTGGGCAAAACTTAACGACTTTTCAGAAAGTGTCTACAAGCACAATTATGACAAAACCCAAGAGTGCATTATGCAAACTTTCTTTAAATTGCACTAATTTTCAAAAGTTTTGTTTTGGTATACTCAAGAAGGTACCTAGGAACCAAAGGGGAACTACACTGTATACCAAAACGGAGTACAGGAAGCTTCTCTGGCAACAATGTCAGCTACTAGCCAGGGCTGTTTATTAAACCTATACTTCAGTTAAGATCAAAGCTCTTCATGAATTTTTGTTTGAATTAATTAGCATTTTACTATTAAGAGAAATGGAAATTTACAACAGCAATATTTACTATATTACACCATATACATTTTTAAAAACCAAGACGTTCTTAAACAAGTGACGAGCTGATCATTTTGAAGCTTGGTTGTTTTTTGTTTTTTCGGTTTTTCCCAGTTAGGGGTCGCCACAGCTAATAATTTGAAGATTTTTTATGGGTGCCGAGGTGCCAGCTCAACGCCCAACCTTCAACGAAGGCACGCCCATTCTACACGTCTTTCGAACACCACTGCCGTGGGGAGGACATGCAGACTCCACACAGAAGGCGCTCCAGCCGTGAATTGAACGGGAGAACCTCTTGCTGTGAGGCAACAACGCTACTGCTGCACCACTGTGGCCTTTTTTTTTTTTTTAAGCTTGGTATTAAACTTTTCACAACTGGTGAGGTCCAAAGCATCACAAACCTATGAAATACAAAGGTGCAGTATACCTTTAGGGATCTACAAGTTTTGTCAGGAAGTGATGCGACAAGAGTTTATAAAAGGAAGTTGACTTGTTATGTATGTGCACTGATGAAGCCCCAGAAAAGTCTGTGGGATGAAAACACTGAACATTTTGGTTTTTATTTTAAATAAAATTTTATTTAGTGTAAGCTCTGGTTTCTGGCTTCATCCTCTGTGTACAATTATTAAAAAGGTTCAATAATACTGAAAGCATATCTAATGTTAACAAAATGCAGTAGTACAATGGACAGGATTTTATACTAGGGTGGGTATTGCGGGAAAAAGCTGTAAATGCATTGGTTAAGCAGGGGGGGGGGGATCTCAATGAAGTAACATGTATACACAGGCTATTCCTTAGTCTAGACATTTAAATAATTTGACTTTTTGGGCTGCATGTAGTTAATTGAACAGCTAGCCTGAAAAGGGACCATATTAAAACACCAGATTAGATGGGAACTCAAAAGTAAAACAATGGGAAAAAAATTGGAATTGTATATTAGAGAGACTGGTGATCAAGAATTTTTCAAAAGTAAAGATAACAGAATATGAAAAGTAAGCATTAAAGACTGTAAAACAGGCATGACATAGAAAGAGGATAACCAACCTTGCTCAATGTGGCAAGATGAGGTCAGTTTCTGACTGGACAAAGCAAGCACAGATATGATCAGAGAATAAAGTGAGCATTACTGTCTGCCTAAATGAAGTGCATTCTTACAGATAACTTGCTGGCTTGCCACAGACTATCACACGAAATTTAGTACTAAAAGTGCCAACAAAGAATAAAAATACTTCATAAATTGGCTTCTGCCAGTATCCTTATTTGCATCTTAAATAGCATGAATCATGATTTAGCCCCCCTCTCCCAACAACACTGTTCAAACAGCCTCCATAAAGGTTCTGTACAAAGCAAATATAGAATAACTACATACACTCCCCGTAATATGCAAGTGCCTTCGACACACCAAGGCAATTATGGACCCATAAGTCTGACCAGAGTCATATGCAAAGCCATGGAAAGACTCATCATGGAACTGATCAAGTATGACACAGGCAATCTCCAAACACGGAGCTCATCTCAATCTGGATTTGTGAAGGGCAGGTTATGCTTACTCAACCTGGTGGCCATTCACGAAAGCAATGGATGAAGGTAAAATAGTACGCACTACAATACTTCGACCTGGCCAAATCTTATGGCATAATCCCCCATTCAGGCATAGTAGAAAAGCTAAATAAACCCCTATAATACAAGCTGGATTGTCAAGTCGCACCAAGATAGGAAATCAAAACAGGGGAAGTTACCTTCACAAACAGTTCAGTATAGTCCCAACAAAGCTCTAAGCTGGGACCTCTCCTGTTTGGCATTTACTTCTCTTTAGCAAAAGCCAACAGCAAAGGGCTCTGGCCAATTAGGTCTGCAGCTGGCCGCAAACTAGGAGCAGCCACTGAACCCCCAAATGACTTGGCCATCCTACAGGAATGCTCATCTCAAAATAAATTGGTGCCAAAATTATGGACTGAAACTAAATGCCAAAAAAATGCATCAAATTCTTTGGGGTGCAATATCAATACAATAGTTCCCCAGGGTAGATGAACATCCAAAGAGTTAATCCATTTGTTTGGGATTTGGGAACTTATGTGGGCAATGGCTTAACAACACCAATGCATGTCTATTGTCCTAAGAAAGTCCTTCTAAACTGCACAGCTTATGAAACAAACAAAGGAATTGTGTCTAAAGGGGGAAACAATGAAATCCAATCTAATCAACCCTCATTAGGCTAATCACAGAGTATAATGCCGCAACAACTTACTCCCACAGAGATACCTTATTAAAAAGGAAACAAAGCCTAAACAATACATCCTACATAGACCGACTCGACTCAAAGCCCCGCCACTTAACTCTGCACCCTACAGACTGCTAAAAGGTGACCTTGTATGGTAGACAAGCCATCCTCGGACCCAATACTGATAGATTTACTGCACATTAGCCAGTCAAACTGCATAAGAAACTCTGTCTAGGGATCTAGACCTTTTCAGCAACAAAGGAAAACTCCACCTTCTCCTACATTTCCTCACTTTGGCAAAGGAAGGTAAGAGACCACCGACTTTTTTTAAGCTAAAGTTCGCACAGAAGTTGCAGAAGAATTCGTCTACACCTGTATGACATACCACAGATAGAGAAATTTGTAGTCAGGAGCTCAGGCTACTATAAACAAGACAGGGAGGTGTGAAAGTGTTTTCCATTGTCTTTATTAGCTCAGGCTACTATAAACAAGACAGGGAGGTGTGAAAGTGTTTTCCATTGTCTTTATTAGCTCAGGCTACTATAAACAGGACAGGGAGGTGTGAAAGTGTTTTCTATTGTCTTTATTGCAGAGAGGACGAGAACTTACACCAATTCACAGCTGCTTACAATATAGCCATGAATTTCATAGCACAGCAATTATATCAATGATTCAAATGCAGCTGTCACCCCTTTTGACAAACTATCATAAGCAGAATCACAGTATTGAAATGCTAAGCTTTAAACGTTTATACATTTTAAGACTACTTGAATGTAGTCTCAAAGACGTTTGCGACATTTAGACAAGTCAGAAAATATTTTCTTGTAATTCTTGTAAAGTATCAGCACAAATAAAGTACGGGGGAGGGGGCTGTCAATTCATCTTAGACTACAAAAAAAAAAAATTCTTTGAACAAAGGCCTGCAATTTAGTAACGGTTCTAGTTGCATCTGTAAAATTCCTTAGTAAACTATAAAAAGCACAGACGCACACAAATGAGGGCCATTCAAGAAATAAAAAGCAGCAGTCCTGTTTCAGATAGTAAGACGATAGTGACGGGCACCAACACCAATCCCATTATATGTGAATGGAATGGAATGCACCACTACTTCATGTCTAGCATGACTCGTATAAAGCAGACTTGAAATGGATTATGGGAAAGAGAAAGGCTTGAAGAAAAACAAGATCACGTTGACAAGTCAAGCTCCACGGATAGACATTTTGCAGAAAACATACTAAAATTCTATAAGAAGCAGAGTGATTCTGAGATGTTAGAGTGAAAAAATATTTTTGAGTTCTAAGGTGGAGTTTTCTTATAACAGAACTGTTTACAACAGTGGTCCTCAACCACCGGGCTGCAGACCAGTACTGGGGCCGTTGATCAGTCAGTACCAGGTCGCATAGAAAGAAGTAAAACTTTCAGGGATGGAGTGAAACGAAAAAGTGAATTTGTCTGTGTGTGTGTGTGTGTGTGTGAAAGCAGAATGTAGGTGTGTGTGCGAAAGCAGAAGAGACCGTGTAGGAGAGAGAGTGAACACGGAGATTGATCATGATGTTATTTTACACTCACTAAGCAGCGCTGTTGCTGTTTGGCGACTGCAAAATAAAACAAGGAAAAGTCTCTGTGTCTCTGTCTTCTCCAGGTCTTTTGGGTTTCTATACCATGATGGGAATGGACCCCATTTCTAAGTCAAAGTGTGATTAAAGTTCATGAAATTAGTATTGTTTCAATCTTTGATGTCAGCCAGTAGTGCTCTTCGCAGCACCTGCAATGTGCCCAATAATGACTCCTTCTCCAGTTCGTATGGAGTCACATGTATTGGCAACATATTCAAATAAAATTGTAAATTTTTTTTTTTTTTTTTTTTTAAGACCCGTTGCTCCTACTACTATTGGAACTGTCTGGGTATCTTTCTTCCACATTGCTCTCGCTTCTGCCTGCAAATCCTGCAAGACACTGTAGTCACTGGGTGTGGCAATTTCGATGATCAATGGTAATTTTGCCTTCTTTTCTTGGACCACTACATCCGGTCTTCTACCATCTAATTTTTTGGACTGTTGGTAATGGGTGATCCCATGTGATATAAAACTTCATAATTTTCTGGGATGCTTTGTGGCTCATTTTTCCAGTATTTTTCAGCCACTTCAATACCATAAGGTTTGCAAAGTCCCCAGAGCAACAGTCTCGCCACATTATTATGCCTTTCAGTATACAGTCCTTCTGCCATTAGTATGTTGCAACCAGCAACAAGGCGAGTGACTGTTTCAAATTTGGTTTTACAAAACCTACATGTCCTTTTATCCCATATGTTCAATGGACTTTTAAACCAACGTGCACAGAGCCCACCATCTTGGGCTGCCAATATTAACCTTTCATTTCTTGGTTTGAATTTGCCTCTCCTTAACCATTCCTGATCAGCATGAGGTTCTCCCAGAAGTTTTTTATACTTGCAACTATATGTTTTTTCCACATTTCTTGCCTTCTCATCTGGTCCTTTTGTTTTCTGGCACATTCAGTTGCGGTCTGATTTTTATCTACTTCTGGTTTGATTTCCATTTCTGCTTGACGTCAATATGCTTCTACTAAATTAAAGCAGAGAAGTCATCTTAGATTTAGTCTCCTCACATTTCAAAACACTCGCTACATTTGGATCTTGTGAGGTCAGTAGATGTGCGAGTCCCACGACTGCAGACCTATACATGTAAATCAATTTCATGGAGGCCCATCCCTCCTTCGACGGGCAATATATAATCTTGGTATATACTTGTTCTTCCTTCAGCTTTTCCCGGTTAGGGGTCGCCACAGCGGAACTCCGGTCCGCTAATGATTGGCAGTAGATTTTTTACAGTGCCGAGGTGCCAGCTCGATGCCCAACCTTCAACGAAGGCACACCCATCCTACTCATGTCTTTCGAACGCCACTTGACTGCGGGGAGGACATGCAGACTCCACACAGAAGACGCTCCAACCGAGAATTGAACGGGAGAACCTCTTGCTGTGAGGCAACAACGCTACCGCTGCACCACCGCGGCTTCATAACCTGATTTTTATAAATCATTTGGTAAGCATGAAGCATCCTTCTTGTTTTAATATCCAATCTATCCAAACACCTTTTTGGGGCCAGTCAAAACTGTAAGTTAGGACAAGAGCAAATTGATTTACAGCTTGGATCTTGTTCCGAGATGTCAATGCTGTTCTCGGGATTAATTTCAGTCTTCTAAAAGTATTCCTTACGGAGTTTTATTCACATTTGTTCATGTTTTATTGCTGAATCTTCATCAATTCCCAAGTATTTATACACTCCCTCTTGCTCAAGTTCTTTTATATCACATTCTTATAAAAAACTGATTTTCCTGGTGCTGCAGTTTTTCTCATTTAAAAGGCTGCTTTTGCACATTTATCAAGACCAAATGCCATTCTAATATCAACTGAAAAAGTTTTGACACCTGCAGCTGTGCTTTCAGGTCATCTGATGAGCTTTACATTTTAAATCATCGACAAAGAGAAGATGAGAAGTCATTAAATTGTTGCTTTCTAGGAAACAAATTACAGCCATGGCCTAAACTGTTAAGTAAACAGCTTCATAGATTAACAGCATGGCAGAACAGCAATGGTGACAGTGTCACCCTGGACTATCCCCCTTTGAATTTTTATCCTTGGGATAATAATCTGTCCTCCATCATGTCTTAATTGTAAAGTGGTCTGCCATTGTTTCATGGTTACTGTAATGTACTCAGTGTAGGGTCTCTCATACATTTTTAAGCACTATTTTAACCATGAATATGGGATACTATCAAATGCTTTTTTGTAGTCAATCCATGCCATACTTAGATTCTTCCCCTTTTTACAGTTCTCCATTATACAACTTTAATTTAAAACCAAATCATCCTTTGCTCCATATGACTTTCTTTTAATGCCCTTTTATTCTACTACTACCATAATTGAGTTTTCTTCTAAATGACTATAAACTCTTGTCAATTCCAGTGTATAGTTTATATGTTGTTGTAAGGCATGTTATTGGTCTAAAATTTTTTAGAGTAGCCTGCAGGTTGACTTAAGTAAGAGCATTGTTTTGCCTGTTGTTAACTAGTGTGGTGTCTGTTCGGAGTGCACATACAAATACTTCTTACTCACGGCTAAATCCTCATGTAAAGATGTTAAATACTTTTAAACAAAAGTTAGGTACTGCATCTGGGCATGGGGTTTTCCAGTTAGAGGCTTTTCTTAACTGTTTCAATCTCTCTGGCCGTTACTTCATCCCATTTCATATCCTGTACCTTTAAACTTCTTATTTGTCTTTTACTTCTTCTATCCATTTACCATCTTTGTTATGTTCCACAGGATCTTCATCTTCATAGATACTTCTCCAAAATATATCTACTTCCTCTTTTTTTTTGGCGGTCTTTCAATTCCTTTTTCCTTATTTCCCAATTCTCTGCAAAACTTTTTTGGGTCATCAATAAATCGTTTATTTACTACTTTTTCTTTATTTAAACATCGGTGTATCTACGTTTTTCCACTTGGGCCGAAATGTTTAATTTAAATGAGATAGTAGATCCTGTACATTGCTTTAAATCACATCCATCTTTTAGTATTTTTGTTGATCTATTTCCTCTTCTATATTCTTCTAACAGTGACACTTCTTGTCTTAATTGTTTTATAGTTCTCTATTCGATACTTCCATGATGGTATTCGATTCTGTGTGTGAGTGAATGCGTGTGCATGCATGAAAGTGAAGAGGCTGTGTGAGTGACAGAGAAAGAGAGAGAGAGAAAGTCCCAGGCAGCAGCAGCAATGATTAAGAGGTTTGCGTTCCTCTAGACTATACCTCTCACACAATAAATCTGACAAAGCCACAAATAATAGGGATATATTTTAAAATATTGCTCTTATAAAACTTAGAAAGTTGATAAAATAAGGTTCCCATCAGTATTGCCAGAGGATATGAAGTCCGACTCTCCCAGAGGATATGAAGTCAGACTCTCCCAATAAATTAAGCCCACAAGTTAATACTAGCTAACAAATAGCAGCTAGTCCAGGAGTAACTATTTATTCCATAGGTTTGAGATAATCTGATGAAGTTTTCTGTGAAAATCGAGATCTTCTCAAACTGATTGATTACCTGATACATTAACAACATCAAGGTTATGCTGTTAGGCAGACTGTTATGCTTCATGTTGTAATACTGTAATTCTTACTTCTCGTACTATTACTACTGTTATGTACTAACTAGATCAATATTATTTTGTTAAAGCAGAACATACACTATTTTTGGTAGTTCTGGCCATTTGTCTTCTTTATTGTACTTTGCAGCTTTTCTCCCTGGGCCTGCACTGAAAATGGACTTCGTCAAACCTCCTCAGTAAACAAAAGAAAATAAGTAAATATTATGTACATGAGATGGCCGATCTGTGGAAAATGGTCTTGCATGAAACCGGTCCTTGGTACAAAAAAAACGCTTGAAGACCACTGCTTTAAAGGGACAGCTATCTTGGAAGATACAGAATACACTCCCCATCCATACCAAAATTTAGCCCAGGACTGCTCTCTGTACTACTAATAGGGTACAGACATGAGATTGGTAAGGCCAATTTAAACTTATTATTCGAGTTTTGCTCCAGCTAAGATCTACCTGAAATCAACTGGATGTATAAGTGAATTTAATTACACACTTTTGTCTGTTCTTTTTCAAACAGTTCTGCATTTAAAATTTGTGTTTCTCACGGAATATTAAACTCAACTGAAAGTTGCGGCTGTCTCTCTACAGAGTACTTGTTAGAATTTCTGTGTAACCATTGATAGCAGTGGGGGTAGTTTCACCTCTGATATCCTGTCCTGCCTTATACAAGTGGTACATTTTGGGTTATTTCTTTTTTTTTTTTTTTTTAGGTTTTTATTGCATTTGACATGGTCCCACACAAACAACTTCTCTGTCCTCAATAACCTATCCTTCTTACAGTCACCAACTGGTTTCAGAGTTACCTGTCTGACCGCCAACAATCCGTTGTACGGCAGAATGACACATCTCCCCAACTACCTGTCTCCATAGGGGTTCCCCAAGGATGAACCTTGGACCCCTACTCTTCTCTGTTTTCACCAATAATCTAGCCTCTGCCACCAAACATGGCATACTTGTACAATACGCAGATGACTCATCTACTCAGCCCAGTCCCTACCCAAACTGCAAAAAGTCACACAGGAAGCCTTTTCCTCTGTTGAAACTTGGTTATCGAATGCCCAATTAAAACTCAACCCAAACAAAACTAAACTAAACTACTCATCTTCCAACCCACCAAACTCAAAACAACTCTCACTTTAACATCACAGCAAAAGACAACACCACCATATACCCAAGTGAACACACCAAATTGCTACGAGTGGAAATAAACAAACTAAAATTTGATATTCACATATCCTTGACCAAAAAAAAAAAAAAAGTCCACAAAAAACTAGGAGCGCTATACAGAAATAAGCAACTTCTCACCAAAGCAGCAAAGATTTCAATAGCAAATTCCCACATTATCTCCACTCTACTTTATGCCTGTCCAATATATACCAACCTAAGGCAATGCGATCTAAACAAGCTAGAGACCTGCTACAATCGCCAAATTCACCACAGGGGCATCCTACCATAGTCACCACAGTCTCTCACTTGCTGAACTGGGCTGGCTTGAACTCCCTCACCTCCTTCAATGGTATCAACTCTCACTCGCCCACAAACTAGTAAATCATCCACTAAGTGTCCCATCCCTCCAGAATCTAATCCAACTCTATCACACCACCAGACCACTAAGATCCAGCAACAAAAATCACTTGCAGATCACTAAAGCCAATAACTCTGCTGGTGAAGCACTATTCTCTTGCACCATAGCCAAATTATGGAACTCCCTCCCACCCACAATTACCTCCATACCATCTTGCACCCACTTCAAAACTTTACTAAAAGCGCACCTAAAAACATGCTGGCTATGCCCTTGCAACTCCCACTCTAATATCACCCTCCCCATCCAACCACTACCTTTCTTTCTACTCCACTAACTACCTTGATATAACAAGCTCAGATGCTCATAAGACAGTACTTATTATACAGCAGGAACTTCTTGTAATATTTGTTAATGTCCGTTATGTACTTCACAGATAAAGATTCTAGTTGTCTACTGACGTACTATGTTCTTCATCTGTAAATATGTTAAGTAATTGCTAAATCGCTATGTAATCCAGTGTAACTACTGGATATTTTAACTGTGGTGCTTTTCTTCCCGGGCCTCCGCTGAAACTGGAGCTATGTCCACTTGGACACTCCCGGTCAACAAATAAATATTTCTGCTTATTATCTGAGCTTTGTTCCAGCCAAGATCTACCTGAAATCATCTGGACATACAAGTGAATTTAAGTAGACTTTTATCTGTTCTTTTTCATATAGTTCTGCATTTAAATTTATTTGTGTTTCTTACTGAATATTAACTCAACCGAAAGTTGTGGCTGTGTCTCTACAGTTAGTTCCCCATCCACTCTCCCTGTTTTTGTTCTGGTGTTAATGTTGGTGGCTTTGAAATTGCCCGCCCCTCTTGTAAATTTGTATTTGGATACTACTACTGGGCCCATCTCATTTGCTCACTCAACTGAGTGCAGTGAGATCATATTCTGATTTCAGGCACTCCTAATGTGTACAGAGAGGATTTGGGAAGGACAACCCCTGTAGTCTCTTAATCTTGCTCCGTTCCCTCCCTCAAATAAAATATATACATATTTTATTCAGCTACTCTTAGTTGCTGTTCTGCGTGCTGTTATCTGTTCAGTCGCTGTTACTCTGCACTTATTACTGCTTGTTAGTAGCCTTCTATACTTGTTTTTTAGTCATTTGTTAATTTAATTGCATTTATTTAAACTGTATTTGCCGTAATATTGCTACACACAAGTGTGCTAGCCTGCACTGCAATTTGAATTGTATTTACTGCTGTTTTAGCTGCTTTTCTGTAAAAAAATTAATTCTAAGCTCGTTTCCTGCCTTTCCTGTAACTAGTCTAGTCCAGATACAGACTTGCTGTATCCAGGACTGTTGGTAAGCTTCCGAGCCCCCCAAGCCTGTGTTGGAGGGAAGCCTTCTAACTTATTAGTGGGAGTGGTAAGCACTAGGTAGCCCTATCTACCACAGGAAGAGTGGGTTTTGGCCCAGAAATTGTAGTTCATTGGCCGTTTGGGAAGTTTTCCCATCTCTTTCTACTTTCTGGTTTAAAAGCTCGTGTTTGTGTTTGGTCCCCGCCTTTCCCGAAACTAGTGCAGTCCAGGTACAGACGTGCTGTATCCAGGACTGTTGGTAAGCTTCTGAGCCCCCCCCCCCCCCAAACCCTTCTGTGTTGGAGAGAAGGCTTCTAGCTTATCAGTGGGAGTGGTAAGCACTATGTAACCTATCTACCACAGGAGGAATGGTTTCTGGCCCAGAAATTATAGTTTATTGGCCGCTTAAGAAGCTTTTCCATCTCTTTCAACCTTCTGATATATAAGCCTGTGTTTGCGCCCGTTTCCTGCCTTTCCTGTTACTAGTCTAGTCCAGGTAGAGATTTGCTGTATCCAGGACTCTTTGTAAGCTTCTGAGCCCCCAAGCCTTTCCGTGTTGGAGGGAAGCCTTCTAGCTTATCAGTGGGAGTGGTAAGCATTAGGAAGCGTTAGATGACCGTGAAAGCGCTTACTGTCCTGTTTTTGGTGCCGTTTGTTTCATTAAACTTTACAACAGTGGTGATTTCATCCAGTCCGTGGTATATTCCTTGAATTTTTATCTTGTTTCTGGTTTAAAAGCCACATTTGCGCTCGTTTCCCACCTTTCCTGTAACTAGCCCAGTCCAGATACAGAGTTGCTGTATCCAGGACTGTTGGCAAGCTTCTGAGCCCCGCAAGTCTTTCTGTGTTGGAGGAAAGCCTTCTAGCTTATCAGCGGGAGTGGTAAGCACTAGGTAGCCTGTCTACCACAAGAGGAGTGGTTCTTGGCCCAGAAATTGTAGTTTGACCATTTGGACAGTTTGTCCATCTTTCAACTTTCTGATTTAAGACATGTGCGCTTGTTTCCCATCTTTCCTGTAACTAACCTACTAGGAAGCACTAGAAAGCCTTAAACTGATACAAGCCTTCTAGCTTAGAAGAGAGACTTTGGAGTGATGAAGTATTAGTTTTCTGTACTTTCTTGCTGTACTTAACTGTTTTCCGCCTAAATGCGGATTTTTCAGCATTTATTGCGATTCAAAAGCTTGTTTTTTTTCCCCACATATTGTAATTGTTGACTGCCTGCACTTTTAAGAAGTCGTTTGTTTAAATAATTTAACTGTTGTAGGCTACACACTAAAGTGCGATAGCCTTTTCTCATAGTTTGTAGCCGTAGTGTATTTTTTTTTTTTTTTTTTTTTTACTACACTGTTTTTGCCTCATCAAATTCCTTGTTTCCTGCCTCTCTAAGCTAGTACAGTCCAGTTTTCAGGCTAGTGCTGAATTCAGGGCTGTGTTACAAGTTTGAGTTGCCCATACCTTACTTGGATAGAAGGAAGTTTCTCTGTTCACCTGTGAGAGAGGGGAGCTTTGAGCAGCCTGTCCCTGGAGGAGTGGTTCCAGACCAAATGTCAGTAGTTTGTTGGCCATTTTGGGCTAAATTTCTGTCTCTCATTTCCCTGCTATAAAAACAGAGTTTGCACGGTTTTGTGCACCGGGCAGTGCTAGTTAGCTACAGTTAAATTATTCCTGGCTCCACTAATTCTCCTGTTCAGTTTTTCCCCTGAAACTAATTCTCCTGTTCAGTTTTTCCCCTGAAACTAGTCTAACTCTCAACCTAAGCACTCAAAAAGTATCCTACAGCCCGGCACTTGCTCAGACCTAACAGCAAGCACTAATATACCCTGACACTTGATTGCCCAGCAGGGCAAGACTCTTTATTCACCCCTCACCAACCAAGCAGCTCACCCTACTATTCAGACATTACCAAAGGGCAATCTCAGGTGTACTCTCCAGTCCAGCTGGTGAATCTGGGTATCCTGAGGCAATGTTACAACTGCCTCATGTACAAAGACCACCCTCACCTCCTACCACAAAACAGTAACATATGCCGAGATGCAATTATACAGCCAAATTGGAGGCTAAGCTGTCTCCACCCATGACTGGAACAGACAGTCAAGAGGAGAAGATCATCACTTGCACCACACCTCCAGCCACACACAGACCTACTAAACCAGCACTGGCAAAAAATACACAAACACACAAAATCATACTCCGAGGCTCTAAATAAAAACCTGCAAAAGCAGAGATCTCCAAAGCAGACACCCAAACAACGTGCACCTCCAGTCACAAAACAGACAACACATAAAACACAGTTTGCTGCACAATCACAGCCCTTAAGGCGAAATATCATACCCAACACACTACTATAGGTGACTCTATAGTCAGGCACACTGACGTCCCACTCACTAGGTTGGACATGCAGAAGGTTACTGCTAGCTGCCTGTCGGCAGCCAGAATCCGCCACATAACACAAGCACTCTGGTCACTCCAGAACAAGTACAAATATGACTGTCATCATGTTGGTGTGAATGACTGGAGACTTGCCTCCCTGGCACGAAAGAGAGACATGGAAGAGATCTCAGATCATGTAGCCCAGGCTGGTATGACCCTGACCCCGAGTAGCATCCTGCCCTCACCAAGACTGATACCTCTGTATAAAGAAAAAATGATCAATTTTAACAATTGGCTAAACTTTTGGTGTCATTCAATGGGGATCCAGTGTCTGTCAGCCTGGGACGACATGCTCGACAAGCCGCGTTGCTTTGAAAGAGACTGCTTGCACCTGTCACCCCTAGGCTTTTGAATATTGGCCAAGGCTCTTGCTGCCCCCATAGTGCCTTTTTAGGCAAGGCTCAAAAGTCAAACCCACCTATGAAAACAGCACAATTAACAAAAAACTGAAGGTTATGCTACTCAACGCCAGGATTTTAAATCTCAAAATGCACGCGCTTGAAGCACTCCTCAGTATGGAGAACGTCGACATCTGTGCAGTAACTGAAACCTGGTTCAAGGCTCCAGAAAGGACTACTGGGCTACAACTCGTTTCGGCCACAGAACACCGACCAAAACACAAAAGAAGGGAGTGTATCCATATTCATCAAGGATACCTACACCTCCAGGTTAGTGACACAGCATGATACCTCCGAGATCATCCATGTGCAACTAACATTGGGCAAATCTGCAATACGAATTGTGGCCTGCTACAGATCACCCTCCATGACCCAGGACCACCACACCACCTTTCTGGAGGCACTGGAAAACATGAAGGTCCTACCGAACACCCCGACATTGGGCAATTTCAATTACCCTACCATTAACTGGGAAAACTACTCTAGTACAAACTCCCAGGTCCAGCGCTTCCTGGAATTCATCAACTCAAACGCCCTGGATCAGCTGGTAAACTCCCCTACCAGAGGTGAAAACATATTGGACAGGGTCATCACAAACATGGGCAACAGGTGTTCCACACCGGAGGTCAACCCGTCACTGGTTAGATCAGACCATAAACTAAATCATTCTGGATGTCCACACCCCACCACCACCCCCAACTAAGGAAACCACAGTAAAAAAAAAAATTTTTCTAAAGCAAACAAGACAGAGGCGGTAAGTTTCACAGCCCCCACGCTAAATGATAACGCTGGCCAAGATGCAGAAACCTTTACAAATGCACTCTGAGCACCTACAAGGATGCATGGATCATGCCATCCCTAGCAAAACCAAGACTCACTCCTCTAAGAGAAGGAAACCAGTCTGGTGGACCCCCTGCCATAAACAGGCTATGCAATAGGAGGAGGAAACTAGAACCAAAAGGAAAACAGTAGAACAGCAGAATATTCCAAAAACGACAATGGATTCAGTTCCACAATAAAATTTATTGCTCATCTTGTCTTAGCGCCTCGGCCATTACAGCCTTCAAAGAGTACACATTTACCAAAAAATACATTCCCCTATTTATACACCAACAGTCATTTAATTAAGTAAATTAAACATACATTTTAAAATTTTAAAGCAAACTTCTCCAATTAATTTCTCTGTTCAAACCTCTTGGTGTCAGTGTATCAAATTTCAATATAAATAGTTTCCTAAGACAGTAAAATATTTTTAATTAATCTTTCATCCCCTTTCCTGATAAACACTTCTGCCAGAATAGTAGCTTGTAATAAGTTAGCATCACTATTAATGTTTTTCCCCAAAATGAGATGCTATAGACTTTCTAGTCTCCCCTTCTTTATATCCAATATGTTCCTGCAACCCAATTCTAAATTTCCTTTTGGTTTCCCCAATATAGAAAAGGTTGCAGGGACATCTCAAGCAATAAATTACACCCACTGTACCTCATGTAAAGTAATTATGTGGTTTAAATGTTTTTCCATTGATCCTAGGAAAACTGAGTTTAATAAGGGAACATATATTGCAGTTGTTACATGGTCTAGTACCTAAAGACACTAATGAGAGACAGACTAGCTACTGGTGCAACATAAGCTTTAACCAATTTGCCCCCCAAATTCTGTCCTCTCTTATAAGCCACATAGGGTAAATCAGAAACAATTCTATGTAATAATTCATCTCTATGTAAGAATTTCCAATAGTATTTTATTAGTTCCCAGATCCTAACACGAGTATTATAAGTAGTCACAAAAAACATTTTATCTTTTTCAACCAAAAAATTAATATTACTAACATTCGTAAATCTTTCTACTATTAGTGTCATGTTTGTTTAAATTATACTGTATTAGTTTATCAATAGACCCATAATTCAAACTCTCACGATATCCTCTCTGTAAAAACATAGTGTTTGACTAATTTGTTTTTGTAAATCCATTTTGTTATTACAGGGCCTAGACAATCTAATCATCTCTCCATGAGGTAAAGATTGTATAGTACGAGTCGGATGGCAACTAGTACCAAATAAGTGCTGGTTACCATCCTCAAATTTTCGATGGACTGTAGTTGCAATAGAGCCATCCTTCATTCCAGAAAGATGAATGTCCAAAAAAATTAACCTCTGTACCACATTGTAAACAGTCAAATTTAACATTATAGGCATTCTCATTTAATTCTGAAAAAAATCTTGGTACCTCATTTAATCCCCATCACAAACAAATCAATCATCAATGTATCTAAAATAAAACAAACATGTTGTACAAATACACACATACATATATATATATATATATATATATATATATATATATATATATATATATATATACACATATATATATATATATATATCCATCCATCTTAGTCCAACTCAAACCTAGCCATAAAGAGATTCGCATACATGGGAGCAAATGGTGCCCCCCATGGCTGTACCTCTTAACTGATGATAAATAACTTCATAGTCCAACTCAAACCTAGCCATAAAGAGATTCGCATACATGGGAGCAAATGGTGCCCCCCATGGCTGTACCTCTTAACTGATGATAAATAACTTCATCAAAACTAAAATAGTTATGAAGCAAACAAAAATAAGTTAAGTCAATAATGTAATGAGAACACGGACTATCATCTAAAAAAATATTGCAATGCTCGTATTCCATCAATATGTCCAATATTGGTATATAGAGTACTTACAGTCATAGTAATCCAAAACATATTCTGGGTCCAATATACATCTGAAATTTTGTCAATGAAATCAAATGAATCTTTAATGTAAGAATCAAGTCTTTCAACATAAGGTAACAAATAACTATGTACCAAAATTCCTATATTATGCAAGACATAATTTACCGCAGAGACAATGGGGCATCCTGGAGGGTTAACATTATCTTTATGCAACTTAGGGAAACCATAAAAGGACAAACAATAGGAGAAGGAAACTAATTCAGAAAAAAAGCAAATCCCAAGAAGGAAAGACATCCCTGATCAGTATGAAACTAGGTCCCTCATAAAATCATCCAAGGCCAACTTCAAAAGAAAAACAGCCAAGGATTCAAAAGATAAACCACAAAGCCTGCTTTAGCTATGTTAAGAATCTAAGTGGAAACTCGTAGATATGCACTGAACTAGTGCAAAACAGCACAAAATATACTGAACCTACTGATATTGCCAACATCCTGGCAGACATCACCCCCTCAAGGGCCCACAACAATACCGGAAAAGTGTAGTGTCCCAGAAATCACAGGTGAAAATAGCCCTTTCAAAAGCCAAAAACACAACGCTGATGGGGCCAAACGGTGTCCCAGGCTGCATCTTGCACGAACTAACCCCCCACCTAAACATGCTATTCAACCTTAGCCTCTCCGCAGGCTATGTGCCCACAGAATGGAGCACAGCAATGGTTATTCCACTCCACAAAGGAGGGGCCACAAATGACCCTGGTTATCACCCCCATATGCCTGACTAGCCTGGTCTGCAAGGCTATGGAGCTCATCATCACGGAACTCATTAAAGATATTGGGAACCTCCAAACACTTGACCCGACCCAGTCCGGCTTTAAGGGCAGATCATGCCTTCTAAACCTGGTTGACTTCGAGACAGTCACCAAGGCCATAGACGAGGGAAAGGTTGTTCACACAGCCTATCTTGACCTCGCCAAGGCTTGACACCATTTCCTACTCTTGATATTACAGAAAAACTCACCAGCCTGAACATAAACCCCTACGTCACGAGATAGGTTGCCAACTGGCTTACAGACAGAATTCACATGGTAAGAATAGAGGGCTCCAGGTCAGACTATAAACCAGTCACAAATGGTGTCCCTCAGGGCTCGGTCCTGGGACCCCTACTGTTCGGCATATACTTCTCAGAAGCACTACGGCTAACCAAGTTCGCCGAGGACTGTGAACTGGGAGCCATAATGGACTCTCTGGCTGACACTGACATCCTCCAAAAGGGCCTTACTGAGATAGACACCTGGTGTCAAAAGTCATGGCCTCAAGCCACATGCCAAAAAATGCATAGTCATGCCGTTTGGGAAAAACGAAACGCCCATGAATTGCCACATAGGTGGCAGCCCCCTTAATACAGAAGGGGTAATAAGGGATCTGGGGACCCAGGTAGATTGTAATCGCTCCTTTGACAATCATATTGCAAAAGTAGTTAGGAAATCCTATGTGGCCCAGCTAATCACTAAAGGGTTCGCATCTAGAAATAAAGAGGTTATAGTGCCCCTCTACTCGTCATTCATTAGACCCATCATAGAGTACAATGCCCCATTTGGGATGCACCTCACAAGACACTTCCAACAACTGGAGAGACCACAAAAGTACCTCACCAAGAGGATTACTGGCCTCAAACATATATCCTATGCAGCCCGACTGAAAAAACTCCAGCTGTACTCAGTGGCATATCGCTTACTCAGAGGTGATCTCTGCCTGACTTACAAAGCCATGTCCAACTCAGAATTGATGGACATGCTCCACCTAAAGAAATCCAAGTCACTGCGAGCCATGCGCTCTAGTGAGCTAAACCTCGCCACAATAAACAGAACATGCTGGAGGGATAGATTCCTGTAAGAGACTCCGCATGCTTTGGAAAAAAATTCCAAACTACATTAGACGGAGCCCCTCACTAGAGAAACCTTGACGAGTGGATGGGTAACAAAAAATACACTCCTGGGATCACTTCATTGGCTCTCCTTGACAGAGGATCAGTTAATTAATCAATGGGGCGGCGAAAGCAGACACACTCTGGCTAGGCTTATGCCCTCGGGCAGATAGGTTCATAGGTAGGTACTAGGCTATGAACACCAAACTGTACATAGTTAACATTGATGGTAGTTTTGTTTTTTGAAAGGGGGTGGAAAACACCTCAAAAAGGGAAAAAAACAAGTGCTACAATATAAGACTCAAGGTGACAGCATATCAGGTAGCAATACTGCAAGAAACAGAGGGCTCTAGAGCAAAAGAAGTTGAATAAACCACATGGGAGATAAACGTGTGTGTGCAGATAGAAATGGGGGATTGGAACCTTGCATATAAATAGGAAAATTTTTCAAAAGGCCTGACAAGACACACTATAACGTAGGAGAAAAATATCTATAAAGGTATTTAAAATTACTGCTAAAACACACCCAAAACAGAGACCAAATTTACACATTCAGCGTTAAGTACAATAATCAGGCATGATCAGGCAGACTTTACATACCAATGGAACACAAACATTACTTAATTGGGTAAGTATACAGATTTAAAACTTAAACTTATCACACTCCCAAAGTTTAAAAAAAAAATAAAAATTGTCAGTCAACATGGGAGGGATTTTAACAATTACCACTTTCCAATATACATATTAAAAAAAAAAAAAAAAAAGGCCAACCTTAGAAATGGATCCAAAGCAGCTAAAGAAGAGATAATTTACCAAATACAAATTAAAACAAGAAAAAGTGAAACAATTACATTCTGAAGTAAAACATAAGAAACCCTAGGCCATTAGTTTAAAGGTACAAAAAGCACAGAAAAACATCAGAATTATGTTAATATTGGAAAGAGATAAGTTTATGCAAGATATTTTTATGCAGCTATACAAGAAAAGAGAAAGGGATTGAATAACTGGAGAGGGATGTAGAGGTCTTCTTCAGGGAAATGAAAATACAAATAACGGAGCCCGAGGGTAGGGAATTAAGTCTGCTGATCACCAGAAAGCCTAACAACTGCTTTATATGAGACAGCTTGGAATGTGTTCCTTACCACTTTTGGTTAGACAGCGAGTGTGCTCAACGTTCCTGATTTGAATAGCAAGCAGACCAAGGCATCAACCAGAAAAAGGCTACAACAAGCCTACAGGCCACTGCATCATCTGGGAGAAGACTATGGATCACCAGTCTGTGGCATGCTGGATTGGTGCCAACACTTTGCTTCTGGTCAGAAAAGCAAAGAAGCACTGTAACCAAGCACAGTGAAGCCGTGGTGACACCAGCACTAGTAGTAACAAGGCAGTAGCCATTCATAAGACTCCTCTCTTTTCATAATTTATGACACGCTAATTCCTTGTTTTCATGAAGTACTGCTTGATTTGTTTATAACTTTAGAATATCTATCTAAATACTTCATCCTTAAATTTTCAGTGTCTACGTATTAGTTTCCCCCTTAAGTGGTTGGCAGTGATATGTAAAAAAAGACTCCTTGAGTGACATTCTTCCTGTAAAACCACGATTGAGAAATTTCAAATACCTAGTTGCACAGAGTACAACTAGTTTAGTGACAAGCACTGTCCCCACAGCTGCCAACCGGACACTCCTGACACTGATTGATACTCTCACTCCAACTGTCTAAATCAATAAGAGTCTGTTGCCATGGATATGAACTGTCCCACTGTCTCAGTTACTAGCTTGGTGGATATGAGCAACACGAGGCAATCCAGAAACTGCCTCGTTTACTGACAACCAGTTAATTCTCAAACAAGCTGATATGGTATGCAAGAGATTTATATACAAAAGGTCACTGGAGGCAAAGCTCTCACATAAAAGTACTCCTAATGTCAATAAGGTTGTCAGTAGCACACACTGCACCCATCACACACAGTTCAAATAGACATAGACCCACATATGCTGAGGCACTTAAATGTAACCTTCCTAAACTATAAAAGACCTCCTATATGAAGTACACATAAATATCCTCAGCAACCCAAAATGCACGCTTTCAAAACAGGGGCTAGGATACACCACATTATGCACACACTCAGGTCATTGGACCACAAGTACCAATACGACTCAGTCACAGTCCATGTGGGAGTAAATGACCAGAGATGTACCTCCCTAGACTACATTAACAGAAACATCATGGAGCTCTTGGAATATGTGTCTCAGGCTGGTATGAGCCTAGCATTTTACCTTCAAGGATGATGCCACAATTCAAACAAAAGATGATTGACATTTGTCAGCATGGAAGGAGATGGTCATCAGACCATGCAGCTTTGCCAGTGATTGTCTGCACCTCCCCCCCTCTAGGCTTTCTAATATTAGCTAAAACATTGTCTTCCCTCATAGTGCCTTTTTTAGGCAATGCAAAGCTAAGTACCTCCAACATAGCAATTCAAAAAGAAAATCTAGAAGTACTCCTGCTCAGTGCTAGGAGTCTAAATAAAAAAAAATCCACTCCCTAGAAGCTCTCTTCACCCTAGAGAATGCAGACATCTGTGCGGTCCCTGAGATATGGTTTAAAGCCACGAAAAGCACAACACCAGTGCAAGGTTATAATATGCCTTCCACTCGGCTACTTCACAAGCAGGAAGTAAGGTAGAGGTGTCTATTTACATAAAAAATAAATACAGTCCAAGGCTGGTCAAACAGGACAATGCACCTGAGCTGCTCCATGTTTAAAATCACCATATGTAAAATCCAAAACCACTTCCTTGCAAGCTATAGGTCCCCCTCTGACCCAGGAAACCCATAACATGTATTTAAACTTATTAGAAGCACTAACCATCCCAACCCAATACCATATTCATAGGCGACTTAATGACCCCACTACTGACTGGGAATCTTACACTATTCCTGGATTTTGTAAACGAACTCCCTGGACCAGATAGTCAATACACCAACCAGGGTGGTGACCATACTGGATCTGGTCCTCACTAACATGGGAGAGTGCTGCACACCCTCTACTGTATTGGCTTCCCTGGTAAGGTCAAACCACAAAATGGTCTCCTTTGAAGTAAAAATACTTCCTGCTATTAAGGGAGAGAGACTAGCAAAATTCAAGCCCCCATAAACCCTGAGAACACTGCTGTTTATGCAGAACTGTTCACAGAAACCCTGTACAAGCATGTTAATAGCGGTATAGATGCAGCTGTACCCACCAGGAAGTACAGAACTAACTCAGAAAACAAGCCACCCTGGCAGAATCACAAAATCAATTGGCCGTATAAGAGAAGGAAGAAAATCATGGCAAAAATTACGAGATGCAGCAACCAGCAGGACAAAAGCCCTCTCTTCAAACTAAACAACTCGGAGGATAAAAAGTCTGCCAAATCCAGATTTGAGGTAGGGTTGGCCTCAAAGGCCAAGGAGGACCAGAAAGCATTCTTTAGCTATGTCTGGAACCTGAAAAGGCGATACACAATTGTGCTCAGAGCTCATTGAAAATGAAGCCACCTATACAGAGCCAGAAGAAATAGCAAACTTCCTGGCTGATAAATTCAGTTCCAACCTTACCCCTCTCTCCCCCCTCAACCTTCCCTCAGAAAATACCATCAAATACAATTCCCCCTACTATCACTAGGGAACAAGTCCTAAATACTCTCTCTAAGACCAGGAACACTGCATCAATGGGCCCAGACAATATCCCAGGATGGCTTCTAAATAGCATGACCTATCAGGGCCTCTAAAATTACTATTTAACTGCAGCATCCAAACAGGCTTTGTGCCCCATGAATGGAGAACAGCAACAGTCATCCCTATGCACAAAGGTAGGCCATCTACAGACCTACAAGTCTCACTAGTCATGCGAGGCCATGGAAAGAATCATCATGGAAATGATCAGAGATGCAGTAAGCCTCCAGACACTTTGGTTTTGTCAAGGGCAGATCATGCCTACTCAACCTGGTGGACTTCTTTGAGAAGGTAACCAAAGCAATGGACAAGGGAAAAATGGTTCACACTGCCTACCTTGACCTGGCCAAGCCATATGACAATACCCCACTCGGGCACTGTTGACAAACTCAAGATGTTAGGTACAAGTCACTTGGTGGATAGTTAACTGGCTCACACACATGACCCAGACGTTAGAAATGGGGAGTCCAAATCTACAAAGAGACCAGTCACATGTGGAGTCCCTTAGGGATCAGTCCTTGGAACACTCCTTTTTGGCATTTACTTCTCTGAAGTAAAGGCCAATGTCAGTGGTCTCTGGCTGACAAAATTTGCAGATGATTGCAAATTAGGAGCAGTCATTGAATCCCACACTGACAAATGTTCTCTAGGAGGGGCTGACACAGACAAACAACTGTCAGAGCCATGGACTAAAATTAAATGCCACGAAATACATAACCGTATCCTTTCGGAAGTCATCCAACCCTAACTACCACATTGACAACAAATCCCTTAGAGTTGACCTAGTAGTCAGGGACTTCAGGACAAATATAGATGGTAATCTAGCCTTTGACCATCATGTGTCTACAATAGTGAGAAAATTTTATGTTGCGCAACTTATAAACAAAGATATGGCATCCAAGTCCAAGGAAGTCATTGTTGCACTGCATTTGGCATTCATCACACTTATCATGGAGTACAATGCCCTTTTTGATATGTACTTAACAAGGCATATCCAACAATTGGAAAATCCACAGAGATTCCTCACTAATAGAATAAAGGGCAGAAGTAAAATATCCTATACAGACCACCTCAAGGCCCTATCCATGTATGGTCTCCTACAAGCTTTCGAGGAGAGATCTATGCCTGGCATACAGGCCACTGTCAGACCCCCACGCTGACGGACCTCCTGTACATCCATAAAATAAACAGCACCAGAATTGCCCCATTCTAAAGACTAAAACCTTGCCTGCGATATAAACAGGATATGTTGGAGAGAGAGGTATGTATCCCAGAGACTACCTCGTCTATGGAACAGGCTCCCCATCCACATAAAGCAGAGTTCCTCCCGAACCCAAATCAAAGTGCAACTTGGACAACTGGATGGGGAACAGGAAATTCATCCCTGGTTTGGCACCTCTGTCTCTAATGGACACAGGCAACCAGTAAATGGTTAGTCTCCCAGGCCCCTGCTTGTAAATGTTTCATCTTCCAAACCCCTGCATACACTTGCCAAAGGTATCAGAACTTGTCAGAGATTTGGAATGCATGGCGAGGCTTAAAAAGACCCTTGTGGTCATTAGCCTAATAAACACCTATGAACAAGGGGAAAAAAATTTTAATGGCAGAAGATAACCAGGAAAACTCCAGATACTGATGGAATACAAGCGGAAATCAGGAAGTAAAAGACATCTGGTATGCTCTATTTAAATCACATCTTGGAATGGCAGTAATGGCAGAGATTCCAAAGGAAGGAAAAGATCCATCTGACCCAGGTTTATTATTATTATTAGCCCAAAGACTAGAATAAATTTGGGATCAATTTGTTTTCATTTAACAATGATAAACCTTTGAACAATATCCAACACATTTTTCCTCTTTCTGTTGAATCATTAGTAAGGACAAGCTACTAATAAGGCTACACACTTTCAGCATTTCCCGGTTAGAGGTCGCCACAGGGGAAACTCCGGTCCGTTCATGACTGGCAGTAGATTTTTACAGTGCCGAGTTGCCAGCCCAATCCCAACCTTCAAAGAAGGCACTCCCATTCACGCTCACACCTACCTGCATGCCTTTAACATCACTCAACCGCGGGGAGGACATGCAGACGCCACACAGAAGGTGCTTCAGCAGAGAATCGAATGGGAGAACCTCTTGCTGTGAGGCGACAATGCTAACCGCTGCACCACTGTGGCTACAATGATAAGGCTACACGATGAGGTAAAAATGTTAGCTGGACATTTATGAAATTAGTGATGAAGAGATTTTTGCCTGCCAGTCAAACGAGTGGGGTTGATGAGAATATATGAACAGGCAGGAGAATATATGAAGACAGCAGTGTCTTCGCTCACGTGGGGCACAAGGGCAGGGTTATCCATTATATCCTTTTACTGTTTGCTGTACGAAGAGTAATCCATACTACAAAGACATATTGGCAGAAGAAACTGGCATTAATGTAGATAACTTCATGCTTTTGCCAAATAAACAGGGGGGATTAGGGATGTCAGATCTGAAAATCTGGCTAATTTACACAACATATTCCCAAATGGAAGCTAATAGTTTAAGAACAAGCTGGAAAGACAGAGAATCTGGCTAATTTACACAACATATTCCCAAATGGAAGCTAATAGTTTAAGAACAAGCTGGAAAGACAGAGAATCAAAGAGATTAAGATTATATACTCTGTTGCACACAAAAGACGAAGAAAGTTAAAATTTAAGCAAGTAATTCACTGAAAGAAATATCAGAGAAGGTCAGAAGGGCTAACTCATCTGTCACCAATATTTACAAAGTATTGAAGGTTAGGGAAAGAAAATGGAGATTCAACAACTAAAACATGGAGATCTTTGAAAATAGAACCTAAACACTGGGAACAAATAGTAAAGAATGGTACAATCAAGGATAGAGTTTGAATTATCAGACAGAATGCATTAAACCTATATGGGGGACACAGGAGAATTTAAACGCAAGCACAGACAGACGTTACATGAAAGAGGAGACATCCAGATGGACGAACCCACTGATAGAAGCTAGAAGTTGTGTTAAAAAAAGGGAAAAAAATAATACCTAGAGCATACAAGAAAATTACAAAGGGCCAAAAGACACTGACACTGGGGTGGAATGATGACTAGGGAGGAAAATTGCAAAGGAACAATGGAGAAAAAAAAATGTTTGGCCCCAAATATGCAATGGAAATCTAGGAAATTGAGAATATTCACATAGAAATGCCGGGATAGGCATTCCTATACATCCAAGTAGATAAAGATAATCCCTCAGTCAAGGAGTGACCGCACAGAAACAAAAGAACATACGTTTTAGAGTTGAAGAGGCTAGAAAAAAAAAAAAAATATATACCAATTTTCAAGTTAAGAAATACAACAGAGTCTGAAATTAGTCAGTGCTGCCAAGTTGGGATTCTGACATAAGACTACCTAGATGTACTTGAACCTTCATAATATTAATAAAAGAAAACGTTAAATGGAGGAAGGCAGGTATATCTGATTGGAAGGATATAATGAAACTAACTGGCCAGATTAAAGAAAGGGGGTTTTGAAACACTAAATAGTAAAGCTGGGAGACTGACCAAAGAGTAAATAGCTATTGTGGGATCAGAAGACCAATTCAATTAAGTTATAGGAATAATGAAAGCAGACTAAAAATGGGACACTGCAGTTATCCATTATATATTTGTGCTTTATTAGCAAGCACTTGTGTTACAATGAAAGACAATGCAACAGAATTGCAGAAATCAATATGTCCAAAACCTGAAGGAATAAATGGAGGTTATGATATGTCCAAAACCTGAAGGAATAAATGGAGGTTATGATACTTATGTGAACAGTAAGCTGGCCACTTAGAGAAGAAAAACACATGCGCATCATGCACATGAACTACAAGGATTATAAAAAGACAGAACTAACAAAGTAAATAAAGGAACACTATATCACACAATATAGCAGCTAAGAAATTGTTGCTATGAAGTAAATTACTGGTTAAGCAACAAGTGTCACGATTACGTTACCAATCTATTTCAGTGGGAATTATTAACAGTTGCGTCACAGGGCTTAGTACTGTGGACGTGTTTGGACTAATCTTCTCGGATACAGAAGTGGGAAATGCTCTACAGGTAACAAAAATATACTAGAAATTGCACACCAACTAACAATTACAAATAAAAGATAACGGACAAAGTTCAAGATGATTTACAACAATGCAAACTCTGCAGTGCCGAGACCTCACCTTTAACACCCATAAATTCACCATAACGTATTACAGTACCACAAAATAACCAAATTACATTTAAAAAGTGCAATGGCAGAAAATTCTGGACTTTTTACCGAGTGTACATTGGTTACTTTGAAGTAGAACCTGTAACCTAATTCTCAGCTGCACATCTAGTCACTCAGGGGAGATAAGTATACCACCTTATGCCCAACTGATGTGACTTATTACTAAATAAACTGCTGCATTTTGATGCCTTCAAACAAACTAAATGAAACAACTTGAAAAGGTATAATGATTACTTGCTATAAAAGTCAAAGGGTTGAAAGACTTCAATTATTCAGCAAATCTTCAGACATTACATTTCATTTCTTACAAATAAGAATGGACCTCTACATTTAAAATACTTTTTGGATGTTCATATTAAACAATTATTACAAAACAGGAGTACAAACAAATTTCCAACAAACACCCAGAAAAGTTTAGGCATTTTTAAATGCAGTGCTTACACCGCTTGTAAGTTCATTCATGAAGGACCTTATATTTCATTAAAACATTTATCATTAAGGTGCCAGATAAGTTCAATTGCCATACTACAGGCATGGTTTCTTTTGGGATATGCTCCGGTTGCACAAGGTTTTAAGTGGGTATGACCACTAGAAGTCTAGGGAAAGAATCAAGGAGCACATTTATGCCATTAAAACAAAATATAATAATGCCATATTTGGACTTTCAATCAGATGTAATAACTACAATAAAAGTTTTATTTGCTGTACTGGAGCAAGTGATGGAAGATAGGAGAGGGAATTATAAAAATCAAGTCGAGAAAAAGGAGACTGAATGGCAGATTAAGTCAGGGGCAATTTATCCCCTGGGTTGAATGAAACTATCAATATTAAAAGTGTTTCCTTAGTGACTGATGATTAGGTATCTAACAAAAGGGTTAACAGGAATGTTACTTTAATTATACTTTTTAAAATAATGGGTTAAACTGCTACAAAATTAGTATTTAAGCATTTTTTACTTATGTATACATTTCTAATGAAGTCTATTACCTGACATAAGTGACTATTAAAATTAGCTCTGCTTCAGTGGTTTTATTTAAACAGTGTAACAAAACCACAAAAAGATATAAAATCAGGGAGTTCAGTTTCTCTGTTTCTGCCATTCTTACATACTCACCCACACCCCTATAGCCAAGTATAGACTATATAACTCAAAACATTCCTCATTCACACAGCTGTCCTCGTATCAGACTGTTGTCTCTACCAGTCATCATCATCTTCTTGCGGCTGTTCCCGTTAGGGGTAGCCACAGCGGATCATCTGTTTCCATTTCTAACTGTCCTCTGCATCTTGCTCTCACACCAACCGCCTGCATGTCCTCTCTCACCACATCCATAAACCTTATCTTAGGCCTTGCTCTTTTCCTCTTACCTGGCAGCTCCATCCTTAGCATCTTTTTCCCCAATATACCCAGCAACCCTCTTCAGCACATGTCCAAACCAATCTCGCCTCTCTTGCTTTGTCTTCAAACTGTCCAACCTGAGCTGACCCTCTAATATACGGATTCCTAATCCTGTCAATCCTAGTCACATCCAGTGCAAATCTTAACATCTTTAACTCTGCCACATCCAGCTCTGACTCCTGCCGTTTTGTCAATGCCACCGTCTCCAACCCATATAACATAGCTAGTCTCACTACCCTCTTGTAGACCTTCCCTTTCACTCTTACTGGTACCAGTCTGTCACAAATCACTCCCGACACTCTTCTCTACCCATTCCACCCTGCCTGTACTCTCTTCTTCAACTCTCTTCCACACTCACCATTACTCTGAACTGTTGATCCCAAGTACTTAAACTCATCTACCTTTACCAACTCTACTCCCTGCATCCTCACCATTCCTCTACCCTCCCTCTCATTTACACACATATATTCTGTCTTAGCCCTGCTGACCTTTATTCCTCTCCTCTCTAGAACATATCTCCACCTCTTCAGGGTCTCCTCAACCTGGTCCTTACTCTCACTACAGATCACAATGTCATCTGCAAACAAAGTCCACTGGGCCTCCTGCCTGATCTCATCTGTCAACCTGTGCATCACCACTGCAAATAAAAGGGCTCCGAGCTGATCCTTGATGCAATCCTACCTCCACCTTAAACATATCTGTCACTCCCACCGCAGTCCTCACCACTGTCACACTACCCTCGTACATATCCTACACCACTCTTACATCTGCCACTCCCGACTTCCTCATACAATACCACAACTCCTCTCTAGACACCCTGTCATATGCTTTCTCCAAGTCCACAAAGACACAATGCAACTCCTTCTGACCTTCTCTGTATTTCTCCAATAACATTCTCAGAGCAAACATTGCATCTGTAGTGCTCTTTCCTGGCATGAAACCATACTGCTGATCACTTATCGCCTCCCCTCTTAACCTAGCTTCCACTACTCTTTCCCATAACTTCAAGCTGTGACTTATCAATTTTATCCCTCTGTAGTTACTGCAGCTCTGCAAATCACCCTTATTCTTAAACTTAAGATAGGTACCAAAACACTTTTTTCCACTCCTCAGGCATCCTCCGACTTTCCAAAATTTCACTAAACGATCTAGTTAAAAATTCCACTGCCATTTCTCCCAAGCACCTCCATGCTTCCACTGATATGTCATCTGGACCAACAGCCTTTCCATTCTTCATCCTCTTCATAGCCGTCCTTACTTCCTCCTTGCTAATCTGTTTCACTTCCTGATTCACTATCCCCACATCATCCAACCTTCTCTCTCTCTCATTCGCTTCATTCATCAGCCCCTCAAAGTACTCTTTCCATCTACTCAACACACTCTCCTCGCTTGTGAGTACATTTCCCTCACTATCCTTTATCACCCTTACCTGCTGCACATCTTTCCCAGCTCTGTCCCTTTGTCTAGCCAATCAGTACAGGTACTTTCCTCCCTCTTTAGTGTCCAATCTCTCATACAAACTCTCCATACGCCTTATCCTTCACCACCTCTCTCTTTGCAGTGCGCCTCATCTCCTTATACTCATGATTACTCTCTTCATCTCTTTGACAATCCCACTTCTTTGCCAGCCTCTTCCCCTGTATACTCTCCTGTACCTCCTCATTCCACCACCAGGTCTCCTTGACCTCCTTCCTCTGTCCAGATGTGACACCAAGCACCTTTCTAGCAGTCTCCCTTACTAGTTCTGCTGTAGTTACCCAGCTATTCGGTAACTCTTCACTGCCTCCCAGTGCCCATCTTAACTCTTTCCTGAACTCCACCTCACAATCACCCTTAAACTTCCACCATTTAATCCTTGGCACTGCTTTCACACTCCTCCTCCAATTCTTGATCACAGTCATCCTACTGACCACCATTCTATGCTGCTTAACTACACTTTCCCCTGTCACCACTTTACAGTCTCCAATCTCCTTTAGACTGACCCTCCTACACAGGATATAATCCACCTGTGTGCATCTTCCTCCACACTTGTACATCACCCTATGCTCCTCCCTCTTCTTAAAATACGTATTCACCACAGCCATGTCCATCCTTTTCGCAAAATCCACAATCTGACCTTCTGCATTCCTTTTCTTAACACCATACCTACCCATCACTTCCTTATCCCCTCTGTTCATTTCACCAACATGCCCAATGAAGTCCGCTCCAATCACTAGTCTCTCACCCTTGGGTACACTCACCACCACTTCATCCAACTCACTCCAAAAGTTTTCCTCTCTCATCCATCGCACACCCAACTTGTGGAGCATATGCACTAACAACATTCATCACTACACCATCAATTTTGAGCTTCGTAAACATCACTCTATCAGACACTCTCTTCACCTCCAAAACACTCTTGGCATACTGTTCCTTTAGGATAACCCCTACCCCATTTCTCCTGCCATCCACACCATGACAGAACAATTTGAACCTGCCTCCTATACACCTGGCCTTACTTCCCTTCCATCAGGTCTCTTGCATGCACAATATATCAACCTTCCTTCTCTCCATCATATCAGCTAGCTCTCTCCCTACACCAGTCATACTGCCAACATTCAAAGTTTCTACCCTCACTACTACACTCCTAACCTTCCTCCTCTGTCTTCTGTTGTTTCTACCAGTAAATCTGCCTTCTGTTGTCTCTACCAGAGAATCGGTAAAACCCGTTTACGGTTCCTCAACTTTTGTTTTCTCTTTCTAACATACAGATATTCACATAAGTTATACATACACACACTTGTTATGTTCTTGTAATCAAACTCATGTATCCTAATGCCTGTAATTTCTCATATTGTTTTGTGTTATTTCTAGACAACCTGGGATCAGTAACTGTTTAACAGTGTCGCATCATAGTAAACAATCAAAACATAATAAATTCAAACTATTACATGGTAGAAGTACGCAAACATGTATGCTCATTTGAATCATCAATATCTGCACAAATGAAATGCTGCAACCTTATCCAAAGATAAACATTATGAACCCAAGGAGCAACACCCAGCACTGCACCTGACTGACAAATCCAGTAGTACCACCTTCAGTTACTCTGAAGGTATCACCAACATATTTGCAGATGCATTTAATTCACACCTTCCCTTCATGTTCCTTCCATCATTACATTCAATCCATACAGTTGCCTGTCATTACCCTAGGACAAATATAAAAAGCACTTGCCAAAAACCAAACCCAAAACACTAACTCCATCTCTTGAGAAAACATGCTGGGCTGTCTGTTTATTTTTGGGGATGGGGACTGGGAAAAACGAGTGAATTGCTGAAGCAACTACATGACAAGTGGCCTCTCCACCTAGTATGGGTCAAAGGCCTGGAGGGCAGATCCCCTGTACTCCGTTCCCCAAAGGGCAGCCCTAGCACATATTCTGGGAACTACAGACTAAGCCTAAAAAAAAAAAAAAAAAAAAAAAAAATGGCAGACAGCCACGGTGGTGCAGCAGTAGCACTGTCACCTCACAGCAAGAGGATCTCCCATTCAATTCTCGGCTGGAGCACCTTCTGTGTGGAGTCTGCATGTCCTCCCAGTGGTCGAGTGGCATTCGAAAGACATGTGTGAATGAGTGTGCCTTCGTTGAAGGTTGGGCGTCGAGCTGGCACCGTGAAAATCTACTGCCAATCATTAGCAGATCGGAGTTCCACTGTGGCGACCCCCAACTGGGAAAAAGCCGAAGGAACAACAGTGATATTGGCAATTTAGAAGCCCTCGATCCCAACCAATGTGGCTTTGTGAAAGATAGGCCCTTGCCTACTGAATTTGTTCAAATTCTTTTGAGAAAGTTATTGGAGCACTGCATAACAGCAAACTGGAGCACATTTCCTACATGGCTTTAGCCAAAGCCTTTAACACTGATCCATGCTCCAGCACTACTGAAAAATTTGACTTGTCTAAATGGAGCACTCTGCACAAGCAGAGTAACTACTTGTTACATTACCTAAAGGATCAGGATTAGGACTCTCCTAACTTTCTTCTACTTTCCTACAAATTATGAGACCCAGAATGATAGTTATGTTAGTTCAGAGTGGTGAGGCTATCCTAGAAACTCGGAGTCCTTTGGAAAAACAGGGAAGAAGTTGGCATAATGGTTAAGGTGTTTACCTCACAGACACAAAGTGCAAGGTTAGATTCTCACATGGGGTAATTGGCTAGGCTTGAAATTGTTTGTCCCCAAGGGCAGTTAGCCTACTAATCTATGAACCTATTCAGAAGGACAAAGTACACAAACTACTGATGGACAGTTACTACAAATAGCAAAGGTAATGTCACTGACTCAAATGTCAGCCCTCATTTAATGTCCTAGATAGCAAACTGTCTTTAAACAGACAGTATACGGACAGGATTAGTAGCATACAGATCTAAAAGACATGTCACAGTAACATCTCATAAGGTTCTCCTTGGAGCCACTCTTCTTTGGAACATACTTTGCTGATGTCCAAGCTGACATCAAGGGTCTGTGGCTCACTGCACTTGCTAATGACTGAAAACCTGAAGATGTTATCATCAACTCACCAGATAACATCCATACCCTCCAAAAGGGTCTAACCTGCACAAACTTAGGTTCATAGGTGGGTACTAGGCTATCTGCCCAAAGGCATTTATAAGCCTAGCCAGAATGTGCTGTCTTTCGCCACCCCCTCAGATTAGCTCCCTGTGCCTCTGTCCAGCAGAGCCACTGAAGTGATCCCCGAGATTCTATTTCCCATCCATTCGTCAAGGTTTCTTTTGAAGAGTGTTAGCAATGAGCTCGGCCCAATATAGATTAGGATCTTGTTCCAAAGCATGGGAAGTCTCTGGGACAGGAATCTATCCCTCCAGCACGTCCTATTTATTGTTGTGGCGAGGTTTAGATTCCTAGTGCGTGTGGCTCGAAGGGATAAGGTTTTCTTTAGGTGGAGCATGTCTATCAATTCTGGGTTGGACATGGCCTTGTATGTCAGGCAGAGATCACCTCCGAGTAGGTGGTATGCAACAGAGTACAACTAGAGTTTTTTTTTCAGTCAAGCTGCATAGGGCATCTGTTTGAGACCAGTGATCCTTTTGGCGAGGTACTTCTGTGGTCTTTCCAGCTGTTGCAGGTGTCTTGTAAGGTACATCCCAAATGGGGCGTTGTACTCTATGATGGGTCTGATGAGTGATGAGTAGAGGGGCACAATGACCTCTTTTGATCTGGATGCGAACCCTTTTGTGATTAGGTGGGCCACATAGAAAGATTTTCTAACCACTTTGGCAATGTGATTATCAAAGGTGAGATTACTACCTACTTGGGTCCCCAAATCCCTTATTACATCTTCCGTATTTAGGGGACTACCACCTATGTGGTAGTTTGTGGGTACTTTGTTTTTTCCAAATGGGATGACTATGCACTTTTTGGCATTTAGCTTGAGGCCATGATTTTGACACCAGGTATCCCTCTCAGTGAGAACATTTTGGAGGAGCTCTGTGTCAGCCGGAGAGTCAATTATAGCCCCTAGGTTTGCAGTTGTTTGTGAACTTGGCCAGCCATAGTCCTCCTGTGCTTGCCTGTACCTCTGAGAAGTATATGCCAGATAGGAGGGGTCCTAGGACTGAGTCCTGGGGAACGCCACTTGTAACCGGTTTAGAGTCAGACCTAGCTCCGGCAACTCTCACCATGTGGGTTCTGTCCATGAGCCAGTTGGCAACCCATCTTGAGACGTGGGGGTTTATGTTCAGGCTGGTGAGCTTGTCTATAATACCAGAATGGGGAATGGTGTTGAAGGCCTTAGCGAGGTCTAGGTAGGCTGTGTGTACCACCTTTCCCTCGTCTACAGCCTTGGTAACTGTCTCAAAGAAGTCCACCAGGTTTAGGAGGCATGATCTGCCCTTAAAGCCAAATTGGGTAGGGTCCAATGTTTGGAGGTTCCCAATGTCTTTGTTAATGAGTTCCATGATGATGCACTCCATAGCCTTGCAGACCAAGCTAGTCAGGCTTATACGGCGATAGTTCCCGGGGTCTGTTGTGGCTCCACCTTTGTGGAGCAGAATAACCGTTGCTGTGTGCCACTCTATGGGTATGTAGCCTGTGGAGAGGCAGAATTTGAACAGTGTGTTTAGGTGAGGGGTTAGTCTTTGAGCTCGTGTAGGATGCAGCCTTCGACACCGTCCAGTCCCACTGATGCTGTGTTTTTGGCTTTGGAGAGAGCTGTTTTAACCCGAGTGTCTGTGATTTCAGGGACTCTACATTCTTCTAGTATGGTTATGGACCCTTTTGGGGGTGAAGTTTGCGCTGAACCTGTCTGCCAGGATGTTGGCGATATCAGTCGGTTCAGTATATTTTGTGCAATTCTGCACTAACTCCAAGCAGATCTGAGCATTGCCACTTAGATTCTTGACATAGCTAAAGAATGCCTTGTGGTTATCTTTGGAGTCCTTGGCAATTTTTTTTTTTCAAAGCTCACCTTGGATGATTTTATGAGGGAACGTAGTTTCTTGCCGATACTGATCAGGGATGTCTTCCCTTCTTGGGATTTTACTTGTACTTAATAGCAGTATTGTGCTCTTGTGGATGAAAGAGCACTTCTGCACCTACCTTATAAATGTTGCCCCCAATAGATACAGTCAGAAACTCTAAGATACTCAAGCACACTCATGAACAAACATTCTTTTAACCACCATTCCTCAACTATTAGTTAGAAAATCGAAACTAGTACAGTTAATAACGAAAGGCATGTCCTCCAGACCCACCAAAGTTTTCCCTCAGAGCTGATCATAGTAATGTCCTGGTGGCACCCACCTACTAGGCATATTTGCAGATCAGAAAATAATCAAAACTTCCTCAGAAAGAAAAACTCAAGTATGAGCTACATAGATCTGCTAAAAGCCTGGCCAGTACTCGCCTCAGTTTCCTACAGAGTTCTAGCGGATACTCTCCTCTTAATTTACACCACCGAAAGTGACCCAACTGTGTAAAATAGGAGTGCGTATGTACCTTTAAGAAGCATTTTCAGATGTAGGCACGTGCATATAAATAAATAGTGATCATATGCAAGCAGTAGTGCCATTTTTAGAGAACAGCCAGTGTTAACATAAGTGTAGTAGTCAGTTTATAAGTTTAAGTAACAAAGCCCCATTCCTGATGTGTTTGTGTGTAATAACCTGCTTAAACTGAACCCACAAATGTTTATTCGTTTTATCCTAACCAGACAAGAAACAGAATGACACTTGGCATTTTACATTCGTTAATTAGGTATCAGTAACATATTTTGTAGTAAAGAGCTACATCTCCTGCCATAACTCAGCCTCTTAATGCAAGAAATCTAGAAACAAAGAAAAATAATGGTGTGGAAAAAAAGTCAAAAATAGAGGCAAACTTTAAATAATGCACTTATAAACTCAGAAAATTAAACAAGTTTTATGTTAGCGTGCATTTTTTTGAAGGACGTGAAGTCTGAAACTCATTCTTCATTATTTTGTGACTTCATTCATCAATGGCAGGTCAGGAAACCACTAATTTTTTTGAGAAACAGACCAAAAATTTGAGGCAAAAATATGGACAGTTGAAAGGTAGTCTTCAGAACAGCTTAATATTAACAAAACCCGCTAGCGGTTCAGATACCCCTCCCAAAGGTTCCACCTAGAGATGAAACAGAGTGTTGCTCCATATTAACATCTCTCAACTATCCAGATTTTCACAGAATGTCCATTTCACCTCAGATTTTTGATCTGTTACTCATAAAATTGTAGTTTTCTAGCAAGTCATTGACAGTCAAGTCAGAATACAGACATTTGAGCTTCAGGCTCTGTACCCTTCAGACAATTCACACTAATTCAAAACATGTTATTCTATCAACTTTCTAAGTTTGTGAGACCAGTATTTAAAAGTTATTCCTATTTGTTGAGCCTTTTTACCCCCACCCCATTGTTTACGGCCATGTCCACATTTCTTGCTCTTATAGGTGGAGAGATACGTATATCAAAGTACAGTCCTAACTCTTTTTTAAATACAACCTGGACAAACTACCAGGGATTTATAGGGTTGCCACCTTTTCAAATGCCCAAAGTGGGACTTTTTTTGTAGAAATGTGAGATTTTGCAGGATAACATACCCACAGCCAATTCAAAGGACAGAACTTCACTTGTTTGCCAAAATAAAAGCTTATTTTTATAGCATTTACGTTTCTTATGCCATTTCATATAATATTTATGTTTCAGATATAAAACAACTGTTTTATGCAATTATTTTAAAAAAAACTTAATATATTTTGCCTTAAAAATCTCAGGACATTTGCCATTTTTTTCACAAGACACAACTGCCCAAAGAGGGACGGACAGGTGGTAACCCTAACGGATTTATAAATTCACTGTACTATCTAGGTTTTCAGAGCCTTGCGGACAGAGAGTGCAAATGGAAGGAAGTATAAAGGCTAAGCTCTTTAGAATACAACTTAGCCCATTGTCTAGTATACACATATGAACATGACAAAATAGCGTAATGAAACGAGCCACGAGAACCTGTGGAAAGAAAGGGGATACACCAGCAATAAAGCTCAGCGTACTAGTACACAGTAAAACACAGGAACACAATTAACTAAACTAAAACGTCAAGCAGCAACCAGCACGCTTGCCGTTTCATATGATTAAAAGATAAAATAAAGAAATAGTGACAGAAAACAATATAATTTCCTAAAAAATCCCAAATAGCAAGTAAAGACACAAAAGTACTTACATACTCCCAAAAACTCGTAAAAATTCTTAGTCTCCTAACACACAAGTAAAAAATAAAAAAGACAGCGCCATATTTACGCAAGCGTAAGTCTAATCATGCTTTTCGTTGGATACCAGTCGCGTTTTAGTCATATATCGCAAAGCATGATTAAACTTGGATTCATGTAAATATGGCGTTGCCTGCTCCTCCCGTTGCTCGTTTTTACGAGCAGTTATCCGCAAGTACTTCTTGAAGTATTTTTTTTGAATCATAGAAGCCAGTAAGTGCTTCAGTTTTTTTTTTTAATCTATGTGTTTAATGTGGATAGATAAGATCTGGGTATAGATCGGGTATATCCTATAATGTTTGGGTATTGGTAGAGGAAATGAGTGAGCCATTAACAATTTTTTTTTATGTATAAGTTACTGGTACCTGAACGGGGTTTAGCGTACTGGCAAGTGTCAGTATTAAGCCTTCCTGTAAGGAAAAGAGGATGGTCAATGTAATAGTTCTGTTAATTTTGAATAAGTGATATTTATAAGAAAGTTAATTTAGGTTGCTATAAGGAAGAGATGTGAAAGCAGGAATGTGTGTCAACAGTATTATGCCTTACTATAGATTTTGAAACCTGTGATTCTGCGATTTGTGTGGTGGTTGTAGGGTATGCTGAATGAGTTGGTTATTGACCAAGGACAGTGTGTTTCTTAATGGGTTTGTGATTTGTGTATCCAGTGCTGCTTTTCCTTTAGTACGACTGCCTTTTAAAATCTGATTCCCTTATCTTATTGCTATTCTCTTGTAACTTGGTATTCTGTTATTCTGTGTGTTTATTAGCCTGTCAGTTATTTCACTATCTGAACTAAACTGTTATATACATTTTACCTTTTTTGCCCATTTAGTGGTCATTGTACATCATAGCCAAGTTAGGACTGTATACACACACACATCAACTATCCTTTGTCCAATAACTAAGTTCCGATTAGAGCAATTTTTTCTTCTTAAAAGTTGTATTTTTATTTTGTGTGTTTTCCTGGTTTGTGCAATTTCTTCTTGAGACTACTGTTGCTCACGGAGTGCTAATTGGTCAGAAGATCTGAAGCACCATGAGCTGTGGCTTTGTGGTACTCTTATTTTTATTTTTTCAGGGTATAAGTGGTGCAGAAAAACTAATAAAATAAATGGTAGAAATAGGATTTGATGTAGTTTTATAGTGTGGATGAATTCCTGCCTATAGTGTAAGGTGGTTCCTGCTTTAGTGTTGTCATTCTGATTTCAGTATCTGCATATATTGCAAGGATAATCACACTGCTGTTGTGGCTAATTCTAGATGCATTAAGAATGCTATATTTCATGTAAGTCAGAGTTAGGATGTGATTTTATACAACAGATGAGTACTAGGTTAACTGCTCTGAAGGTCCATTTTAAGCCTAGCCAATAACCTGAGGTTAGAATCGAATCCTGTACCTTGAGCCCGTGAGGTGAAGATCTTAACCATATGCCAAATTCACCAAGCTGTATTAATAGTAAAAACAAAGTAGATCCATATTCCGGCTATAGTTAGTGTAGACTATTCACAGGTAGGCAATTTAGAATGTTTGAATAAAAGTTTTGTCAGACTTTTTATAATTGCTGTAATTTAGATTTTTTTTCTTTTGTGTTTTGCATTCAGATTTTATCTTATTTGTTTTTAAACAGTTTGGTGTAGCACTGTAACAACATTTTTGGTAAGTAATCGGCATACTTGGGGAAAACCCACCAAGGCACAGGGAAGATCATGCAGACTACGTGCCAGCAGTGATAGGAAGTTAGTAGTGAGCCTTAGACTTGGAGCTGTGAGGCAGAAATCTTTTACTGAGCTTCTTTTCTGACCTGTTTGTTTTAATCCTGTTTTTTGTCGTTAACTGATTAAACTTGTGAAACCCTGGAAGATAGAGATGAAACCCCTTTTTTATGTGATGGGGACACATTGATACTTAACATCTTTAGACAGCTGTTTATTATGCAGTAGTGATATTGTTTATTATTTTGTTTGGGGAAAATATTTTGGTGAGTTAGGCACTCTTTTGTCCTGGGTCTTAATCAGGTGGGTCCCAAAGGTACCCAAGAAACTCTGGTATCAGGCTGACATTTAAACAGTGGAAGTAAAGGAAAAAATGAGCACACACTGAGGATAGTGAGATGATAGAGCAGAAATCCGGAAATGTTATCTTTGAGGTTGTGAAATGGATAGTCTCACAGAAGCTAGTGAATTTTATTGTGGTAAACACCTGAATCATCTTGTGATTGATAAGTAGTATGTTTAAGATTAGACTGTGTTGGTCAGTGTTCATGTGCCATTGCACTGTTTATGAATATTTGTGTGAGAGTCTTCACCATACTAGTTTGAGTGCCTTTAAAACAAACATGAGTGTAATCAAGCATACTCCGTATTGAAATGAGTATGTTATTTCCTAAACTTTTTTCACAAACTTTACTGCATAGACAGCCCAAAAGCTAGTGTATTGTGTAAAACTATACAAAATATGCTTACGTGATAAGAATGTACTTCTGAAAATACAATTCTTTATATTTAATTATTGATATTTGATTACCGGTAAAATCCAACTGGGTAGAAGAAAATGTTTTGCAGTAATCAAAAATAAAACAAAAACATCTGCAGTTTAAATAATTATAAAAAATAGACATCTAAACACTGGTTAAGAATTGATACAAGGTATATGATCATTTAATGTTTAGAAAAAAATAGTCTAATACGAATGGGAAAGTTTGTTTTTGTGAAGCCTGGGGGTTATTAAGGATGGGAGTGCCATAAAGGAGAGGGGAGGAGGTAAGTAGTGGCAAGTGTAGTAGTTGTATCTGTTTTGAAAGTTTTTGGGTCTGTAAAGCATCTCTAGTTTTTGATGAGTTTTTCTTAATGCAATTTTGTATATGCAGGTCAAATGTAAGATTGTCATCCACTATCACCCTTAACAGTTTTGTGAGAATTGACTTTAAAGGTTGTACTGTTGAGAGAGAACTTTAAATTTAGTTTTTTCACAAAGGAGGGATTTTATTTATTTTTTGGTGGGGGAGGGATAGTAGTTTGGTCTTTTTTGGGGGTTGGATTGTGATTTACAAATCTATGTTTCAGTGGCTGTTAAAGTTCCTGAGTCATTTTTTGGGGTTGTAACATGTTGTCAGGTGTGCAAATGAGTGGAATCACTTGTGTATTGTCTTAGGGTGGCCTGTTGTGTGGAAGTATACAGGGTGTTGATGAAAATGTTAGAGGTGGTGTAATGAAAGGAGATTCTGCTAGCACAGCTATCTGGAACTTTGTAAATGATTATATGTCATTTGTGAATATCAACATGATTTATGTAAGATGCTGTTACAAATGTATTAGAACTGTCATGTGTATATCAAACTGCTGGTACAGAAGTGTGTGTTGAAAAGGTTTTTGCAAAGTGCTGTTTGAAATGTAACCACAGTGTTCCGTACTGGAATAGAACAGAAATGTACATGCACTATTGTAACTGTTTAAATGTATATATTTTAACAGTGGAACTGGAATACAGGAAGTTAACTTCAGAAGAATATCTGAAATTAAATTACTTTATGGCTACACAATAAAATATGGTATATTAAAATATGGTATATTTTCAGTTTTCAATCAGCTAGTGACATAGTCTGTGCCGAGAAGCTTTCTGTATTGTCTTTCGAGTGAAGTATTTACTGCCTCTGAAAGCATGAAGGAATGCAGTCAGTTGTTTTATGACTTGTAGCATCTGCCAAAGATCTGAGGTCTGTGTATTTTCACAGGTAGATGGTAAATACTGCCAGCTTCATTGATGGTTATTTCACCTAGGGCAGAGTCAGATGACAAGAAATTATGTCAATCTGCAAGCTATCCCAGCAGCAATACTCGAGATATTAATTTGAGAAGTCTCTTAGAGAGACAGGACATTCTGTATTCTGTCTTGGACCTGTCAAGAACCATTCACCACAACATGTGCCTTGCTTTGATGAAGTACGTTTCTATGGAACAGTATAATTCTATTGGATATATTTTTATTTATTTGAGACTGTCCTGCAGTGTTTTAAATATTTCCTGTGGTTTTGAACTCGGAGGTCTCTGTGAATATATACTTGGCATTTTCTTCTTTTTTTTATTAGGTTTAAATATATTTAATAATATTCATTGTGTCTGATCTGTATAGAGATGTTTTACAGTTTGAGAGTACTTGCATATTTATTTGGTGACACTGTGTGGGCCACTCCTAGTAGCCTTGCTCTTGGTCAAACTACCATTTGTATTAATGTTAATAATATTACACAGTAACATTGAATACCTTTCGTTAAGGGCCTTAAAGTAGCTGATCGATGAGTTGCCAAGTGGCTTACTGACAGAACCCACACTGTGAAAGTAGCAGACTTCAAATCTGAGTTCAGACAAGTGACAAGTGGAGTACTGCAGGGTTCAGTCCTGGGTCCTCACCTGTTTGGTATCTACTTCTCTAAAGTACAGGCTAACAAAGAAGGTCTTTGGCTAATGAAGTTTGCAGATGACTGCAAACTAGGAGCCATAATCGAAATTCCTAACTATGTGGACATCCTACAGAAGGGCCTCACTGAGACAGATGCCTGGTGTGAAAGCCATTGCTTCAAGCTCAATGCCAAAAAGTGCAGTGTCATCCCTTTTGGTAAAAACTCTGTACTCATGAACTACCACATAGGAGGTAGTCTAGTTAACACTTAAAGTGTGATAAGATACCTTGGGACACAGGTGGACAGTAGTATGTCCTTTGATAATCACATTGCCACAGTAGTCAGGAAATCCTTCTATGTGGCACTCCTCATCACAAAAGGTTTCTCATCTAGGAAAAAAGAGGTAATTGTTCCCCTTTACTCATCACTCATTAGACCCATTATAAGAGTACAATGCCCCTTTTGGTATGTACCTCACAAGACATCTACAACAACTGGAAAGGACGCAGAAATACCTCACGAAGAGGATTACTGGCCTCAAGCAGATGCTGTACGCAGACTGTCACAAAAAAATTACAGCTTTACTCCATCGCATATCGCCTACTCGGAGGCGATTTCTGCCTAACATACAAAGCTATGTCAAACCCAGAGTTGTTGGACATGCTCCACTTAAAGAGATTCCAATCCTTCCGAGCTACATGCTCTAGGGACCTAAACCTTGTCACAACAATAAACGGAACATGCTGGAGGGATAGATTCCTGTCCCAGAGACTTCCCATACTCTGGAAAAAACTACCTATGTATATCAAACAAAGCTCCTCATTGGCACTCTTCAAGAAAAAATCTTGATGATTGGATGGGAAATATGAAATTCACCCTAGGGATCACTTCTGTGGCTCTGCTCGGGAGAGGTACAGGAAAATAATGTTCTTGGCTGGCGAAAGCCAGGGTACCTTTTTGGCTAGGCTTATGTAGGCCTTGGGGCCAGTAGCCTAGTACCTATCTATGAAGTAGTTGGCTGGTAGCAGTTTTAACTACCTTGTAGTCTTGGCAAAAGGAGTCATAGCTGTTAAACCAGTGCCAGCCGTGTGTGTGTGTGTGTGTGTGTGTGTGTGTGTGTGTGTGTGTGTGTGTGTGTGTGTGTGTGTGTGTGTGTCAGCTGCTTGGGCAGGGACACAAAGCACTGGTTGGACAGAGAGAGTGCTGGATTGGCTTGGCCACTCAGCTGAAATCTCAACTATAGCTGTGCCAGTGAGGAGTCTTATTGGGGAGCTGGAAAAAGAGGGAGAAACCAGCCCCAGACTGACTGTGGTCTCTTTATGCTCTTAGGTGTGTACTAGGCTAATGGCCCTGGAGCCTTTACAAGCCTACCCAAAACAATTGCCCAGGCAACGTGTCACCTTATGTTAGTTCACAGTGCCCCTATCCAGAAGGGTAACTGGAATGATCCCTGGAGTGAACTTTCTGTTACCCATTCACTCGTCAAGATTTTTGTTAAACAAGAGGCTTATTCCAGAGTATGGGCAGTCTTTGGGAGATGAACCTGTCCCTCCAGCATGTTCTGTTAATTTTGGTAATGAGGTTGTGATCTCTGGAGTGTGTGGCATGGGGGATTGGGATTTCTTTAGGTGTAGCATTTCAAGTAGGGCTGGGTCAGACATGGCTTTGTAAGTCTAGCAGAGATCACCTCTAAGTAGACGATAAGAGACTGAGAACAGCTGAAGTTTCTTGAGTATGTCCATGTAGGATGTGTGTTTTAAGGCCTAGGATCCTTTTTGTGAGGTACTTTTGTGGCCTCTCCAGCTGTTGTAGGTGTCTGGTCAGGTACATGCTTAAGAGAAATTGCACTTGATGCAGAGAGCTCCATCTGGAAATACTGTGTGTGCACTTGTTATCCTCCTAGTGTACATCCCCCACTGGTGCCAATAGTGAGGATTGAGGCTCCTTTATTACTGGTCCAAGAGAGAGTAGAGTGCCATTTTACTGACTGATACTTATTGGACAGGTAGCTTTTGAACCACAGAAGGGTGGGCTGAGAGAGACATAGTAAGTTCATTTGAAGTAGAAGTTTGCTGAGAAAAATTGTGTCAAAGGCTTTAGATGGGTATAGAAATAAGGAAGAAACTAGTTTGTTGTCTTTATTAACAGTGTCCGTATAGGTTAAAAGAACAGTGCAAGTACTGTGGGAAGGAGGGAGCCGTGTTGTGTAGGGGATAGTTCTTAGGAGGTAGACTAGCAGCTGTTTTTGGGAGAGGAGATAAAACTGCTATAGGTCTAAAGTTATTAATGTCTTCTGAATTCCCTCCTTTGTGCAGAGATATAATGTGACTTTTTCCAGAGAGAGAGGGATCGTGGGATTCTTTGACCTACTTATAAGGATTGAGATAGGGTAGGCAATGCTGCTGGCTGCTATTTTTAGATACTTGCTTGGAAGGTCAACTGAAGAAAGGCACTGTAAGTTGAGAGTAGTTTATATATAGGATGTGAGCATCGGTTTGAAGATGAAGGTGGATGTGGTGATATGTGGCTGTTGGGCAGGGTGAGGATTAGATGTGGAATCCCTGGTTAGAGATGCTATACTATCTGTAAAATAAGAGTTGAACTGTATTGCAATTTCGAGTGGTGAGTTATTGAGAGAGGGGTTTGGTTTGAACTTTTGGCCACGACATAAGATTTCTTTAATGTATGTCCAAAGTTTTTAGGGTTGTGTTTAGTATGTATTTATTTTTCTTAATTTATTTGCTTTTTAGTATGATTGCAAAGCATTCTGAAGTTTTCAAGATATTGAGGTATTTTATATTTTTGCCATTCTTTCCATGCTTTTTCTGTATTCTGCATTAGCATTCTATTTTTTTTAGATACCCAAATTGCATTAATTTGTTTTCAGTCTCTTCTCTCCCTTCTAGGAGGTGCAAGGCTGTTGGGATATTCAGAAAAGTTGTATTGAATTAAATTACAGCATCATCAAAGGGGAGGTTTGTTTGCAAGTTCAGTTAATGATTAGTGTAGTAATGAACATTTCTGGGATAAACTTGGAAAGAGTACATGTTTTGTAAATATGCTTTTTAATGATGTGTGAGATGTCTAGTGTTATAGAATGGGAAGTGATCACTGGCAGTCTGACACTGAACTTATGATGGGAGTATTTGCTAGGGTCGGATACTAGGATTCAGACTAATAGAGAAATTGATGTCTTGCTATAATGTGTGGGGCCATTAATTAGTTTTGTAAAACCATACAAATTCATGCAGGATGTAGGGGAGTTAGTTTGTCCACCCAATTGACATTCACATCATCTAGTAATTTTTCTTGGGGAAATGTTATGGATATCCAGTATAGAATATCTTCCAGTTTAGTTGTATTGTCACCAGAAGGGCTATAAAGGATGGTAATAAATATCTTTTTATAATTGTTTATTTTAAGGAAAGCAATAAGTTCTGCTAAACTGTTGTTGTAGTTGTTGCATCTTTCGGCTTTTCACAGTTAGGGGTCGCCACAGCGGAACTCCGGTCCGCTAATGATTGGCAGTAGATTTTTACGTACCGACTTGCCAGGCCTGATGCACAACCTTCAACGAAGGTACGCCCATTCACGCATGTCTCCACACAGAAGACGCTTTAGCTGAGAATCGAACAGGACAACGTCCTACTGTGTGGCGACAACGCTACCGCAGCACCACCGCCGCAGATAAGTTCTGCTAAACTGAATTTTTGGTAACTAATTTTGGTAACTATTTGCTGTAAGGGGTGTGGTAGGTACTGGGGAAATATTAAAGCAATACATCCATCTTTCTTCTTTATACGGTCATCACTGAAGATATTATAGCAAGGAGGTAGAGTTGTTTATGCTGGGTTTAAGCCAAATTTCTGTTACTTCGAGAATATTAGGTTTACTTTAGGTAATCCAGGCATAGAGATGCAGTTTTATTTCTTATATTTCTAACATTTATTGCAGCAAAAATTAGATCAGCAGAGTTTGGGATTTTCTGCTGTTTGGTTACATAAGTGTGTTGGAGAGGATTCTTTTTGTATTCATTGTGATAGTTGAGTTTAGGATTAGGGTACATATCTCCACCTAGAAGGATTTTAGTATATGAAGTACTGATAGGATGAAAGTTGGCACGGTATGAGGAGGAGAATAGAGAATAAGCTGAAGAGTAGCATAATTACAGGAATTTGTATTTTGTAGATGTCAGATAGTGGGGAAGTAACAGTGAGGTAGGAAACAAGAAGTTGCAGGACAGTAGGAGATTCCGTGATGGTGGATTCTGAAAGCCAAAAGAAGACTGATAGAGAGAAGTATCTTCTGTAAAAGATCGGTGGGTTGTCCTGGCATCTTCTCTGGAATGTAAAGGATATAGGAGTGTTAAAGTCCAGACCATAATAATGTAGTCAAAATAAGAGGGGAAAAACTCTGCTAAGTTGTAAAATTGTATTGAGATAATAAAGTTAGTACTTTATTATAGAAAAGAGAGATGGAGGAAGGACCATAGTAAGTCAAAGCAAGAGAATACAAGGAAATATGAGTAGTGATGGTAAGAAAGTGTATGAATGTAAGCTCAAAGTAGTTTTAGTAGAATATACTGATAGACCCACAGTAGGGCAGTGCAAATGTACAGCTGTATCAAGCAAATTGTTAGGGCATGGTACTACACGGATAATCACAATATAACACTATGCATTAGAAAACATTTACGGGATTAACCAGTATACATGTATTGCAGAACATCAGCAACTCGCATTACATACATGTGTGTTAAAGGGAAACATGCTCAGCATACATAAAGCTGATCAAAGAGAAAGTGTATAGAAATGTATTAACATATGACATGTACCTGCTCTATGAAGGAAAATAGTGACCAAGTTAAGAGGAGACAACCCTGACGACATATTTAGCAATGCATTCTGTTACAGTGACAGTCCCACCCTTAGGTCAGTTTAACTGTCAGCAATCAGTTTATAGCCAGAACAAAGCAATTAAAAAAGAGATGCAAGTAAAACGGGTTGTATGAAATTTCCTGAAACTAAATAACTGGCATATGCTGAAAGGTCTACTGATCAAGCAAAAGGGGACACTGGCCAAGTTAGTAAGATGTCCTTTAGAGTACACAATTTCACAGAGCAAACATGTATTTAACAGATTTAATACGCAGCAACGTTCTTCATAATAAATATGCTTACATTAAACACTGACAATATTCTCATTAAACTTGTTGGTGCAGAGCCTTTTGGCAGAGCTCAGTTGGCACTGATCTGTTCTGTACCCTGGTTAACAAATACAGTAACACGAGGATTGTTTGAGCAACTGTTTAATATGGAGCAGCGTACATAATGTCAAAAGAGAAACACTTGTAGAACAGTACGTGTGTTGTGACTTTAAGAAGCATTTCAAAGTGAGGGCACATGCATATAAATAGAGAGCACGTGCAGGCATCAGTGCCATTTTGAGCGAACAACCAGAGTGTTAACATTTATGACTGCAGTAGTCAGTCTATTTATAAGTAAGTTACTAAGCCTCAATCCAGATGTGTTTGTATATAATAATAAAGCTGCTTGAACCAAACCCACTGTTTGCCTGTTTTATCCTGACCGGATGAGCGATATGGTGTCAGAAGCGGGATGTCTGAACAACATGGTGTTAGAAGTGGCATGCCTGAACGACATAGTGTCAGAACTGTGAGCAACACACAGCCAGATTACTCATCCCACCCTGCTCAAATGATTGAAAAAAGGTCAGAAACGAATTTCGGGTAATTTAAAACTCTCATAAATTTGTTTCTTAAGGAAAACGATGTGAAGCATTCGCAAAGCACAAAATGCATTACTAATCAAACGAAAAGCACAAAATGCATTATTGATTTAAATGAAATGTTCAAAACCATGATATTTGATAGAATTATTCAAAATACTTATGAAAGCATTCAGAATTACTTCTGATTTGCATAATGGGAATGTTTAAAAGTAAGAGTACAAGAAAAGTATGAGCATGAGCAGTCAAGCAAGCGTGAGCAGTCAAGCAAGTGTAACTAGTACAATAAAAGGGCAAAATGAGCATGGAAAAGCAAAGCAACTGCATTTTTTTAGTAAACCACATTTTTGATATGAGCTACTATTTTAAAGTATAACTACAGTTGTTCGAAGTATCAGAGTGTGCAAAGTGTTTGCAGTGTGTGCTTTATTACAGTACAATTATTTTGAAGTTTACTGTGTGCAAAGTACAGTTATTTCGCAAAGTGCAGTCAGAATACAGTCATTTTGAGAAGTTTATTGTGCTGTGTACAATTCATTCACAAAGTGCAGTCATTTCGAAGTGTTTCTTACACTGATAAGGGTGGTTTTGCAAAGTACAGTGATTTCAAAGTGTTCTTGTGCTATGGAGACTTATTTCACAAAGTGCAATTATTTCGAAGAGTGTTGTGCTGTTGAGCATAATTACAAGTTTCTGGCTTAAATTTCTGACGTATGTGTGTATGTTCATACATAATTCCAAAGGTCTTTATTACTGTGTGTTGGCATGATGACATTTCGCAGACCCAGTCCACTTGTGTTTGATCATGATATTGTAGAGAATTGGAGAGTATTTGAGCAGGAATATATTTTCATACAAGCAACTTTTTCTGATAAAGATGCATATATGAGGGCATTTATTCTGTTTATTCTAGTTGGGTCAGAAGCCATTGTTAGAGCATTCACTTGTGTATGCACCAGCAGTATATGCAGGAGAAGGGGAAACCCGTCATATTGTTGTACGAGCTGAATCAAGGGAGGACCCTGAGTGCTTGAAACAAAGAAATGTGTAACCCCCAGACAAATGTTACATTGGAGAGGCACTTATTTTATACAAGAGACCAAAAGCCAGGAGAAACTTTTGCAGCTGTATATTACTGACTTGAGAAACAAAGCTAAAACCTGCAAATTTGGTGATTTAAAAGTTCTAAAGGACAGGCTTGTGTGTGGTGTTAATGCTGCAGTGAGAAAGATTTTGCTTAGAGACTGCGATTTAATGTTGAGCAAAACCGTGGACATTTGTCAAATACATGAGCTTACAGAAAGGCACGTGTATGTGTTTGCAAGTGATAAGAGCTTGGTTTCAGCAGCCTCTAGAACAAATGTAGACAGCATGCAGCACATGTCTAACAGAAACCGGCCTAAGCACATGGCAGCTGCATCCCCTGTGGGATTTCCATGTGAAGCCTGCACCTGTCCAGAAAGTTCTAGGAATTGCTTGGTAAAAAGGACCTGGTCAGTGCAGTAAAAGGGTGAGTCAGCAAAACCCAAGTCAGGTCTTATTGTTAACTGTTGTTAATTGTGGTGCCGATCACGAGTCCAAATGGAAAAGTGCTTAGCATTTGGTCAGCAATGCTACAAGTGTAAAAAAATGGAACCACTTTCAAAAGCTTTGTAAATCAAGCAAACCTCATTAATTTATTAAGAAAGGTCACAAACAAAAGCAAGTTGAACATATAGAAAGCTGCAACTCTGCTTTCTATGTAGATGTGTATAATTTGTTGGTGAAAAGGTTAATGCAGAAGATTTGTTGGCAAAAATGAAGCGTTTTGTACTGTCCTTATTAATGGTAAACCCACAGAGCTCAAAGTGGACACTGGTTCAAAGTGCAGTGTTCTGTCATTAGAAACATTAGCTATTTTATTTAATTTATTTATTTACATTTGACCGGGAGTGTCCGACTGGACGTAGGTCTATTTTCAGCGAAGGCCCGCGGAGAAAAGCTCCACAGGTAAAATATACAGACAGTAGTTACATTGGATTTACATAGCAATTAACAACAATTACAAACATAGTTACAGATGAAGAACATAGTACATCAGTAGACAAGTAGAATCTTTTATCATCTGCGAAGTACATAACAGACCTTAACAATTGTTACATTAAGAAGTTCCTGCTGTATAAGTAGTTGGGCTTATGAGCATCCGAGCTTGCTATAATCAAGGTAGTTAGTGGGGTGGAAAGAAAGGTATTGGGTGGATGGGGTGGGTGATATTGGAGGGGGAGTTGCAAGGGCATAGCCAGCATGTTTTTAGGTGTGTTTCAATATGGCGCATGAGTATAGTGCTTCTCCAGCAGAGTTATTGGCTTTAGTGACCTGTAAGTGATTTTTGTTGTTGGATCTTAGTGGTCTGGTGGTGCAATAGGGTAGGAGTAGATTCTGGAGGGATGCGACTTTTAGTGGATGGTTTACTAGTTTGTGGTCGTGTGGGAGTTGATACCATTAAGGCAGCCCAGTTCAGCAAGTGAGAGACAGTGGTGACTATGGTAGGATGCCCCTGTGGCGAATTTGGCGATTTTGTTGAAGCAGGTCTCTAGCTTGTTTAGATTGCACTGCCTTAGGTTGGTATATATTTGAGAGGCATAAAGTAGGGTGGAGATAAGGTGGGAATTTGCTACTAAAATCTTTGCTGCTTTGGTGAGAAGTTGCTTATTTCTGTATAACGCTCCTAGTTTTTTGTGGACTTTTTATGGTTATGGATATGTGAATGTCAAATTTTAGTTTGTCTATTTCCACTCGTAGCAGTTTGGTGTGTTCTGTTGGGTGTATAGTGGTGCTGTTTTTTGCTGTGATGTTAGAGAGAGTTGTTTTGAGTATGTTTGGTGGGTTGGAAGATAAGTAGTTTAGTTTTGTTTGGGTTGAGTATTAATTGGGTATCTGATAACCAAGTTTCAACAGAGGAAAAGGCTTCCTAAGTGCCTTTTTGCAGTTTGAGTAGGGACTGGGCTGAGCAGATGATTGAGTCATCTGCGTATTGTACGAGTGCCATGTTTGGTGGCAGAGGCTAGATTATTGGTGAAAATAGAGAAGAGTAGGGGTCCAAGGAGGGAACCCCCTATAGAGACAGGTAGCTGGGGAGATATCTCATTCTGCCGTACAACGGATTCTTGGCGGTCTGACAGGTAACTCTGAAACCAGTTTGTGACTGAGAGAAGGATAGGTTATTAAGGACAGAGATTAGTTGTTTGTGTGGGACCTTGTCAAATGGTTTAGATAGGTCTAGGAAAGTAGCAGAGGAGAGAGAGCCATAATTTTTATGCTGAAGGATAGTATTAATAAAGGAGAGTAAGGCAGTGGTGGTGCTATGGTTGGGTCAGAAACGATGCTGAGTATTGGAAAGGAGGTTGTTAGTAAGGAGTTAGTCTGAGACCTGAGATGAATGCATCTCTAGTATTTTGGAGAGAGAATAGCTATGGGGTGGTAATTGGTTAGCTCTGTGGAGGGGAATTATATGTGATACTTTCCATAGTGTGGGAACGTAACTTTCTGACAGAGATCGGTTAATCAAGATGCCTACTAGGTAGGCCAGAGCATGAGCTGTGATTTGTAGGTATTCACTAGGGAGGTTTTCTGCTGCTAATTTGGTGGGCTTAAGTTTAGTTAAGAGTTTTTTATGTTGGAGGTAGGAACAGGAGAAAAAGAGAAGACAGTGGGGAGATTACTAGCTGAAGGTGTGGGTTGGAGGGGAGGGGGTTGTGTTGTCTAGCTAGTGATAGTATGGTTTGTGTGAAGTGTGTGTTGAATGAGGTAGCAATATTTTCAGAGGAGTGCGGGATATTAGGAGGAGGTGTACTGACTTTACCTGGGTGGAGGATGGAGTTTATGGAGGACCAGATTTGTTTGGGGTTGTGTTGGGAGGAGTCTAGGGCAGACTGGTAGTATTGGAATTTGTCCTGTTTTATTAGCTTTTTGACTCTGTTGCGTAATTCTAGGAATTTCTGTCTCGTTGAGGGGGTTTTGGTTTTGCGCCAGTGCTCCCAGGCTTTATCCCTGTTTTTCATTTCTGACTTAGTCGTTTTCTGTAGCCATGGGGAGGGTTGTGCTTTGGTTCTGGAAAGTCTTATGGTGGAGTGGTAATTAAGGATGCTCAGGAAGGTAGTATTAAAAAATTCAACTGCATCATCAACACCAAGGTACTTTAGAGGATGCCAGTTACATTCTCTCAGGGATGAGATGAATGTGAGTGGGTTAAAGTTTAGTTTTTTATGTATTTGACGGTAGATGACAGGGTTAGCTTTGTATAGGTGTTTTTTGAGTAGGAATGCTGGGGAGTGATCACTGAGGCTATCTGATAAGCAGCCTGTTATATATGACTGGGGGCTCTTGCTGGCTAGTATCCAATCCAGGGTAGTGTGCTTTGGAGTTTTTATTTATCCTGGTTGGTGACTGGACTAGTTGGGTGAAGCCATGAAGGTTTAGATGATGGGTTGGATGGTTGCCAGAACAGGATTGCCAGTCAATATTGAAATCACCTAAAATTATAGTTTCTTGGGGGAGATGGCGGGTAGATGAGCTGAGGAGGTTTTCTAGTGGATGGATGTTCTGGCCAGGTGGGAAGTAGCATCCAGTTATGTTGATGGTTTTATTTTGGTTTATTTTGAGGTTGGTATATATTATTTCTTTGCCTATTTGTGGAGCTGATGATTTTAAGATCTGGATGTTTAGATGCTGTTTGAATATTATAGCTACACCACTGCCTTTCTTGTTTAGCCGGTCTACGCTTAGTATGCCGTAACGGGTAGGGAGGATTTGCTCACTGGTTATGTGAGGTTTTAGCCAGGTGTCTGTCAGGATGACTATCTGGGGAGTGCAAGTCTATCATGGACCTTGTTGGATATGCTTCTAATATTTAGGCTTAGTAGAAGGAAGTCACTTTTTTTGCTTTCTATTGGCTGTGATTTGGGAGAAGTTGTGGTTCCTAATCTGATTATGAGGAGTGGGGTTGGAGATGGTAGGGCCAGGGTTGGGGTGGATGTCTCCACTTAGGGCTAGTTCTGATATGCATGAGATTTATTAGTTTTCTCAGTTTTTGAATGCATTTATTAGGGAAACTTTGATTGTGCTCTGTGGGTAATAGGTATTGTGGGAGGGTTACTATGTTAAGTTGTAGAGATGCTTTCTTTTTGAGTAATATAGTTTGATAGAATATGTGGGGGGTACATAGGGATGGTTCTTGAGTTGGTGGGCAGGGAGCTGAGTGAGTCTGAGACATGAGTGGTGGTGTGAGTAGTGGTAGTGGTTGTGTGGGGGAATGATGGAGTGTTTGGTAGGATGCAAGATATGCAAGGAGAGTGCATGCAGTGAGCATAGGTATGGTATGCTTATACATGTTAGCTGAGGAGGAGTGATAGTGGGAAGATGGAGGAGGTAGTGTTGGGTTTAGTGCCATGGTAGGCTGTTGGAAAGATGGGTGGGGTTTGTGTGTAATAAAGGTAGGACCACTGGGACGGGAGGGAATTGGGGACAGGGTAGGGTGCGAAGCAGGCAGGAGCCCTGTTAGCTGCTCTTATGGGCTGGAAACAATCAGGTAACAGAGTCAACTGATAAAAGAACATATGATAGTTCGTGGAAAGTCTCCACATTCATTATCAGTTAGCTGTGCCCCAGTTCAGGCAGTTTTAGTAAGTTTTATGGCAGGGCTGAGCATAAGGTGCTCAAAGGGTGGTTGTAGTTTTAAAAATGGTGCCTGCCACAGGTAATATTTATTAACTTTGGGATTGACTTAAGGTAATAAACAGGGAAGGGGGAGAACAAGGGTGAGCAGACAGTTCTTTTGTACTGCTGCTAATGAGCCAAAGCAAAGACAAGTTTGTGTTTTAAGAAGCAATATGAATTGATCAAGGACTGCTCTGAAGCTGTAAGTCATTTCTTAACCACTTCTCTGGTGGAAAAACAGGATAACCTTGTATCAGTAGGCTACTGTGGTCTCAGTTTCAATTAACAAATACACAGTAAGACGTTGTCCCGTTCAATTCTCAGAGCGTCTTCTGTGTGGCGACATGCGTGAATGGGCATACCTTCGTTGAAGGTTGTGCGTCAGGCCCGGCAAGTCGGCATGTAAAAATCTGCTGCCAATCATTAGCGGACCAGAGTTCCGCTGTGGCAACCCCAAAAGCCGAAAGACAACAACAACAGTATTTGATCAGTTAAGTATACAATTTGCTAACAGAAGGGAATAAAAGAGAAAATGGAAGATGTGTGTGTGTGTGTGTGTGGGGGGCTGCTTACAAGCCAAAACAGAGTGCTCTCCAGGGGATAATGAATATTGGCTCAAACAGGTAGACACATACTCTCTTAACTTTAGCTGTTTGTGTTTGCAGACAGTTCAGACCCGGACTGCGCTTTCTTATAACAATGTATCCACCGGTTGGATAAAAGATAAAGGTGGTACTGCAGCTGAATACTTAAGAGTGGTGTTAGGTCTAGAAAAGAAGTGTACACAGAGGAGTAAGCACTTTTGAGATGGTAAAGATATAGTATAAAGATTACAAAAACAAACTGAGCAAATAGCTACTGCATACAGGAAAAGTATGTCTTGAATCCGCTACAAGTATATGCAGATACTGAGACAATTGGAAAAACACATCAGTGAGAAGGGACCTCAGCTGACAGATATGCAGTCGCAGATAAAAATATAGCGAGCAGCACTCTGTCCCAGTAGCAGCACAATTATATAGAAATAATTAGACACACCAGTATGAGCTATCTACACAACACATACATATACATGAATAACATTAGTTAACAAGGTGCAGCTATGCAAATAGACCATGCTATTATACTAAAAACAACTTGATGCAGACAGAACTGGTAAACAGCTTAATTTGGCCAGTTGTGCAAAGCTTGTTGCTTATGGAGGTGAATTCAAACCGAAGGCTCAGTAGTGCTTTCATGCTATTCGGTTGGGAACAGTTACAGCTTGCAATTTTATGTAGTCAAAAGACCTGTACAGTCATTATTAGGTCTCAGACAGTTTAAAATGAAACTGCTTTCTTTTTACCACAGAAGTCCACTACCATGTATGCACGTGTCCTAGTTCCAATTTCACCAGTGCTATTTTCACAGTGTATGTCGATATTTTCGAAGACAAGCTAGGTAAGCTGTGTACTCCATGAAATTAGACCATGAGGTCAGTCCAGTGGTCAGACCAGCAAGAAGAGTTCCATAGCTATGCAGGAGGACAGAGTCAAAGTCCAGTTAGGTAAAATGGTGCAGCAAAGTGTGATCTGTCCAGTTACAGAACCAACTGAATGGGTGTTTTCCATGGTAGTCGCTCATAAAAAAAAAAAAAAAAACTCAGATGAAATCAGAATATGTATTGACCCATGAGACTTAAAACATTAATGAAACCCCACCATCCTATGAGTACAGTCAAGGGAGTTGCTACCGTCATGCCAAATGCCACTGTTTTTTTTGTCTTGGATGTGAAGAGTTCATTTTGACAAGTAATGCTTGATCGCAAATCTTCACTACTGACTATATTCAGTATGCTATTTGGTAGATAGAGATTTCTGAGAATGACTTTTGGAATAAATTCTGCCAGTGAAGTCTTTTAGTGTGCAATGGAGCAATTTTTTTCAAGCTATCCTTGTGCTTTAATAATAGATTTACTAGTTGGAGGCAGTGGTGAAGCAGAGCAGGAGTGAAACCTTAGGAAAGTTCTGGAAAGAGCACTTGAAGTGAATCTAAAGCTGAATCCTTTGAAATGTAAATTCAGGCTACCAGAAATTACTTATGTCGGTCATTTATTTACCAGTTCAGGTTTACAACCAGATCCAAACGGCCATTCTTGAGATGCCGGCTCCAGACAATGTCCAAGCCTTACTGCATTTTCTTGATATGGTTAACTATATTTGGGCACATTTATACCAGACTTCAGTGAATTATCAGTGCCAGCTGACATGCAAAAATGTTACATGGTCATGGTTGGAAGAACACTAGAGAGCATTTAACGACCTGAAACAAATTGCCAGTCCACCAACGTTAAGATACTATGATGTCCACAAACCAGTAATTCTTTCCTGTGATGCTTCAAGGTTCGGTCTTGGTGCAGTTGTTCTTTAAGAGGTCAAACCAGTAACCTATGCGCCTAGAACTCTTATCCAAACCGAGATGCAGTATGCTCAGATTGAGAAGGAACATTTTGGCAATTGTGTTCGAAGTTCCATGGTTATATTAATGGCCGAGCTATCCAGATTGAGACTGATCATCAAATTCTAGTCACTAATTTAAAGAAGCCTATGCATAAAGTTCCAGCAAGACTACAAAGAATGATGCTTAGATTGCAAAAGTACAACTTCAAAATGGTCTATACAAAAGGCAAATTTAATCTGGCTGATACCTTATCCAGATCGCCCAGAAATGCCGCAGAAAAGCTTGATGCAGAGAATTTTGACCTCGGTGTCATGGAAGTGTGTAATTTTTCTACCACAAGACTTTGAACTAAGAGATCATACAAAGACTGGTACAGTTTTGCAAAAGCTCAACCACTTCATCAATGTGGGATTGCCGTCAAAGGAATCTCGTGTACCAACAGAAGTGCAACCTTTTTTTTCCTTACAGAGATGAGATGTTAATGGAAGATGGTATAATTTTCAAGGGTCCTAAAGTTGTTCCTACTTACAATGAGTATATCCAGATTTTGCATCGTGGCCACCCAGGTTTCGAAGCTACCAAAAGAAGGGTGAGAGGACTAGTATTTTGGCCTTCTCTGTCAAAAGAGATTTATACTTTCATCTTGTACTAAACGGCATTTGCAAGAAGAGCCACTTCAGCTAAACCAGATTCCTAAACTACCTTTGTTAACAGTAGCCACTGACCTATTCGAGTGGAATAGTCAACATTACTTAGTGTTGGTAGACTCTTATTCAAATTGGTTCGAGATTGATCTGCTACCTAATCTAATGTCCAGTACTGTCATTACCAAGTTGAAATGTCATTTCTCAGTCCATGGCAGTCCACACTGTTATTTCTGACAATGGTGCCTAGTTTGCCAGTCCGCTATTTCTGAAATTTGCAAAAGAGTGGGACTTTATCCATGTTACCATTAGTCTTGAGTACCCACAGTCAAATGGCTTAGCTGAACATTTAGTACAAAGTGCAAAGCCATTACTAGAGGGGTAAGCGTGACAAAACTGATGTTTTCTTGAATTTGCTTAATCTCAGAAATATAACCCATGATGATATACTTGCTGCTCAGAGACTTCTGTCTAGGCAAACCAGAACAACCTTGCCTCCGTTCCAGTTTGTCGCGGTGCCTAATGCTAAAAACACCTGAGCAATCAAAGCTAAACTATTCAAAAATCATTCATTCCAGAAGTCCAACTATGATAAAATGAGCAGATTTCTTCATTCATTGGAGGAAGGAGAGATGGTGAGGATGTAAACGGCAAAAGGTTTTGATCGAATTGGTCAAGTGAGAGGCATATGTCCTGAGCAGAGATCTTGGTTTATTAGAATCTGAGGGTATAGAATACAGAAGAAATTGCAGACATCTAATGTCTGAATCGATATCACAGTATTGTACCTGTGATGCAGACTCTAGATCTCAGAGCAATCCAAACTTGATTCCTGTTGAAGGACATGTCTCAGTACCTGGTCCTGTTAGTGATGATATCCCTGAAGTTGAACATTCATTAAAGACGGTCCCTATTGCTAAACCCAATCCTAATTTTTATGTCCCATGATCAGGTCATATTTCCAGACCGGGTGTAAAATACACAGCAACCTGGACATGGTTGTTTCACTTGTAATTAGTTCTATATAATTGCATGTCAAAGGATTATTTCTGTACAATTGTATGTGAATGATTTGTCGTTATTACTGTGTGTGACTTATTTCTCAAAGAGGGAGGATGTAGAACAGAGCGTGTGTAAGCATTTCAAAGTGAGGGCACATGCAGGCAGTGCCTTTTTGAGTGAACTGCCAGTGTTAACATGTATGTAGTCAGTCTGTTTATAAGTTTTTATTTAAGTTACTAAGCCTCAATCCTGATGTTTGTAAAAAAAAGCTGTTTGAACCGAATCCACAACTGTTCGTCTTTTATCCTGACCAGACGAGTGACACTTGTACTACTAATATACTGAAGTAAATTCCTTTTGAATGTACTGTACACAGGTTTCTCAGTGTTCTGTGCTGAGTGCCAAACAACTGGTGGAAATTTTGAAAATGACTGTTTTCCTGTAATATTTGAAATTAAGGGCTTTAGAAGCTGTATGACTTGGTCCTATGATGAGCAAAGGTAGTAATTAAAAACTATGTTGCAGTTTGGCTGCTACTTAGTGGAAAGCAAGAGCAGTTCAGCAATTTGTAAATGAAGCAGTTTAAAAACAGAGCTACTCTAAAATTTAAGAGCAGATTAGAAACAGAGCTGCTCTGACGGTTATTGGTAGCCAACAGAGGTATTGGGCAAGCTTCCTTTTTGTTCCTTAATTTTACTAATTTCAAGTCCCTGAACATTTGAAATGCAGTACCAAGTCAGTAAAATAGTGTGCGTGTAAAGCACACAATTTTGCAAATAGCAACAGTCAAGTAATAGTATAAATACCATAGTTGATCCACAGGGACTGTACAATCAAAACATTTTAACCTCTTGGGATTGCAGTTTTTCATTCCTTAGAAACGCTATTGGGTTAATCCGTTTCCGAACCTGCTTCTTGGTTCATACACTTTGCACTACTTTCAAAGATGTATCCCCACATCTACCTGGAAGTAAACTGCCACTGCAGAGTCTGCTTTCCTCTTCCAAGCCAGTAACATCCCTTCAAATCTTCAAAATTCAAAGCTAATTTTCCTGCTTTCTTACAGTCTTTTCTCAAATGACCCAATATTAAAGTATCTCCAGTTCTTATCAATTATAAATACAGTCAAAACAGACTGCAGCTTATACTAACAGTGAGGTGTATTATACCCAGTACCTTACTGAATAGCCATTCACAGTTGCATAGCACTCTGCTGTCAAGCCTAAAAGTGATTAAAAGTACAACTCATTGAGCCTGAGGACAGCCACCATGTCACTGTAATGAAGGCATCTGGTGCTGTGAACTCCCAGGAGCTCTGCAGCAATGTGTGTGAGAGGGAGAGCAGTTGCTGCCGCAGCAGGCTTGTCTACATTACAGGTAACTTTTTTCACAAGTAGGATCCCCCCCACCCTACCTTTTTTGATGTGACCCTGATATCGGTATGGCAGGAAGGGGTGTCACAGGGCATGTGAGCATTACACAATCTGTAAGCACACCGTTTGTAAACGGTACGAGATTTGTGAATCACATATGGAGCATATGAATATTCTGTATACTGACTATTACTGCTACATAGTGGGATAAAGATCATAGTCTTAATACCATATTTTATGACTGATATTAGGGGCTTGGTACTCATTTTGCGGAACACCAGTTCTATTCCATGGCAGATGCTCCTTATTTGTATTAGTAGCACCCTGTGACTGTAGTAAAGGGCAACCACGAGAGAGTTTGTCTAAAATAACTGTGCTGTTTATGCAGCATAGAGGGGTACATGTACACTACACTTTCTAGAATTATTTAAATGCTGTAGCTTATACAAGACTAACAGTCTCACTCACTGTTCTGTATGTTATTTGGGAAAAAAGTTGTATATAAAGGTTCAAGTCAAATAAGTACACCACAGTAGTAGATACACACATGTTGCACTGAACAGTTCTTCCACAAAATGGCTACTCTTAATAAAACAAACACATAGACTCTCCACACTTCTGCTCAAGGGAAATAAATGAATAAGCAGTTGCACTGCTATCCATACAACCAAACTGCAGCTGGATCAAACATCCTTTCACCAGAATGAATACTGCTTTTGCTGACCAATTGTGCTTGAGGAAAACTATAGAAAACGGGCACAGGTGAAAAAATTAGAGCTGTAGTCAGAGAAAACAAAAACCTCAACGTACTGCTCAACCTGCTGCAGAGATCAGCTGAAAACTGAAAGAATGTGACAGGAGACACACCCCTACAATGCAAAGAGATTGCAATGAATATGAAAGCTGTGACACTTTTAACCAAAAGTAGAATGGAATTCCTGTTCGCTACAGATTGCCATTCTCAACAATTAACTGTTCTGAATAAACAATCCAAACATAAAAGGCAGAGTTCAAAGCACAGGCTGCATGCTAAGAAAAGGCCAACACCAGCTCACTTAAACAACCACACTTCTCTCCGAATTGAAAGAGGCATAGATCGTTCTGCATACTTTGCATCTACCTGTACTTGAAAAACAGGTAATGATTACTATGGAAAAACACACAACTAGGCCCAGTATCAGAAAGGTTAAAACCCTCTTTGTAAAAGCAATGCTCAAACATCATTTATTTCAATCTGTATTCTCACACTGTATGTTGTAATTGTAGGCCAATATTCCTGTGTAAGCTAGCAAAAAAGAAAATGATGCTGCATTATCCATTTCCTATTATTTCGCAAACATTCTTGTAAACCAGAAGCCCCACAGTTGCACCCAAAATTTTCTAAGCTGCTGGTAACCCATTTACCCATAGCCTTCTACATATATTTTACAATCCCAGCAAACATCCTACTATATCAAAAAATCTCCTCAAAATAACCAAGTACTTGCACAAGTTGACCAATGGTCCCAGTTTTTCCAGGACAGTCCCAGTTTGGAAGTCTCTGTCCCGGAATCCCAAACATTGTCTTTGGGGTACAGAAATGTCCCAGTTTAGACCGCTCAGTCTGAATGGTGACTTGGCTTCCCAGGGTGGCCAGTCCCCCTGCTTTCCCATCCAGAGCAGCTCTGGGGACTTTGAACATTTTCAAGGATGCTGTCAGTTATGGGGTGAAGTTGGGATGGGATTATTTTACGTCTAAAACTTGTCACAAAGCAAACCATTAAACTCTGCTTGGGGACTACACTGTAAAGTACAATGACACACCCATTAATAAAACCTTGTATAAAACTACACAATTTGTTGTAGATTTCTATTTGTCAAATAGGTGTGTGCATTGGCCCGAAGACTATCAACCACAAGCCAGGGACAAATATGCAGCATAAATAGCAACAATGCAATCCCCTTTTAAGTACTGTATTTACTGTAATGTACTAATCCAGTATGTGAAGGTAATTGTATGAAATAGCAGTGCAACACAAAGAATAAACAGCAGCCCAGTAGAGCTAATGTATTATGCAAACTTTCAATAAACTGCTATCTAAAAGCAAAATTATTATCCTTAAAACACTGCATGCAGAATTGTTGTGGAGTTGATGAGAGTCTGGTTTTGTTTGAAGTTTGTGCAGTTTCAGTGCCCCTTAAATCTGGGAGAGGTTTATTCCACAAGGCTGTTCCAAGTCTTTTAAATCGTTATGGAAGAGTGAGCATTTAAGGGTGATTTTTTGCAGGTAAAGGTGATTCAAGTTGGGAGATTCTTAGAAAGTAGGTGGTCTCCTTGATGTGGAGCAGTCCTTTTAAGGGGGACAATACCCTTCCTTTAGCCTTTTAAATGTAAGGGATCCAAATAAATGGGTAGCTCTCATTTACTGGGAGCCAATTTAACTTCTGTAGAAGATGACTGAGAAGTTTGTGAAACTCCGTCATAAGTGCAAACCTACAAATTTTGTTTTCAGTAGTCTAAAGTCTTTTTGTATTATGGCAAGAACGTAAGGTCATCAGTGGCAAGCCATATTCCAGCTTAACAAGTGAAATTCTGGCCAAGTCTACTCTAGCAGATAGAGATGGTGTTAATTCCATAGCATAGTTTCAGTTGGAACAGGAGTTTATTAGCAATGTTACTGTGAGGGTAGTGAAGATAAGGGTAGATTTTAAGGGCAAGACCCAGGTATTTTCATTCAGAAACTAAGGGTATTTTGTTATTTTGGTTGCCTGTTGTCAGTATACCTAGATTGCAATGAATATGAAAGGGAAATGCAAACACCATAACATTGGCTTTCTTATGACTGATCATGAGTTTATTTTCCATTGCCCAACTGCACAAACTGGGAAAAAGAACTTTGTAGCTGCATTTGTAGCAAAATGGGAAAGGTGTTGACTGTAGCATGAGAATGCCATTGGCATATAGTATGGCATTTATGGATGTAAGAAGGGCCAGCAGATGTCATTGATGAACAAGAAAAAGTAGTGGACCTAACAAAAGCCCTGTGGAACACCTCTGTTCACAACACCAACTGAGAGGTGATTATCAGAATAAACTTGGGAGTGTTCTATTCTCCAGGTAACTCTGGAACAAGTTAATAACATTTTGACCGACAACCTATATTCCTCTGAAGTGTACAAGAATGGCTAAAACCAGAACTAAAAATTATATACAGAATACATGAGGCCTGCTTAACATAAGTGAAAATTCTTGCCCTCTAATTTTGAGAGATTCTGGGATGATTGGTAAGTTTGGTTCTTTATCAGAACAAGAGACTCCCTGTATGCATTTTAAAAGTAGGAGCACACACACACATTTTCTACATGTTATGCTAAAAGCAGCAGACCCCATGTAAAAGCAAATAACAAATAGCTGATAAAGTGCAGATAAAATGTTTGATATTTGATTTATACGCGTACATTTCATTCGTAGTTTCAAAGCAACTAAAATTTAAATCTTCCATATTTATGCTACACACTTAAAGTTTACATGTTATGTGCAGAGAACACAGCTAGTGACACCCTCCCAAAAGTAACAGACCATCAAAACCAAATCTTCATTTAGTAAGTTGAAACAATGGATTGTGTTTTCCATTCAGTACAATGTAAAAAATATGGAAAACTTTACATACTGTACTCATGACCACCTCCCAAAACAGTGCCACATAAATCTTAGAGCAAATATTTTAAAGTGCACACTTCGCATTTACAAAGTATCTTCACATACAAAATTCAAGCTTACTATCCCCCCCCCCCTTATTAGAATAAAAACAATTGGCAAAAAGCACAATTTTAGCTGCCTGAAGTTTAAAAAAAAAAAAAAAAAAACTAAGCCTAATATGATCCAAAGTAAGAAACAGCTAAAGGTGAAGTATGTGCCTGTAACAAACCATTCATCCAAACCAAAAACACATACCAGCTGGAGGAAAGCAGGAAAAGCAGTTAGACTTCATCAGAATAACAAATTGAACATTTTTACAAGTTTTTATAACAAAATGTACCTGGTCATAGGTGCAAAAGGAACCAATGTGAAGATAGTACATTGGTCATGTGATTTCCCTCTTCCACTGTTTTTTACACTGTGGAATGTTTACGAATTTAAAATGGGACATTCTTGATCAATAGAGTAACTTGACTAAAAATGACACGTAACCTGGACTAAAGATGTTCAATAAACTGCTTTTCCTGCTGTCCTCCGGCTGGTATGTGTTTTTGGTTTGGATGAATGATCCAAAGTAAACTGCAATCAAAAGAGCAACCGTTATGAGTTTAGAATTTGTTACAACTACAGTACAAAGCCCCCTCACAACACTTAATTCATAAAAATCGTACACAAAGCCCTATTCAGTAGGAACTAAGGCAGTTGGCACAGCCTACTTCCATTGATGGGAAACCAAAAAAAAATATTGGCAGATTGAATGAGATGGTCTACTCAATCTTAACACAAGAAATATTTTATGCTATTGCCATTCAGTGCATAGTTTTTTTCCGTAGGATGTACAGTACAAGATACTTCATATATTGTGTATGCATTTCCATATGTACGAAGACTTTGTGTGCGCAATGTTTTTTTATTTATCATTCATGTAAACCTCACATAATCTAATGTGTACAAAGATGCAAGTATGTGTACTCCACACATTGTAACTAGTGATTGCATCTGTGTTCATCTACATATATCCATACCTCTCAACTGCCCAGATTTTTCCCTCATATTTTTAGTTTGTTCATCATAAAATTTGTGTTCTGGATTTTTGTGGCAAGTCAGTGAGGACTGCATTCACTAAATAATGACCGGCATTTAAGTTTCAGACTTCCTGCATTTTCTGAAGGATATGACGATGAAATGTATGTAATTATAATAATTTTTGCATTTACGAGCACTATATTTAAAATGTGGCCCAATTTTTTTGGTCTTTGTCCAGATTTTTTCTGGCAAAGGGTTGAGAGGTATGCTGTACATTTCACGTTAACACACTGAGCTCACATTTGAGCCCAAATTTACAAATGAGCACACATTTCAACACAGTCGCAGAAACACTAGCCTCTCTAACCTTCACATCAGCTACTTAACACTCAAGGTATACATTTTACATCTAACAATCTAATAACACAAACCAAGCAGAAACTTTGCAGTGTGGAGGGTGTGAAGTTCTGTCATTGAAATATGTTACACACCTAGTTCACTAATAAAATTTGAATGTTAAAATAAGTACTACAAAGTAAATAAAATAGTAGGTAGCCCACAGTGGAGTTTAAAAAATGGAATATCCTTTATTGAAACACACAAACGAGCAATCCTAAATGAGTATAATGAAAAGCATTAAAGACCTTCATTGATTAGGTTATCTGGGGCAAGGGAGTGGTTACGGAGGGTTGTTTTGTTAAGAGCAATAAAAGCATTAAACTTGTTTCTTTAACCAAGTCCCCCTTACCATGGTGTAAACTGAGACTGTGCTACCTTAGAACTGAAACTTGAGCTAGAGACAATTTTTAAAGTATATAATATAAGAACAGCTTATTAAGGCTAACCTAATAATCCAAACTTTATTAATCAAAACTTTATTTATTTATTTATTTATTTTATTTTACATTTGTTGACCGGGCTAGTCCAGCTGGATAATTTCCATTTTCAGTGGAGGCCCGGGGAGAAAAGCTCCACAATTAAAACAAGGTTAAACATTTAAGCAACAATGCATACATTTTAGTGTAGTAGAAAATACAGCGAAAAAAACAGGTAAAAAACAAATAGCCTAAGCTATATATTCATATTTTTTTTTTTTTTTTTTTTAGAACAGTACAGTAATTTAGTCATTTGAAATAGCAGGGAAAGATAGTGATTTTTACGTAGGGAGGTATGGCTGAAGAGCGAAGAAGTCATTTAGTCTGGATTGGTACAGGAGCAGAGCCAGAAGTTGTTAAGATGTAATAGTTGTTTTTTGAAAAGTTGAAAGGAGTCTAGTGAGGTAATGTGTGGGGGGAGGTTATTCCATATTTTCCCTATGGAGTTTGAAAATAGACAGTTACCTGCTGAATTTGTAATTCTAGTTGTGGTGACTTGTATCTTTTCGCAGATCATAACTGTTTCAAGTTTTTGTAGGGAGTAAGGAGGTTACTGAGAGCTGGTGTTTTTGTTGGTTGATAAAGAATGTTATGTGTAATTAAGAGTTGTTGATAGATAAGCTTGTTAGGTAGTTCTAACCATTGTAATTGTTTTAAGTTATTACAGTGGTGAGTTCTGTACTGGGATGCTGTGGCAAAACAGGCTATATTATGATAGGATGTGTAGTTAGTTTTTTCAGGTTACCTTTAGAGAGATTGGTGTAAATAGAGGAAGCATACAGTAGGGTGGAGATAAGATGTGATTGAGCTAAGGTGGTCCATGCTTCTGGAGTAAGGAAGGGTTTTATTCTGTACAGTGAACCTATCTTTTTATTTACTGCTTTTATAGTGTTATTGATATGACAATCATAGTTAAGATTATTATCAATAGTAACACCAAGCAGTTTGGTAGTAGAGTCTGGGGAGATAAGAGAATTGTCAGCTGCAGTAATAGTAAAATTTAGTTGAGGAGATTTGTGGGTAGGTGAGAATAGTAATAGTTTTGTTTTCTTGGAGTTGAGAAGGAGACATCTTTTGAGAACCATTGTTCAACGGTTGAAAAGGTAGATTGTGTGAGTGACTGGAGTTCAGATTGGGTGGGAGCTGTACAGATGATGGTAGAATCATCTGCATATTGTATGCAGGTAGTGTTATGGATAGATGATTGAAGATCATTAATAAAGATAGAGAGTAAGAGTGGGCCTAATATTGATCCTTGAGGTACTCCTAAGGAGATAGGTAGTAGAGCAGATAGAGAATTTTTCCAGAGTACTGCTTGTTGTCTGTTTTCAAGGTAGGATGAGAACCACGTTAAGGAGGAAAAATCCAAGGCAAGTGAGTTTAGTATGTGTAGGAGAAGTTTATGGTTGACCATGTTGAAGGCTTTTGACAGGTCTAGGAAAAGAGAAGCAGTTAGTTTGTTATTATTACGGTTACAGTTTATTGTGTTAGTAAAGGAAAGTAGTGCAGTGGTCGTACTATGTGAGGGTCTAAATCCATGTTGAGTGTTTGCTAGTAGGTTATTTTGAAGGAGATGGTTAAGTAGTTGTTTGTGTATACATTTTTCCATGATTTTAGCTAGTGGAGATAATAGTGCTATTGGGTGATTAGTTAGAGAGGTCAGTGGATTTGCCTCCTTTATGTAAGGGTATGATGTGTGATATCTTCCAGATTGCTGGAAAATCACTTTCTTTTATGGATCTGTTTATTAGGATCGAAACAGGGTAGGCTATAGCTTTTGCTGCTACCTGAAGGAATTCAGCAGGAAGCTTATCTGCTGAGGGGGTAGTGGGTTTAAGTTTTTGTAAGAGAGATTGTATGTAGGAGGTGGGTATGGGTTGAAGTTGAAGGGAAGGAATGACGTTGTTGGTGTTACTTAAGATCAGTTGGGAAGCATCGGGATAAATGGCTTGCTAGTGTTTGTATGGAAGTAGTAAAGAAGCTATTGAAGTTATTGGCTATTAAAGAGGGATTATCAGGGTCTAGATTCTGTGGGTTAGGTGTTACTATTTTACCTGGGGTAAGTAGATGATTGATAGTAGACCAGAACCTTTTTGGTTCTTTTTTTGTGGATTGCTGAAGTTCTACTTAGTAGTTCTTTTTGTCTGAAATAATAGCATTTTTGGTTTTGTTTCTCAGCTCTCTAAAGGTTTGATAGTCTGTTGGGTTTCTAGAGGAGCCATTTCTTCCAAGATTTATTTTTAAGCCTGATCTTTTGTTTAGTATTAGAGGTAAGCCAGGGTGCTGTTCTGGTCTTTATTCTAATGGTACGACTTGGAGCATGGTGGTTTAGGATTGTAAGGAATGCTGAGTTGAAATATTCTATGGCTTTATTGAGAGAGAGGTGCTTTAGAGGGGTCCAATTGTATTGTGAGAGTTCTGTTTGAAATCTTTGGGGATTAAATTGTTTCTTTGAATATAGTGTTCTATGTGAGGTAGGTAAGTTTTGATGAGTTTTAGCTCTAATGACATATGTGAGGGAGTGATCGCTAAGGTAATCAGGAAGGATGCCAGTTTTGTAGCTTTGCGAGGGGGAGTTTGTAAGAACCCAGTCTAAGGTGGTTTCTTTTTTGCTTGTTTTATTTATTCTAGTGGCACTATCAATTAGTTGTTTGAAACCAAAAAGGTTTAAATGGGAAGTAGGGTTAGCATTGTTACAAGATTTCCAGTCAATGTTAAAGTCTCCAAGAAGTAGTGTTTCTTGGGGGAGGTAATTTGAGAGTTGTTCAAGAAGTTGTTCTAATGTGGGGATATTATTTCCTGGAGGCAGATAAGCACAAATGATGTTTATTGATTTAGTAGTATTAATTTGAACTCTAGAGCAGATTATTTCGACATTATTGTTTTGGGTAAGAGCAAGGTCAAGAAGAGTAAGCTTCAGGTTAGATTTATATAGGATAGCTACTCCACCTCCTTTCTTGGAGGTGCAATCAAGTCTAAATGTTATATCCAGGTGGGGTAATTTCAATATCTTTAATAGATGGTTTTAGCCAGGTTTCTGATAAGCATAGAATGTCAAAGTTGTGTACTTCTAGTAGGGCGTGTATTTGACTAACTTTATTACAGATACTGCGTATATTTAGGTGGGCCAAGGATAGTATGTTTGTAGTTATAGTTGATGGAGGAAGGAGAGCTTTTATATGGTGACTGTGTGTTTCAGTAGTTGTAGGTTGAGGGCCTGGATTGGGGTGTATGTCACCGTCCTGAAGTAGATGGAGTAGTAGACCATAGTTTTTGGATATGTGTTTTAGAGATGTGTCAAATACTTTCTTTGATTTAGTTTTTAGTAGTTTACAATGAAATAGTCTATGGTATTTGGGAAGTAGATATATGGTTTGTGATGAGGTAGGTAAATAGGATGAAGGTAGGTATGTTGTAGGTGTACTAGTATGTTTTGAGGGAAGTGAGAGAGAAATAGTTAAGGAGTGTTCATAGGAGGTTAAGAAGTAGGTAGTAATGAGAAGGAATAATAGTAAGAAGGTGATAGGTAGTTTAAGTTGTGATTGGAGGATAGTTGTAGACCTGATAAGATAGTTGTATGTGAAGTAGGGTTTCCTGATATGTTGTAGAGGGGTGTGTGGTGGGAGTAGGGGGTAGAGTGGAAGGGGCTGTAATGGTATAGGACTTTAGTGAGATAGTGGTGGGTTGGTTAAAGTGGTATGTAGGTGTGACTAAGTGAAGGAAGTTACACAATCTGTGAGACTGTGAATTGGATAGGATAGCAGTAGTAGGAGGTGTGGCTTGTAGAAATATAAATGTAGGACCGCTGGGGGTGGGTGGGATATGGGGGTAGGGTGGGGAGCGGAGCGGGCACACAAAGTAGACCAGAGGAGAGTGGAAAAAGTATCAGGGAAGGAAGGGGGAATCAAGGCAAGAGAAGGTATCCTCGGGGGAGAGGATGAGACAGAGAGGTAAAGGAGGAAAATGATTAGTATAAGGAGGGGAGAATAAAAGTGTAAGGCAGAAGTCAGTACTAATATCCCAAATAGGGATGAGAAAAGTATAACATCTAGTGGACAAAGTAGTAGTGCAGTAAGCAAACAAGGGAGCTACCAGGCGTGGAGCTGTACTAGAAGGGGGAGAGAGGATAGCCTATGTGGCCATCCGAGGAGACTGTGAGGGGAAATGAAGGAGTAAGGAGGGGTAGCTGCTGGCTGCTTAGCTAGTGGCAGTCTGAAAGTTTAGCAGGAACATTTAGTTAAAACGTAATATAGCATGACTAGGTAGACATACTCTCTTTTTTCTGGTGGTAGAGGGTGGTAGAAGAAGACAATGTCCTGACCGAGTCCAAGGGTATTCTGTGGGGAACACCCTAATAGTGAAATTAGAGGGATACAACCCAGGCAAAGACACAGGGTCATGGAGGGGATAGACTCTTTTTTTCTGGTGGTAGAGGGTGGTAGAAGAAGACAATGTCCTGACCGAGTCCAAGGAAGGGTATTAACTTTTTATTAAGAAACCAGCTTACAAACAGTGACTAACTGATTAACCCTGCACGCGTGTGTGTTTCCTCCATGTGCTCCAGTTTACTGCCGTGTTACAAAGACATTCATCTGGAGCGTTTCTCCCTGGGCCTCCACTGAAAATTGGCTTGTTTCAATTCGGACTTTCCCGGTAAACAAATGTTAAATAGATGTTTAGTGGTAGATCTTTTATTTATCAGATTAAAATGTTTCAGTTTATAAATGTTACAAATATTTAAACTGAAACACTTAACAAAGATCTCTTTCATACCAAGTAAGTACTTCATCAGGATTTATTCTGATAGATGTTTAGTGGTAGATCTTTTTGTTTAGTTAGTCATTTTGTTAGTGATAGATTTTTATTTGCTTAGTTAATTAGTTAGTCATTTTGTTAAGGAGTTGTTTTTTTTTTTTTAATGAACTTTGGATTAATAAAGTTTGGATTAGTAGGTTAGCCTTAATAAGCTGTTCTAAATTTGTCTCTAGCTTTTAAGTTTCAGTTCTAATGTAGGGCAGTCTCTGTTTAGACTATGGTGTTAAGGGGTAAGGGGACTTGGTTAAAGGAATGTGTTTAATGTTTTTATTGCTCTTAACAGAACCACCCTCTGTAACCACTCCGTTGCTCTGAATAACCTGATTATACATACATTTATTGAATGTCTTTAATGTTTTTCATTATAATTGGCTAGGATCGCTTATTTGTGTGTTTCAATAAAGAATATTCTATTTTTAACTCAACTGTGGATTACCTACTATATTATTTTGTAGTATGTATTTTAACATTCAAATTTTATTAGTGAACTAGGTGCATAAAATATTCAAGGTGTGAACTTCACTCCCTCCACACTGCAAAGCTTCTGCTTAGTTTTTTGACCCAGTATAGGTTGCATACTGGGTTTTCTGAAATGTCTAGGGATACCATGGGTTTTTCTTTTAACAATCTAACACACACATGCACACCTACACTACAAATGCATGTGCATATTTAAATACACACACAATCTTCTATGATGAGAAGCCAGTAGCGTAGTTGAACTTACCCGATCAACAAAAGGTAAGGAATGTACACCAACACACACAATGCGTAGGTGCTAGAAACAGTACTCATGCAGACTCTATTGTTCCATCTTCATACGTAACTACAGCTGCCTAATGTCCACACATATCATACTATAGAAAATACACCTTTTTAGCACGTCTAAAACATAGGTAATGTACCTGTGCATAACCACTACCTTCTCCAGTATGCCACACCTTTACAAGTTCATCTCCAAAATGCTGTAAGCAAATGCCTTTCACAGGCCTATTAATTTTACAGTGAGTTTTCTGTCGTCTCAATGATAGCTGTCCACTTTGCTTCTCATTCTTTGGCCTTTTTCCAAAAATAAATTTTCTCTTCCTTTGTGTTTTTCAAGGTATAGAGTAGACACTACTTTCCTGCTTTCATACTCCACCCTTCTGTCAACCTACGTCTTTTGAGACAACCCCCCCAAGAACTGTGCACACTACACCAATGTTTCACTGAATTGCCCCTAAAAGAGGTAAGCATCCTCTGAACCTCTACAGCCTAGATTTTCTGTAACACAGCCAAGCTAGTGGTTCTGTCACAGTAGACTATATGGCTTACCCCAGGTCTTTTTCCACCATAATGTTTCCTGTCCTGCTGCGACTCCACAGTGGGAAGTCTCACTGAAACCTAATCACATACTCGAAGAATCCTACAACCCCCCCACCCCCCATTTAAACCTTCCACACTACGTGGAATTCTGTTTTTCTTTTTCTTTTTCTTTTGATCAGGTAGATGCTGCTGAACCCTGTAACAGTTTACAGGTGTGGTACTTAAATGGAAAACTAAGGCAGACTCTGGAGAAATTCTCTGTTCAACAGCTATCTCTTGATTTTTATCATGTCAACTACCCACTCAAACATATGGGACCTTATTTTTAACATATCAGAATCAGAGATGCAAAGCACCATCCTAGTATTGCAGCAGTAGCCTTAAATGAAAATCCAACGATAATCCAAGGAGGAAGAACCAGCTGCACAAGCACAAATAGCGTAATACACTTTAATAACCGCTTTCGTCGAGAGACTTCTTCAGAATGCATTTTAAAACTTATGACATCATTTAAATAGCTCAAACAATAATTACTTTCAATAATTCAATAAAATTAATTAAAATACACTCAAAAATGTTAATTGAAAAACTTCATCTGAACATTTTTGTCAATATAATTACCATCTCTTAAAAAACATTTAACGTTTATGGTGTCATTCAACCCTGGGAATTTGTCAGATTTTAATCTTATTTGCCATAGGGTTTCCCTTTGCTCCACGTAATTTTTAAAATCACCACCCCTCAAATCTGTTTTACAAACTTCTATAACTGAAAATGTAAATTTCTTAAAGTTATGACAAACCAATGAGTGTTTAAATAAAGCATTTGTCTCATCCTGAATTTTGATGCTATAAATATGTTCACAAATTCGTGTTTTTAAGCATCTGGTCGTCATTCCTACATAGAAAGCAGGGCATGTACTACAGGTACTAATGTAAATAACACCTTTGGTGTTACAATTTACGTATTCTGGTACTTCAAAATTCAGGATGAGACAAATGCTTTATTTAAACACTCATTGGTTTGTCATAACTTTAAGAAATTTACATTTTCAGTTATAGAAGTTTGTAAAACAGATTTGAGGGGTGGTGATTTTAAAAATTACGTGGAGCAAAGGGAAACCGTATGGCAAATAAGATTAAAATCTGACAAATTCCCAGGGTTGAATGACACCATAAACGTTAAATGTTTTTTAAGAGATGGTAAATTAAGTATTGGCAAAAATGTTCAGATTAAGTTTTTCAATTAACATTTTTGAGTGTATTTTAATTAATTTTATTGAATTATTGAAAGTAATTATTGTTTGAGCTATTTAAATGATGTCATGAGTTTTAAAATGCATTCTGAAGAAGTCTCTCGACGAAAGCGGTTATTAAAGTGTATTACGCTATTTGTGCTTGTGCAGCTGGTTCTTCCTCCTTGGATTATCGTTGGTTCATTAATTTGTGGTCTTACTTGGTTTTTTTCTTCATTACACTATCCATGGCGGAGGAAAGTGATGAACAGCTATTAAATCTAACTATCCATCCTACTCCAGGAACTGGTACATCTGACACTAATGAAATGTTGCTAGCAACTTTGATTAACATTCAAAACTCTCTGAAATATTTGGTAGCAAAAGCTTCAACACCACCTTCAGCGGCGAATGCCTCGAGTCCTATTGGTTCCTTTAAAGAACTTGACACCGTCATTGAAATCACCGAAGAAAACGTTCTTCCTGCGGATCATGTGAAGCAGACAGGCTGCTTTAGTCACCGCCCACACCAACAAAATGCACCCGGAGTTAAACCGATATTGGATACTTTTAACAATCCTTTCGGAACACATCCCGTTTTTGCTCTGTCCATTAACAGTGAAGAAATCAACAAAAAAAGTGAACTTCTTGGCAAATTGTTAAAAAGGTACCGTTACTTCGAACGGTGCATAGAATTACGGATCATACCGAAAGGGCTAAGGTTTTTTAAATGCCCCAACGGAGTGTATTTAGGTGATCCTATGTTTGATATCTTGGTATTTTTTTTCAACGAAGCGGGATTATCCTTTTTAAAACTGTTAATGGACAATAATTTGACAAAAATGTGCGCATTGAAAGACGACATTTGTCAAATAGTCAGAACCTAAAAATATGTTAGTTGACAATAAGAAACAGGTTGATCTTTTTAACAAGATCGCCGATGACGTAGAAAGACATTCTACGGAAGTTACAAATAGAAAACATTCTAAACTTTTGCGTGATATTGCCTCTTATGAGTCTAAAACGGCTTTTAATCACTTTGTGCAACGTGGCAAAGACAATAACTTTAAAACATCAGCATTTTCTAATGCAAATAGACGAATTTACAGTTCTGTTGTGACGGGCAGTGCTACAGCAGCTACCCGCGATATTGGAAACGCAAGTAGACGTCTAACTGGACCATCAAAAGATACTACTAGCACCACCAATATGAAAAATATTGAAACCGTTGAAAACATAGATGGTGATAAAAATTATGAGGAATCTACCAATACAGATTCAGACAAAGATAACTTTGATGCTAACAGTGTTAGCGTCAAGACCAAAGGGGCTAAAAACATTCCTGTCACCAATTTGACATCAACCTCTTCTAATTTTTTTGCAAAGAAGATTCCATCCCAGAAAAAAAACATATTAACGAGGAGTCGCACCTTTTTGGGGTCGAGCTCCTCAGGGGAAGAGACTTAAGTTTACAAAGCAACCGCTTTGATATTATTAATTTAACTGATGTTGAATTTAATTCTAACGAGATGAACGTTTTAAGATTTGGGTTTAATTTTATTCCTACCACTAAGGCCGATTATGGGAAAACAGTTGTTGACATAAAAAAGTATGCCAGAAAATTGAATTTACAGTACTTGTTGCATGATATTCCCTTGACAAATAAAGCTTTAATAAAACCTTCTACCTTCAACCCTCAATTAAATCATACTATTAAAATCTTTGAAGAAGTTTGCATACAAGAGCTTGAAGAGTTAACTAAGGGTATCAGAAAGGACAACAACTTAACACCTAATGATAGGAAAGCTTTTTATCAGTTGCGTAAGAAAAATAACACATTAAGATTCATGAGAAGTGACAAAGGGGGTAATATAGTGATAATGACACAAGATTCTTACAAGAAAAAAATGCTGGAATTATTAAATAAACAGGAATATGAAGTTGTTTCACTATGTGAAATAAATAAAAAACATAGATTAATACATTCCTTTTTATATGATGCTTTGATGTCTGGTGAGAGACTTAAATGTTTATGAATTTTGTGTTATAGATAAACCTAGGATTGGTATTCTATTTGGAATACGGAAAGTCCACAAAAGTTTAGTGGATCCGCCCTTTAGGCCGATCGTGTCCTCTCCACATTCAATAACAGAAGGAATATCACTTGTTATAGATGCTACCTTAGGGCCATTAGTTTCCCAACAGGAATCTTTTGTAAAAGATTCCTGGCATTTTTTAGCAAAACTAAAAGAATTCGCAGATAGGAATATTTTTGATCCAAGTAAGCATGTCATTTTTACCTTGGACGTAGTTTCCTTATACACATGTATTCCCCATGATGAGGGGGTTGATGCTATACGTAACTTATTAAGTAATAAATCTAATTACAATACAGGTCAAATTTCCACCATATGTAGATTTTTAGAAATTTTGTTACATCACAATTACTTTTTATTTGATGGTACCTATTATAGACAAACAAGAGGGGTAGCTATGGGGTCCTCCGCTGCACCCTCATATGCTAACCTAGTAATGTCTTGGTGGGAACATGATTGTCTTAGTCACTTAAAAAGTGATTTTCAAATTTTATTCTATCATAGGTTTCTCGATGACTTGATTTTTATTATTAAAGGGAACAAAGTTACAGTTGAACATTTTCTTTTTACAATAAATCATTCTATGAATTTTTTAAAATTTACTTTAGGCACCATTGGGTTAAATATTAATTTTTTGGATATACTTTTTTGGTGGGATACCACAGAACAAAGATTTCATAGTCGGATTTTTAGGAAAAAGACTTTTACTAATAGTTATTTGCATTTCCAAAGTGGACACCCTACCCACGTTATTAGAAATATACCTAAAGGACAGTTTATCAGGGCTTGTCGAATGACATCGAAGGACAGTGATTTTACAGGAAGAGATAGCTTTTATTAACAACATGTTCATTGATAGAGGGTATAACAAACCATTATTGGAAGACATAATAAAAGAAGTTTTGAGTAAAAGAAAGACATTATACCCAGCATTGTTAAACAGCAATACATCCTACGGTGATACCCCTTTATTTTCAGTATCAAATAATTTAGGCATTAGTAATAAGCCAGTTTGCTCATTAGACATGACAAGTGATAGTCTAAAAATAAGACATTTACTTGAGAGAAATTGGAAAATAATTCAGGGGAATCTTGAAGTTTGTAAAATTATAGGAGACAAACCTTCATTTGTATTTAGAAATACTTTCAATATTAAAAAAGCCTTAGAAAATAATAATAGAGATTTAGTTTCAAATAGAACAAACAGGAAAGGTATGTTTCCTTGTTTTCAATGCAACATGTGTAGATGCATTTCACCTGGGCCACTAATAACAGTAGAAACTACGGATCGAACTTTTGAAGTACCAGAATACGTAAATTGTAACACCAAAGGTGTTATTTACATTAGTACCTGTAGTACATGCCCTGCTTTCTATGTAGGAATGACGACCAGATGCTTAAAAACACGAATTTGTGAACATATTTATAGCATCAAAATTCAAGATGAGACAAATGCTTTATTTAAACACTCATTGGTTTGTCATAACTTTAAGAAATTTACATTTTCAGTTATAGAAGTTTGTAAAACAGATTTGAGGGGTGGTGATTTTAAAAATTACGTGGAGCAAAGGGACACCCTATGGCAAATGAGATTAAAATCTGACAAATTCCCAGGGTTGAATGACACCATAAACGTTAAATGTTTTTTAAGAGATGGTAAATTAAGTATTGACAAAAATGTTCAGATGAAGTTTTTCAATTAACATTTTTGAGTGTATTTTAATTAATTTTATTGAATTATTGAAAGTAATTATTGTTTGAGCTATTTAAATGATGTCATGAGTTTTAAAATGCATTCTGAAGAAGTCTCTCGACGAAAGCGGTTATTAAAGTGTATTACGCTATTTGTGCTTGTGCAGCTGGTTCTTCCTCCTTGGATTATCGTTGGTTCATTAATTTGTGGTCTTACTTGGTTTTTAAATGAAAATCCACTGCCTAAAGAAGACGGTAGGGGCAGGCATGTGTTCTGATTTTTCTGTCAAAGTGCAACCCAGGCAGTCGTGCATGTCACCAAACATCTCTGATTACTGTTCACCACAAACACAATTATAGTCCAACACAACACGCACACCCACTGAGGGCACCCTGCTGATCCCTGGTCTCTCTGATGGCACCATACACCTTTCAATAGATGACATACCACAGATACCCTGTAACACTCCATTTGACACATCTACACCATTATACTATTTAATTGCATTTCAGCTCTATAACTGAGCATTTTCTTCCTCACTTTCATAATTCCTTCCTCAAACGTTTTACCTTTCTACACAGTTAGCCTGTAAAAACAAGTACTAAATGCAGAGGTGGAAAACAAGTCTAGACCCTTGCCATATTTTTTTATTTTTTTACTTCATCAGACTGTATACTACCTTCCTTGTTATCAACAAAATCAGTTACAGACTGTATGCCATCTCCCCCTTTCACCCAGACATCACTTAAAAATGGACTCTGTCATGAAAATGTTGCCCCTATACGTTTAAGAAAAAGGACCACAATTTTCAACTTATGCCACTTATAGCCTTAATAAACAAATACATTTGAAATGTTAATCGACTTGAAATTTAGTAAAATTAGGGAACAGGAAACTTGCCAAAAACCTCTGTTGGCTACCAGTAACTGTCAGAGCAGCTCTGTTTCTAAGTTGCTCTTACTTTTAGAGCAGCTCTGTTTTTAAACGGCTTCATTTACAAATTGCTGAACTGCTCTTGCTTTCCACTAGTAGCAGTCAAACTGCAACAGTTTCTAGTTACTAACTTTGCTCATATTTCAACGGTTACAAAAAAAAGGTCATTTTCCAAATTTCCACCAATTGTTTGGGAGTTGTTACCACAAAACATTGAGGAACTTGTATTTAGTACATTCAAAGGGAATTTACTTCAGTATATTAGTAGTACAAGTGTTTCTCTTTTGACATTGTATATGCTGCTCCATATTAAACTATTGTTCAAAAAATCTGCAGGTTTACTGTATTTAACCAAGGTAGAGGAATGATAAGTACCTGATTATTTTTTCAGTCTCTGCTTAGGAGTGCATACAATACTTCGCACACAATGAAATACTCGTGCAGGCTTTTTTCTTCCTTCTGCTTCATTCTTTTTGGTTTGCCAGAGTGTCCCCGTCCATCGCTGGGTCTACCAGCATCTTCTGCAACCCCAGACTTTTTCTGATCAAAGGCTGAGGCTGCAGCAGAACTTAAGAGCTTCCTGGGGAGGGGGGGGGGGGTCATGCTTTTGACTGCTTCCAGTAAATAATTTTATGGCCTACTTTCTTTATATCTAAAGAGAAGTGGCCAAGGTGGTGCAGCGGTTAGCATTGTCGCATCGGCTGGAGTGCTTTCTGTGTGGAGTCTGCATGTCCTCCCCGTAGTCGAGTGATGTCTAAAGACATGCAGGTGGGTGCGTGAATGGGTGTGCCTTTTTGAAGGTTGGGCGTCGGACTGGCAACTCGGCACTGTAAAAGTCCACTACCAATCATTAGCAGACCAGAGTGCTTTACATTGTGCAACGTGTATTTTATTGGGTACATCATTCCTTTATTGTATACTTGACTAGACTTGTATTAAAGAACAACATTATATTTTTTTTCCATCTCTTCCCCTCCCCTTCTCTCAGCCTAGTTAGAGCGAAAGTAAATTTATTTTTTTGTAAGTATTTGAATAGAATTGATTGCCATTTATGGGAAAACTTGTGTTGACCGCTGAGGTATTTGTGACTTGTATTGTTCTGCACAAATATTTGTGAATTTGAAATGACTGCTTATGCCTTACTGGCCTTCAAATTTCTGAGCAGTGTTTGGGTGCCTGGTAGAAACCGTTCCTTTAACTTGTGTGCTTAGATCAGACTTGTCCACTGTAAAACCTGCTGTGAAGTAATTTTATATCAGAAGCTGGGGTTAGAGAAGTAGTAAAAGAGACTCGAGTAGTGTATGAAAATGCTTTCTTTACTGTGGAAAAAAAAAAGAGATGCGTTTCATATTTAAAAGAACCACCCAAAGGAATTTTTGCACTATTCATATTCTCTAGATCATTTTGCTGGCAGGTCAAAGTGTGGTGTTTATCAAAGTAAAGACTGCTCACACAACTGAGGAGGTGAATTGCAGAAGAGTATGCTTGTCCGAGATCACACATGTTTTTTTGAATTCTTGGGGGTTTACTGTTGTGAATTCTACACAGTCTCACTTAGAGTTGGGACAGGAGAGGGGAAGCGCCTAGATAACTTGTTAGTGGATTGTAATTCAAGAATGCATGTAATATATTACACAAACTTAAGTTGGATAATGTTCAGCTTTGGGTTTGGAAGAGTCACAGTCCACAGAGGGATAAAAAAAAATCTAATAAATTGGTTGCGCAACATGACATGTTGAAAGAAAAGTGGGAAAGTGAGATGGATACATTTCCTGGTCTCTTGGTAAGATGCATTAGAAAAGAGCTGGGGATGTATTGGCTGTAAAATGTGGCAGAATTAACCATAGTCAGGATTACCACTTTTGTGACGTTAACATTGTTTTACAATTTTATATCCCACTTTAAGTAATGATATAGGTACACATACAGTAACTAAAAAAAATTGCAATGTTTTTCATTTTCATGCAGTATGCATATTTTTTCTGTTGATTACCATTGAATCCAGTATTCCATTGCTCATTTTCTGCCTCCTTTTGAACATTATTCTGCACACATTGTTTCCACAAATTCATTCATTTCTATGTAAGTTGCACCTTTTTTTATAGAGATTCCATCTCCAGTTTTTATCTCCATTACAGTACGAGTATTTGGTACTTCATTTTAATTTTCTAGTAACTTGACTCAAACTTTGTAATGTTTTATTGTTTTATAGGTTAATCCTATATCCCAGTTCAAAATAATTATTTCCTCGGTAACAATTTCCTCCTCCAACATTTCTAAGTACTCTGTAGAGAATTTTAAGTCTAACTCATTACATTTCCATAAAAATGGGTCCCAGTTACCTTTTTCCCCGTCACAGGTCCAGCATTTGTATTTAAAAAAAAAAAAAAAAAAAATCTTTGTCTATGACACAAGTTCTAATTTAATAATTCTATAGTTATATAAATGAAAACGGAACATATTGACAGTCCCAGTTGCAAGCATTTTACATTGCAAATCATGTTGTCATAAGTGATGCATATAATGTTTGTAACTCAAGTTATCTACCTAGTCATTGTTAAAACATTATGTAGCTCATTCAAGTCTTGCCTCCTTTTAAACCTCATTCCTCCCTGATATGTATTGTTCCCACTATTCCCATTTTACTATGTAATTTGCTCCTACCTTTTTCTAAAGATCCCAATTCCACTTGTTTTCTCTGTTACCATATTCACTATGTTTAGTACAGTTGGTTTAGATTTTGACTTCCATTTTCTAGTAATTGCTTTTTTAACAGCCACAAAAATTAGACTCTGCAAGGCCTTACTATGTCTAGGATATTCTGATTCTGTATCATAGCTCAGAAAAATCATTTCCGTAGTTACACCAATTTGCTCATCAGGCATTTCCAACAGAGCAGTCTGCAGGGAATCCTTAGTCTGCCATCTCACTACACTCCCAGAAAATATGTTCCCAATTACCTATTTCTCCCCCATCGTACTGTCTGTGTTTGTTGTCTACCTGTGGAAAAATTCTCCGGAGTCTACTTTGGGTATAAAAAAATCCTATGTAAACACTTGAATCTTTTAGATATTGTTGCATATTTGGGAGACATGCATATATCCCCCCACTGTTTCTTTGTGAATTGCTTATAAAATCTCTTCCCAATCCTTTCTAACCTCCTCTAATTCTTACAGTTATCACACAATATTTTATATGCTGTATGAATTATTTCTTTTTTAAAGGCAGCTCGTATAGCTGGCATAGCCCCCCACACACATAGTAAATTTCACAGATACATGTGGATAGTTATAACAGATATAACAGTATGTGTCTAATGTAGGGGGCTATGCCTCTCACACCCTCCATTGTGGGGGGCTGTACCCCCACACCCTATCTATTTATTCTAACTCCAGGGTCGCGCTGCAGTGGAGAAAAGGCATAATGCTTTGAATGTCATGTGTCGATGTTATGAGTTTCGACCAAATGAGTTTTCGGTGTTTTGGTCTGTCTGAAAAGTTCGATCATATGAAGTAGACATATATATGTATATGTGTGTGTGTGTGTGTATATAATATCTATGTGTGTGTGTAATATATATAGTGTATTTTTATAGATATATAGATATAAGTGTGTGTGTGTGATATATATGTATATGTATATGTATATATATATATATATATATATATATATTTATATATATATATATATATATATATATATATATATATACATACATATATAAATCTGTTCCTATTAGGGGTCGCCACAGCGGATCATCTGTTTCCTTTTCTTCCTGTCTTCTGCATCTTGCTCTGTCACACCAACCACCTGCATGTCCTCTCTCACCACATCCATAAACCTTATCTTAGGCCTTCCTCTTTTCCTGTTACCTGGTAGCTTCATCCTTAGCATCTTTTTCCCAATATACTCAGCGTCCCCCCTCAGCACATGTCCAAACCAACGTAATCTTGCCTCTCTGGCTTTGTCCCCATACCTTCCAACCTGGGCTTACACTCTAATATACTTATTACTAATCCTGTCCACCCTTGTCACACCCAGTGCAAATCTTAACATCTTTAACTCTGCCACATCCAGCTCTGACTGCCACTGTCTCCAACCCATATAACATAACTGGTCTCACTACCCTCTTGTAGAACTTCCCTTTCACTCTTACTGGTACTAGTCGGTTGCAAATCATTCCTGACACTCTTCTCCACCCACTCCATCCTGCCTGTACTCTCTTCTTCACCTCTCTTCCAGACTCACCATTACTCTGAACTATTGATCCCAAGTATTTAAACTCATCCACCTTTGCCACCTACTGCTTGCATCCTCACCATTCCTCTATCCTCCCTCTCATTCACACACATATTCTGTCTTAGTCCTGCTGACCTTCATTCCTCTTCTCTCTAGTGCATGTCTCCATCTCTCCAGGGTCTCCTCCACCTCTTCCCTACTCTCACTACAGATCACAATGTCCTCTGCAAACATCATAGTCCACAGGGACTCCTGTCTGATCTTGTCTGTCAACCTGTCCATCCCCATTGCAACACCACATTGATCCATATTGGTGAGTCTTGGCAACACCTTTGCATTCACTTAGCTAGTTTAGACATACACACTTTATAGTCTTGTTTTAAAATTGAAATGGGTCTATACATGAAGCTGAGTTTGAAAAGTTTTCTCTCTTGACAGTACAAGCCACCACAGCTTTCTTCCATGGTGTTGGTACTCTTCTCCACATTTTCAAATACTGTTAAACAAAACTTTCCATATCTTTATCTCTGTCTTCTCTCTCAACTTCCATGCGAGCATTTCCTGTTCCTGTATACTCCCTTAGTTTAATACATTTTTATCTCCTCTTTCCATCTTGGCTCTTCATTTGGGGGAAACACCTTTTAATATCCGTATGTTTCACACTGACATGGGTACATATAGTTTATAAAAAAAAAAAAGCATTACATAGATTTTTTTTTTCTTTTTTATGCATTATACAACTGTTTATTTCTTGAGTTACTGTTCACTTTTAACATTTACTTCCTGCCTTCCCTGAAATTTCATTCCTCCTCCTGCATATACTGTTCCAACAGATAGTGTGCTCTTTCCCCTATATAAAGATACTACCACCAGTTTTTTTTTCTGCTTTACCATGTTCAGTAATTCTGTTATGATTGAATTTTGATTTCTTTTCTTGTTGCTACTTTTTTTTGGTAGTCAACAGCATTAAACTTGGCGCAGTCTTACTTTGGGCAATTTCATTCTCGCCTGAAAAGAATAATTTCTGTTTGCTCCCTCAACATTTTTGACAAAGTACCCTGTAGAGAATTTTTGAAATGTTTTAACTCGTTACAACTCCCCCCCCCCCCCCCCCCCCAAAAAAAAGTGTCCTTAGATGTCCCTCTTTCTTCCATCACACCTTCAGAGAATTTTTTTACTGGTGGACCGCAATTGTTGAAGTTGACTTAGGATCCAAACACTTCTATGCAAAAATCTAAACTTTATAGATTTGAATTTTTTTACTTAAGTCATTGTAATACATGCTTTTGAGTTTTTTTGTAATTTACTTGACAGCAACCTTCTTGTGCTTATGAATGTTATCCAAATGCTCCCTTATTTTCTCTTTAGCACTCTATATTTGCTCAGTCTGTTTCTGCATTAGTAACACACACATGTTCAACTATCCATTCCTTAAATTACTCTTAACAGACAAGTAGGAAAGTGCTAGTGTATCATTTTACTTCATTACCCTGCATTTTTCTTGCTTTTTATTGGTACGTGATCTGAAATAGTTGTTGGTTGTATAACTAACAAAGTTTTCAATTAAGTACACATAATTTTTGAAACATTTCAGTCTAGCACAGTCCAGTTATTTTACCATGGGGAATAAAATATAAATTCTCTCCCGAGTTTCTACTGCTGAAGTCAGAGCTTCCATAGCAAATATTCTCATATTAATTCAGGAATCTACCCAGTTTACTCATATTTTTTTCTAAGAGGTCCCCTGATAAAGCCCCGCTATTGCAGATAAAGTTCCAGTCCATACTTCTAAATATTCCCTGCCGAAAGCTTATTTATCCCAAATTTCTCTTAAGCTTGATTTTTTTTTAAGCAGTTTCAAGTGGAATGTAAACATACCTGTGTAATTCTGCTTCCTTGCCTATAATGCCTTAGTGCCACCATCTACCATTATTTTTCCTCTTCTATCACTTTTGGAGCCCCTGTAGCAATTTTAACCTTTCTTTGTCCCTGATTTCTGAGTATCCACCCTGAAATCCTTTGTGTCAAATTTTCAGGATCCTTTCTATTCATATGTCTCCTGCAACACTACCGTTTGCACCCAGCACTTGGTATAAACCTATATTAAGCTAATAACCACCAGGGTCTTACAAGCCTAGGCATGCCAGATGACCTGATTTTGTCCCAGAGTACCTTGGATGCCTATATGGTGGGGGTATGGTAGTAAGGAGGTAGCTAAGGGCTATGTGGTGGGATATGTTAGTTCAGGGATTAATTTACTTACTGTCAACCTCAGCCCATCAGCGAGAGTTGAGGGCCAGACTGGGGGTGAATTTGCTATTTCTCATCCAGTGATCAAGGTTCCATTTGAATAGGGTCAGAAATGAACTTTGCTCCATATAGATTGGGAGCATATTCCATAGTGCAAGGATCCTTGGAAACACAAATGTGTCTCTCTGGCATGTCGTATTTGTCGCAGGCAAAGTACAGGTCCTCCAGTCTAGTGTTTCTCTTGCTCTTTGTTTTGTGGATGTATAAGACATCCATCCGAGCTGGATCTGATTATGCCTTTTATGCCAGGCATTGATCGCCGCTCAGTAACCTGTAAGAGATTTGAGTACAGAGAAAGGGCCTTAAGGCGATCTGTGTATGACATGGTATATGTACCCTGGTTTGTCTTGATGAGGAGTCTTTGACGTTTCAGCTGTTGCAAGTGCCTTGTGAGGTACATGCCCAAAGGGGACACTGTAGTATATGATGGGTCTGGTAAGGGCTGAACAGAGTGGTACTATAAGTTCCTTGGACTAGGACACCATTCCCTTTCTTATAAGTCGGGTGACCTAGAATTATTTTCTTACTATCTTGGCTGTGTTGTTCTAAGGCCAGATTACTGTCAAACGTGTTCCTAGATCCCTAACTACTGGGGCAACTCTTGAAGGTGTTTTTGTTGATGGAGTAATTGTCTTTGGTGGGCGAGTTTCCTAAAGGACAGTACGAGTTCTTCATGTTGAGTTTTAGTCCGTGGCTTTGGCACAAGTAATTTTCTTGTGGAATGGCAGTGTTGTGGGGGGAATCTATGATACCTTCCAATGTCCTCTACAAACTTGGTGAGCCCGAGACCTGACATTAGCCTTAAATTCCAAGAAGCAGATGCCAAGCAGGAGTGGGCCCAACATGGAACTGTTGGGTACCCACTGGTGACCAGTCTCCTAGTTGGAGGCGATGTCACCAATCCTGACTTCTTGGGTCCTATCTGAGAGTCAGACAGCAGTCCAGTAAGTTTTATATAGGGATTTATGCCTAGTTCTGAGAGTTTGTCAGTAATACCTTAGTGGGGCATTAAATTAAACACCTTGGCCAGGTCAGGGTAGGGGTATGCACAGTTTTCTCCTCATCCATAGCTTAAATGACCATCTCTAAGAAGTCTGCTAGGTTGAGTAGTTGAGACTTTCCCTTAACAAAGCCAAACTGTGATGGGTCCAATGTCCTTGTTTGTATGATTATTTCCATGGTGATGTGTTGCATAACTTTGCATATTAGACTTGTCAGACTGGATCTGTAATCGTCTGAGTCAGTTGATGGTCTTCCGCTATGAAGAGGAGGATGACTGTTGTAGCCCTTCATTCACCTGGCACATAACCCTTTGTGAAGCTGTAGTTGAAGAGTTCCTGAAGTGGTCCTGCTAGGTCATGTTTTTGGTTACTTAGGAGGCAAAGAGGGATATTGCTGGGACCTAAAGAACCCGTGTTTTTGGCCTTAGTAAGTAGTGCCAAGACCTGCTCCATGTTAATAATTTTGAGGGATGTGATGGAAGGAATTTCATGGCGGGGGGAGTTGGGGGATAAAGTTAGAGCTAAATTTAATCAGCCAGTAGAGTCGCTGTTTTGTTGACTGGGATAGTCTGACTGGGCAAATGCCCTTTTTCAACAAAGGCCTGGTTAGAAAAGCGCCACAATACAACTAAACAAGAAAAATCGCATGATTAAAGTAAAATATATACAATAAAATAATTGAGCAAATGTCCATTACAATACAAGTAAGAGAAATCGGCAAGAGAGACATTTAAACTATGTAGTAAAGTATAGAATCCAGTAATAACAGAAAACTGACAAGCACATTAGGATTGTCCTCTGTGGACAACTGTACAATTCAAAGCAGTTTGTTTTGTAAGTTACACTAGGTATAGATTTATAATATGAAAACATTGCAATTAGGATGCAGATAGCATGTTTCCAGAACTAGGAGGTGAATGAACATGGAGAGTAGTAGGTGACTGTATTGTCATACTAAGGAGGTTGGTTTGGCTAAGGTAATTACAGGAAAGGGAGTAATGGAGAAGATAATGGAGAAGAAAGGAAAGGGTTCAAGTGGGATGATTGCAGTGACAGGTCCAGGTGCTTTTTAGGTAATTTTTGAGTTTTCTTGAATTCATGGACATGGGTAATATTTCTGAGGGTCATGGGAAGCTTATTACATGAAGGCGCGGGAAGTAGCTGTAGAGATTCTGTCCAGTAGATTTTTTAGGTTTGAGAATCTGTAAGAGACATTGGTCTGAGCTTCTGAAATATCAAGGGGGGTTATAGAGGGAGACGAGAGGAGATGTTGGGGCAGGAGGAGGGCTTGTTCAGGATAGAATGGATAAGTTGAATAAATAAGAGTTTATTAGGAAATTTTAGCCAGCTGATTTTCCGGAGAGCATGACAGTGGTGTGATTTTGAAGGCAGGTAGCTACAAATCTAACAACTTTGTAGGTGGTTTCTAGTTTGGAAAGCAGTGAGGGCTGTTAAAGATTTGTGAGCTGTAGAAGAGGTTGGGGAGAAGGTATGCTTGGGCAAGTGAGATTCCGGAGCCTGGTATCTGTACAGTAGGCCAAATGTTTGTTTGGGTTTTCTTAATACAGTGAAGTACATGGAGGTGAGATTTAAGTTGGCCATCTGTGATTGCCCTAATGAGCTTAGAGTGGATTTCAGCAATGATCGTGGTGGTGGGTAAGGGAAGAGATGGAGAATGAGAATTTTAGATGGTGTAGGGATTTTGGGAGGAATAGAGGTTTTGTCTTTTTAGGGTTGAGTATGAGTTAGTTGTTAGTAAGCCATGTTTCAAAGAGGTTGAAAGATGTCATGGTGAGCAGGTCAGAGGCGTTGTCAGCAATGGAGATGATTGTGGAGTAGTCTGCATATTGTATGAGGGATGACTGAGAACAGGATGTGTAAAGTTGATTAGCAAAGACTTTAAAAAGAAAGGGGCCTAGAACTGAGCCTTATGGGATGCCCATTTTGATGGGGAGAAAGGGAGATAGAGCACAGAGCCATTTAATGGATTGCTGTCTCTGTGAGGTGGCTGTTAAACCAAGAGAGAATGAGTTGAGAGTTTAGAAAGAAGGATGGATGGAGTGTGAGAATGTATCAAAGGCTTTAGAGAGATCTGAAAAGAGGCAGGACACTAGTTTATCTCTGGCTAGGGAGATGGAATTAGTAAAGGAAATAGGTGCAGTAGTGGTGCTGTGGTGGGGAGGAAGCCATGCTGGGTAGGGGTGATCAGGTTTTCTTGAGTGAGGTAAGCCAAGATTTTTTTTATGAATACAGTGCTTGAGAATTTTAGAGCGAGGAGAAAGGATGGCAATGGGTTGATTTTAATTAGACAGCTGTACAGAATTTCCAGCTTTGTGGATGGGTATGGATTTCTTTCCAGAGAGCAGGGACGGTGGATTCACTGAGCGACTTTTATAAGGATGGAGACAGGATATGCTATGGAGTTAACCTGCCACCTCTCTTACTAAAGGCTGCTGCTATCAGCTGATAGGGAACATGGTTTAAATTTGAGAAGAAGATTTTTAATGTAGCTGGTTGGAATGGCATTTAGTGAGAATGGGCAGTTGTGTAATAGAGGGGTGGTGGGTGGTGAGGGTTTGGGTGGGTTGGAAATGTGTAAAAGTTTGCTGATTTGTTTCTATGAAGTATGAATCAAAAATGGATGCAGTTTCTTGGGGTCACCCTGGTCAGTAAAGGTTGTGCCATTTACCAGATGTTCTTCTTGTTTCACTGTTGCAGTCATTACATTTGGGTAATCCTGCTTGCAGGTTGCCCTCAGTCGACCTGAATTCCAAAGTCCTGGGTCCTGCATCGGCTGCTGTAGCCCCTTATCTGACATCAGGTCATCGGGTATAAAAGATGCGGCTATGCCATTTTCTTTAGTCTTTCTTGCCACGTGGTGCCCGAAGCAGAAGCAGTTCGCAAGTGCCGGTCGGCCGACTCCTGAGATTTTCGTGTTCGAGTTTCAGATCCGAAGTCTTCAATAAAGCTAAGTACCCCATTGGGGAAACTTTCTTTTTCTTGCTCCAAACCGATGTCAGAAAAAGTTAATAATTGTATTTCTTGTGGGAAGCAAATGCCTCCTAAGGACTTTCATTCTTACTGTATTCCTTACCTAGGCCCTAATCACAACGTTGCTGGTTGTCGGTTTTGTGCTAAATTTAACCAACGCACTAGTAAGCATCGGTATGATTTTGCTTTAAACTATTTTGGATGCCTGTTTAATTATCATGAAATGTCGTTGGATAGTCATCCGACTACCGGAGTTAACAAAAAATGCAAAGAAAAGGAGAGATAGACAACCGAGGCCCAAAACCGATGACTAAGCTTCTCCTAAGCCAGTCGCCGGTTCTCAGTGAGGTGCTTTCACAGCCCCTGACGCCCGCTACTGACTCCCACGTGGAAACTTAAGGTATTGGAGCCTCGGATACTATTCCTTCAGATAGGTCCGGAGCCACTGAGCAGGCACCGGCTTCTGAGGGTGTATTCAGACCAAAACATCTTTACATTAAACCAACTTCAGCTTCAAAGGCAAAGACTAAAGCACCTTCTAAAGCAAAGAAACTCTATGCCCAAAAAACAGATGCTCAAAATGGCCGAAGACTTAATTACCTTGATCAGGGGTACCCATCCCCCTCCTGATAAGAGGCCTAGGCAAGAGACTGACTATGAATCCTCAGATCAGGTTTCTATTTCTTCTGATTCCTCTTCTGATCAGGAATATTCTCCCCCCCCCCCCCCCCCATGAGGATTCTGATGTTGAAGATTCTATACCTTCAGCTTCTCCTCCAGAGGACTAGTCTTTTGGGGAAACCTTGCATACCATGAGGGAGCATTTCCACTGGGAGAGCCACGATTTTTCAGAATCTAAAAAGAGGCTCAGGGACTTTTACTTACCCCAACACAGGCCACTAGCCATTCCACCTGTGTTAGATATTGTAGATGTGTTTTCGGAGTCTAGTCTTACCCCTGACTCCTTACCTCCAGCTCCTGTTAAGCCTGACTGATATTACAGGGCTCCTGACTCTCATAAATTCCTTTTTAAAAACCCTGCTGCAGACCCAGAAACTATTTCACAGGGTCCCAAAGGAGTTGAGGCTTCCGCTGCAAAAAACCCTACCCCCTCTGACAGAGATTCTAGGGCACTGGACAGATGGGGAAAAAGGTATACACATCTGCTACCTTGGCTATAAGGGCCGTAAACTGTCAGTTTCATATGCTTAAATATCAGCAACATGTCATGGCATTGCTTAAACAAAAAAAGTTATTAAACTCTGAATGTGCAGAAAACAAGGAAATGCAGGATTTATTGCATGCAGCTGAACAAGTTGGAAAGCATACTTTGCAATGGGGTTTTGATTCTTTGGAGGCCTCCTGCAGGGCCGCAGTTACTGGTTGTGTAATTAGGAGGCATGCTTGGTTAAAGGAGCAAAATCTGCATGATCATGTTAAGGTTACGTTATTAGATGCACCTTTAGAGCATGATACTTTGTTTGGTGTTAAGGCAGAGGAGATGTTAAAGAAAATGGAGGACAAAGCTAAATCTATGCAAACTGTCAAAAAGATTCTTTTAAAGTACAACCACCTAGGTTTAGCAGACACTGGCCTACAAAGAATTGGTCCTTTCCTGTGTCAGACAGACCTCAAAGGGGCAGATCCAGATGCCCTAGAGGCAGATCCCAGGTGCAAAGTTCCTACAGGTCAAAGCAATGGGGTGCTTCTACCTCCAAAGTTGGAGAAGACAAATCACAACCATACAGGAAACAGTCCCAATGACTTCCCCCTGCCAGCACCAAGCACTTATCTGCTGGCAGCACCCTTAGGTGGAAAATTAGCACTTTTTCACAAAATTGGCACATTATAACCCAGGACAAGTGGGTTCTAAATATCGTGTCACAAGGGTACAAGTTCCATTTCCATACCCTGCCAAAGGCAAACGGCTGGCCAGATCTGCCAAAAATCAATGGACAGAGGCACAAAAACGAGTCTCGTCCCTCATGGACATGGGGGCCATTCAACAAGTACCAGAGCAAGAGCAGGGACAAGGATTTTGCTCGACTGTTCTTGGTACCCAGAAAGGACAAGACCTGGAGACCAATACTGGACCTCTCCTATTCTGAACACGTTCCTGGATATACCAAAATTCAAGATGATGACTTTGCAGCAGCTTCTGCCCATGCTGGGCAAGAACGCTTGGCTGGTGACTAGACCTAAAAGAGGCATACCTGCATGTCCCAATCAGACAATTATGCAGAAGATACCTCAGATTCAAGGCTGGCTTAATGCATTACCAATTCTCTGCACTGCCCTTTGGCTTATCTGCTGCACCCATGGTCTTTACAACAAAGTGCCTGGCACCAGTAATTGCATTCTGCAGACAAAGAGGAATACAAATATATCCTTACTTGGACGACTGCCAAGGACATTCTTCTACAGCATGTGGCGTTTGTGAAAAGACTACTAACATGCCTAGGGTACACAGTCAATGATGAGAAATCAAAACTAGTACACTCTCAAGAGATAATATTCCTGGGTGCAAGCTTAAATACAACTGCCCAGATGGCTTATCTCAAGCCAGACAAACAAAGGCAACTGACTACCTATTTCAAAATGTTGGCAACAAAGGCCCAGTTATCTGCAAGAAAAATTCTGCAGGCTTTGGGCTTCATGGCATCATGCATCCTACTAATTCCATATGCAAGACTGCATATGAGGAAACTTCAATGGTACCTAAAAAGTGTTTGGACTCAGCATTGCCACAGCCTGGAAGCAATGATTACTCTCATTCCCTGCCTACAACAGGAGGTTCGATGGTGGGCAAAGGCTTGTCACCAAAACAAGGGACAGCCATTCACATTACCCCCAGCCAGGCAGACACTAACAATGGATGCATCACATTATGCCTGGGGGGGCCCACATGGCAGGAAGATGCATTCAGTGCACATGGTCCTCAACCCAAATACATCTACATATCAATCGAGATGCTAGCTGTTCAGAATGCCCTGACAGCCTTCAAGGACCTACTTCATCTGGGACAACTACTGACAAAGACAGACAACACCACGGTCATGTGGTATATAAACAAGCAGGGGGGCACACATTCTTACCCCCTTTGCAGACTAGCCATGACTTTGTGGGACACAGCATTAACTTACCAGGCACAATTCCTGCCAGGAAGGAAAAATACAGACTAACTAAGCAGAAACCTTATGGATCCCCACGAGTGGTAGCTGGATCCACAAGTCTTCAGCATGATAACAAGGAAATGGGGATGCCCGGACATAGATCTATTTGCCTCCCCTCACAACTACCAACTAAAAAGATTCTGCACAAGGACTTGTCACAGACAAGCATGGAAAGTGGATGCCCTATTAGTATATGCCTTTCCCTCACTGCCTCTCCTCCCCAAGGTACTCATAAAGGTCAGACAGGAGAAGCCAAAAATGACTGTACCTCAAATACCTCATCTACTGTCCCAGCAAAACAGTCTGATCCTGCACAGCCAACTCAGGACTTTAAGCCTGGCAGCATGGCGGATAATGTAGTCCTACAAAACACACCTCTCAGTAAAGCTGTGATGGATGTCATTTTGGAGGCCAGAAGGCCTAGTACTAGAAAATCTTGTGCTGGAAAATGGAAGAGATTCTGTGCTTGGAACCAGGCACAAGGAATTGACACAGCTGTGCCAAATATTCATCAGATTTTGCAATACTTAACTGAGATGCTGGACAAAGGCCTATCTTTTTCATCTATTAAAATGTATGCCCTTGCCATTTCAGCTCATTACAGTACAAAGCCACTTATCTTTTCTCATCCCTTATTAAAACAGTACCTCAGAGGAGCCAAAAAATTAAGGCCTCCAATGAGATCACTAATGCCTGCATGGGACCTCAACTATGTCTTGGAAAAACTCACCCTGCCTCCTTTTGAGCCAGCTGCTACTGCTGATATAAAGTTTTTATCTTTGAAAACAGCTCTGCTCCTAGCAATAACTTCTGCAAGACGAGTTTCAGAGCTACAGGCACTCATGGCTGTGGAACCTTTTATCAGTTTTATCCAGACAGGGTCTCTGAGGACAAACCCAAAATGTATGCCTAAGGTGGTGTTCAGTGTGGCTCTTAACCAAACTATTCACCTGCCAACTTTTTATCCAAATCCACAGAACAAGAGGGAGAGAATTCTGCATTCTTTGGACGTACACAGACAGCTTAGATTCTACTTGGACAGAACCAAAGTTTTCAGAAAGACAGAGCAATTATTAGTGGCATATGCTGCAGGATCACGAGGAAAGGCTATCTCAAAGCAGACCTATTTCAAAGTGGATAGGCCACTGCATTCATTTCTGCTACTTACACCACGCCAAGCCAGTGCCTAAGGGCATTAGGCCACATTCAACCAGAGCTGCAGCCACTTCATCAGCCTTTCTCAGGGGAGTACCAACGAAGGACATTTTAGAGGCTGCTACTTGGAGTTCAGTGCACACCTTCACAAAGCACTGTCATCTGCCACTCTACTCTAAATCCAGGGCAGGCTTTGTAATAACTGCAACAGTGAAACACTAAGAACATAGTACAGTTGTGTACACTTACCACAAATGTAGATGTTTGAGTGTATTCACTGTTGCAGTCCAGGTTACCCACCTGCCTTCCCCCTTTTTCTTCTGATGGAACCTATGTGGTGTATTTACTTGTAGATAAAGGTAAAGTCTATATTGGTGCATTTATATAAATTTTGGCTACCCTTTTAAGGGCACCTGACATCTGGGGCAAGAAAAACTAAAGAAAATGGTGTTGGCCGCATCTTTTATATCCCTGACGTCAGGGAAGGGGCGACAGCAGCCGACGCAGGACCCAGGACTTTGGAATTCAGGCCGACTGAGGGCAACCTGCCAGCAGGATTACCCAAATGTAATGACTGTAACAGTGAATACACTCTAACATCTACATTTATGCTAAGTGTACTGCACACTGAGTGTTACCTTTTAAAATTCTTGATTTAGCTTAAAAAGTTCTTGTGACTGTCCTTAGCTTTGGAGGCTATCCTGATTTGTAATTTGCCATGTTGGACTTTATTACACCTCTTAGTTTCTTTAGTTGACTCAGAGAGCTCTTGTCTTTGAGAGTTTCTCGTTCTGATGTAGGTCATGACTTTTGTTGTATACTGCGTTAAGGTAAGGATTCCACCAGTGAGGTTTGTTTTTGGTGTTGGATTTGGGCTTGCAGCCATTTGCATGTTTGTGCAGGGTTTCTGTGAGTAATTCTGTATAGATAGTTGTATTCCTGGGGTTTGGGGGAGCTATGAATTTTGACAAACTGTTGCTTAATATAGTTTGCTTTAGAATAGTTCCTGTCACATGTTTAGTTGGGTTTTCCAGGTTGATTTTTATTTCAAAGGAATTAGATTTCCGATCCAACCTCGCAAATGAGGATGTGATACAAGGGAGGGTGCATTGCTCCCCCATGTTGAGTGCTGCATTCAGTATGTTTGATCCTCTGGTTGGAGTGGGCACTGTCTTGTCTAGGGTGTTAGTGTTAATAAAGTCTAGGAAACATTGTGCCTGTGAATTAGAGGCAGTGTACATTTTCCCCCTATATAGAAGAGTAGTTGGTCTCCCATGAATAAGGTATTTGGATGGTGAGCGCCTCGAGCTGTGAGCTTTGTAAGACATGTAGCTGGACAAGAAATGGAACCTCGGATGTAGTTAAGCATCAGGACATCATCCTGTTTGTTGCAAATGTGGATAAAGACACCTCCACCTTTAGCCCCTGCCTGTGCTGCTGTTGGCCTAAATGTGTGGAAGGCACTATAGACTTGCAGTGCCAGATTACTTTCTGTGGCTTTAAACCAGGTCCTCGGTAACAGCACAAATATGCACATTCTCCAGAGTGTAGAGAGCTTGCAGGGTGTGACGTTGCTTGTTTAGGCTCCTAGCATTGCATTGAGCAGTAAAACCTTAAGGCTGCTTTAAGGTGTGTGTTTTTTTTTTTTTTTTTTCCCTAATTGACACTGCATAAAAAAGCTCTGAGGGTGTACGTAAAGTTTTAGCCAATATCCAAAACTGCGGGGTGGGGGTGGTGACAGGTGAAAGGCTGTCCTTAGTAAAGCAACATGGTCTGTTAGCCATATCCTTCCATCTTATAGGGTCATAGGTAGGTAGGTACTAGGCTATTGGCCCAAGGGCCTATTGGATCCCTCTGGAGTGACATAAACAAAGCCAATTATTCATACTGTGGCATAATCGTTGGTGAAGGTAGAATGCTGCTGAATGCAAGGCATGTAGCTGTCTGTGACACACATTCAGAGAGATCCATAATGTCTCTTCATATAGTCCAGTGAGGTACTTCTCGGGTCATTTACACCCACAGGGAGTGTGATAGAATCCTATTGGTACCTGTGGGTGGCTCTAAAGCCTCTCTTGCCTTTTTTATCCTCTATACCTGTAATGCCATTTATAGTCCGATATGAGCAGAGTAGCTATTATGATAGAAAAATGTTATTTCCACCCATTATAACCAACACTTGTATTGAATTTACATTTCCAACTTTAAGCTTACATGTGCACACTGTGTGGCATGCTGATTTCTTGCATTGTTGTTTTATCCATTTTGAACCTATGCCACAATTTTTAAAATGTTTTGCTTCAGTTAAAACACTTAACCTCAATCCATTTTTGACTTGCAGCAAGCACACAGCTAAGTTTACCCCACCAGATTAGTTGCCTCCAAATCGACAGCTGCACCCTCTGGCATTACCATTTCCAGAGTCAATGTTACTCGTGCTAAAGCGCATGTTTGAGCAGAGGTTCCACCATGCACCAATTGCTCTCTCCTTGTCTTCTCTCCTTTCCCCTCCCAGGTGTGAAACTGCTTGCATGCTAGCAGTAAACATTTAACTTTTACCTTTAAGAAAGTGTGCTGGCTACCCTTAAACTAAATTGTGCAGTGTTATTTTAAATGCACTAAAGTATTAAGGCGGCAGATGTTTGTATAGTGTATTAATTTCCCACAAATTCAAACTTCATTTATTTTCTGAACTGCTAACTAATATACCTTTTTAAAAGTTAATTACATTGTACGCCCTACATTTCACTTGGCACACAGTGTTAAACCTCTCATGATTAATTGCTTGGAGCTGCAGATTGCTTATGTCCAAATAAAAGCAACTGGTAATGAGAACAACGGCTAGTAATTTTGCAGTTGCATAAATCTTTGTAAATTTCACTCGGAACAGGCTGTGTTGAGATCTCACAGGATTAATTGCCCGCACCTGTTTCCGGTCTCCCACTCAGAGCATTTGTTAATTTGGGGGAGAGGAGGGCTAACTTCGCAAATGCAAGAAAAAAAATCTACCATTTACATGTCTTTCCTCATTTTGCCGTATTTTTTTCAGCCTGTTTGCTTAAAGTTTGTTTGTGTCTTTCGGCTTTTCCCAGTTAGGGGTCGCCACAGTGGAACTCTGGTCCACTAATGATTGGTAGTTGATTTTTACGTGCCGAGTTACCAGCCCTGATGCACAACCTTCAACGAAGGTACGCCCATTCACGCATGTCTCCACGCAGAAGACGCTCTAGCTGAGAATAAAACCGGACAGCGTCTTACTGTGAGGCAACAATGCTACTTAAACCAAAGATCTAAATCTAGACCCCCATCTCTGTAAAAGCGTGGGGAAAATATCTTAATTCTACATGTAATGTGGTCAGGTACACTTTACATCCCTTACCCCAGTAGTGCTAGATGACATTATCCAGCCTTTTTAACCTTGTTACAGTGTAAGACCTGGATACATTGAATAAGAAAGCACTTTCTTAGTTGTAACATATATTGCAATAGTTGATAAGCACCTCCACACACACAAAATACCCTTCAGTGCATCCTATCCAAAACTGTTTGGCAATACAGCTTTCAGCTAACATCATGAACTTTGCATGCAAATAAGAACCAAAACTGTAAATTATTTCTTAACTCCCTTTAGTGTCCTTTTGAACATGGCATATAAAGTGGGTTATATGTTGTACAGTACACCCCAGTGCATTCAAGGCAAATGGAACCCAAGTCAAATGCACCTGCACATCAATCAAAAAGAAATGTTAGCTGTACAGAATGCTCTGACAGCCTTCAAGGACCACATTCTTCCAGGGCAATTAATGGTAAAGATGGACAACACCATTGTTATGTGGTACATAAACAAGCAGGGGGGAACCCACTCATACCCTCTCTGCAGACTATCCATGGCTCTGTGGAACACAGCCTTGAGCTACCAAGTGCACCTACAGGCTCAATTCCTGCCAGGAAAGCTAAATACACTGGCAGATGAACTAAGCAGGAATCTCATGGACCCACACGAGTGGAAACTGCAACCAAAGATATTCAACATGTTGAGAAACAAATGGGGGAACCCAGCTATAGACCTGTTTGCCTCCCCCCAGAAACTACCAATTGGAAAAATTCTGCACAAGGACTCCCCACAAACAAGCTTGGAAAGTGGATGCCCTGTCCTTCACCTAGAAAAACCTATCAGTTTATGCCTTTCCTCCTCTGCCTCTCCTCTCCAAGGTACTACTAAAGATCAAACAGGACAGACCAACAACAATACTGATTGAACCAGACTGGCCACGCCAACACTGGTACCCCCTTTTGCGCAGTTTGTCACTGCTGGCACCCTGGTACCTGCCTGAGACCCCTGCCCTGCTGTCCAGCAGGAGGGCCAAATTCTGCACCCACAGCTTCAAACCCTGAACCTGGCAGCCTGGCTAATTACCTGATCTCTCTGATACCATCCCTCAGTAAGCAAGTGTTGGATGTCATTCTGGAGACAAGGAGGTCTAGTACTAGAAAATCCTATGCTGAATTCCTGGAACCAGACTTGGGTGATGGGCACAGCAGCATCTAACTTGCCTCAGATTCTTCAATACTTAACTGAGATGCTTCTCAAGAGCTTTTCTTTTTCCTCCATCAAAATTCATGCCTCAGCCATTTTGGCTCATTGCAACACAGAACCACCCCTCTTCTCTCATCTACTGCTGAAGCAGTTCCTCAGAGGGGCCAAAAACTTTAAGACCGCCCAGGAGAGCCCCTACTCCAGCCTGGGACCTTAACTTTGTATTGGAAAAACTCACTCTACCTCCTTTTGAGCCAGCTGCAAATGCAGACTTGAAATTCCTTTCTTGGAAAACAGCCTTCCTTTTAGCCATCACTTCAGAAAGAAGGGTGTCTGAATTACAGGCCCCCATGGCAGTGGAGCATTTCATCATTTTTCATGTGGACAGGGTGTCCCTCAGGACCAATCCCTCCTTCATGCCTAAGGTGGCATCCAGTGTGGTCCTTAATCAGTCCATTCATTTGCCATCATTCTTTTCTAATCCACAGAACAAAGGGGAATGAATACTGCACTCCTTAGATGTGCACAGACAACTTAGATTTTATTTGGACGGGACTAAACCTCTCAAGAAATCTGAACAGCTGCTGGTTGCATTTGCTGCGGAGGGGAAGGCCATTTCAAAGCAAACCATTTCTAAATGGATAGGCCATTGCATTCATTTCTGCTATAAGCACCATGGAAAACCTACCCCACAAGGGATAAGACCATATTCAACCAGGGCTGCATCTACCTCTACAGCCTTTCTCAGAGGTGTCCCTACCAGGGGCATCCTAGAAGCTACTACCTGGAGTTCTGTGCATACCTTCACCAAGCATTACCATTTGCTAATTTTCTCTAAATCCAGAGCTGGCTTTGCCGCTGCAGTCTTGCAGGGCCTTATAGCTGGTCCTAATTCTATGTGATTTCCTCCTCCCATCCTTCGCTTTGGGAATCTACCCAAATGTGATGACTGCAACAGTGAAACACGAACATAGTACGGTTGTGTACTTTTACCATAAATGTAGATGTTAAAGTGTATTCATTGTTGCAGTCCTAGTTGCCCTCCCTCCAGCCCGCTGACTTATATTGGCTATACCTCTGTTTCTGCTTGCTATGCTTAAAGCTTTTTGGTGTATTTGCTTTTTTGTTGGAGGTGTAACCTTGTATATATAATTGCTTCCCATTATGGGGGCACTTGACATCTGGGGCAAGAGAAACTGATGTAATGGCATCGGCTGCATGCTTTATATACCTGACGTCATGGAAGATGAGACCGCAACAGACGCAGGACCAAGACTTTGATAATCAGGCTGACTGAGGGCTACTCTACTCCAAGCAGATAACCCAAATGTGATGACTGCAACAGTGAATACACTCTAACATCTACATTTATGGTAAGTGTACACAACTGTACTTTCTGTAGATTTTTTATCTTAAACTGGTATACCATCCTATTATTTTCCCCAACCAATTCTTTTGTATCTCTGTATCCTCTAATCCTCTGATTGCACAAAAAAGTCAAATTAAACCACACGCTTTAAATATACTTTTTTGATATGTATGTATTTGATTTAATGTAGAGTGAATCAGTAGGTGCTGTTATATTGAAAGTAGTTGTATACGACTACTTCCTCCATGAGAATTAAACAAGATGTGGTTAGACATTTTCATTATTAAAATGTACTGTTTTTATAAACCTTTCATTTGCCCTCGTCCCACCAGTGTATAATGACTTTAAATGTAGCAGTTGGCATGTGTGTTTTCTATGCCGGTCTTATTGTCTTTTGAGCCTAGCTATTACTTGGGCACAAATTGTGCTGATGCACTACTGATGAAATATCTATAGTCACTGCCAAAAGGTCTACTTTCCCTTCTGTCGAGTTCACTATTTTGATTTCTAGTTTAAACCCATCCCCATTAAATCCCTCCAATTTAATAGCAATTTAACAGAACAAAATAATTTCAGTAAAAATGTCCTATAATATCTAACATACAACTGTATGCAATGTTTTTTTTCATTTATAAGCTCTAATATCCCATCATACACCTCTTACTTGTGCAGCAGCACAGGAAGATAGCCATGTACAATGAGTAAGACAACTTCTTTTTTCCTATTTTGTGCATCTTTCTGTTAGCTCATCTCGTTCTGCAGTCCTCCATTTGCATACTAGTTGCTTGATGTCCTTCAAGGATGCATCTGCAGTCATAACATATGGGTTGTCCTGCCTCAGGCAGCCCTTCGGTCGGCCGGATTCCAAAGTCTGGGTCTGGCCTTGGCTGATGTCGCACTTTCCCCGACGTCAGAGCTTCTGGGGTATAAAGGCATCAGCCGACGCCATTTTCCTCAGTCTTTCTTGCCGCGCGGTGCCCGAAGCAGAAGCTGTTCGCAAGTGCCGGTCGATCAGATCCAGAGATTTCACTACCGAAGACTTCTAAAAAAGCTAAGTACCCCGTTGGGGACTCTTTCTTGCCTCAGCCGATGTCAGACAAAGTAAATAATTGTTTAACTTGTGGGAAACAAATACCTCATAAGGATTTCCATTCTTACTGCCTTCCTTGCTTAGGCCCAGACCACGACGTATCCGCTTGTTTAGCCTGTGCCTCCTTCAACCGACGGACTCTCAGACGTCGGTCGGAGTTTGCAGAAGAGTTTTTTGGACCTGCTTTTGCATATAAAATGCCGTCGGAGACTCCGACTACACATTTAGCCAAAAAAATGCAAGGAAAAGGACCGACACTCGCGGCACGCGGTTTCGGCTGAAACCACGGTTAGGCCTACCGCGAGTGTCTCAGTTTCGGCCGAAACAGAGTCCTCTGTTCTTACTTCTACCGAAATCATACCTCCGACAACTGAGGCCAGAGAGGCCCCGGCTGAGTCGGCTACAGAAATCCCTACCGAAGAAGCAAGCGCACAAGATTTGTCCGACACCATTCCATTGGACATTTCTACTCCTGCACGTGGGGCAGCTAGGCCCCCTGCTTCTATGTCTATTAAGGCTTTCTCCAGGGCTAAAGCAGCTAAAATTTCAAAAGCTTTACCTGCAAAATCTACTTTTCAGAGACCTTCCTCAAGTTCTCAGATTCTCAGCCTTGCTGAGGACCTTATATCTCTGATTAGGGGTTCCCAACCTCACCCAGACAGGGCCTCCCAACCTCCACCTGACAAAACGCCTAGGACTGAACCGCCTGAACCTCTCTCTTCTGATTACTCCTCAGATGGATCCGATTTATCAGACCATCAGGAAGGGCCATATTCACCTTATGAGGATTCAGATGCAGAAGACTCTATTCCTTCTGCCTCCCCTCCAGAAGAATTTTCCTTTGGGGAGACTTTGCACTCGATGAAGGAACACTTTCAATGGCAGGGTCAGGATTTCTCTGATTCTAGAAAAAGACTTAAGGACCTTTTTACACTTGCCACAGCATAGGCCTTTAGCCATACCACCTGTGCTAACTGTAGTTGATGATGCATATAATGATGTCAGTTCTGCCCCTGATTCTCTTCCCCCGGCCCCTACCAAACCTGACAGATATTACAGGGTCCCGGATTCTCACTTTCACTTGTATAAAGCCCATGCTGCAGACCCAGAAACGATTTCTCAGGGCCCAAAAGGTGTTGCAGCTGCCACTGCCAAAAAACCCCTACCCTCTGAAAGAGAGTCAAGAGCATTAGAGAGATGGGGAAAAAAGGTTTATACATCTGCTACTCTTTCTGCCAGGGCATTAAACTGTCAATTCCATATGATACAATACCAGGAATATTTGTTAGATCAGCTGAATAAAAAACTTTCTTCACCTGAACCTTTAGACCGTAAGTCCCTTCAGGATTTGGTACACAACTCTCAGCAGGTCAGTAATCATTTCTTAAAATGTGGCTATGATGCACTGGAGGCTTCATTTAGATCAGCTATGACTGGGGCAGTAATTCGAAGGCATGCCTGGCTAAAAGAGCAATCCTTACCAGACCATGTCAAGGCTAAACTCCTAGATGCTCCAATGGAGAAACAAAGTTTATTTGGCTCCCCTGCACAGGAGATTCTAAAGAAAGTGGAAGAAAAAGCAAAATCTGTGCAAACAGTAAAGGATTTTCTGCAGGTCCAAGCTCCGAGGTTCAGCAGAAACTGGCCTTCAAAGAATTGGTCCTTTCCAGACACCTCCAGAGCACAGAGGGGCAGGAATAGACGCCCAAGAGGCAGAGGTCAATCAAAGGGTGCCTACAGGGGTCGTCAGTGGCAACCTGCCAGCCAGAGGAGTACTGCCACAACTGCGACTACAACCACTTCCACAGGACAGACACAATGACTTGACTCTGATTCCGCCTACCAGGGAACAACTGGAAGCACCCTTGGGCGGAAAGTTGGCTCTATTCTCAAAAAACTGGCATTGCATTACAAAAGACAAATGGACATTGCAAACAATAGACAAAGGATACAGGTTTCACTTCCACACTTTACCAAGAAGGAACGGAATGCCAAACCTACCACCAAACCAGAAGCCAGAGGCTTTAAGACAAATCAACAATTTACTTCAGATGAAAGCAATAGAAAGGGTACCATCTATGGAACAAGGCCAAGGATTTTACTCCAGACTATTCCTTGTACCAAGAAAAGAAACCCAATGGAGGCCTATTCTCGACTTCTCCGCACTAAACACATATCTCATTGTGCCAAAATTCAAGATGCTGACCCTACAGCAACTTCTTCCCATGTTGGGCAAGGAGTCTTGGCTGGTGACTCTAGATCTCAAGGAGGCATACCTGCACGTCCCTATATGACCAGATTACAGAAGACACCTCAGATTTCTTGCAGGATCAGAGCAGTATCAATTCTCAGCATTGCCCTTTGGCTTATCTACTGCGCCCAGAGTATTCACGAAATGCCTGGCATCAGTAATTGCACATTGCAGGCTTCAGGGAATTCAAATCTACCCATACCTGGACGACTGCCTAATACAAGCGGACAACAAGACAAAACTAACAAAGGATTTGGCCTATGTCATACACCTGTTACAGGCCTTGGGATACACAGTCAACATCCAGAAGTCAAGACTATCATCCCAAAGGATAACATTTTTGGGTGCGGATCTGGACACAACAACTCAGATGGCTTTTCTCACAGAAGAAAAACAAAAGCAACTTCCAGTCTATTTCATGGCTTTGACAAAACAAACTCAGCTTACTGCAAGGAAAGTCCTGCAGGCCCTGGGTTACATGGCATCCTGCATAATCTTGATCCCACATGCCAGGCTGCATACGAGGAAATTACAATGGTACCTAAGGAATGTATGGTCTCAACACAGGCACAGTCTAGAAACCATGATACCAATCATTCCATGCCTTCAAAAGGAATTCCTGTGGTGGGCTCAGGCCTGCCAGTCCAACAGAGGGTTGCCTTTCAACAAACCACAACCAAGGCAGACCATCACCACGGACGCCTCAGACCTAGGATGGGGAGCACACATGGAGGACAAATGTATCCAAGGCCTATGGTCTCAAGACCAAATAAACTTGCACATAAACCAAAAGGAGATGCTGGCAGTGAAGCATGCAATCGAGGCATTCCAATCATTCCTCCAGCAAGGACATCTGCTGATAAGGACAGACAACACCACGGTCATGTGGTACATAAACAAACAGGGAGGCACGCATTCCTACCCTCTATGCCGGATGGCAATGGATCTGTGGAACCTAGGCCTGAATCTCAACATCCAGCTGCAGGCCAAATTCGTACCAGGAAAAGAGAATTCACTAGCAGACAGCTTAAGCAGAACTACCACGGATGCTCACGAATGGATGCTGCATCCAGACATCTTCAAACTCATAACAAAGAAATGGGGAATGCCAGAGATAGACCTGTTTGCCTCCCCACTCAACCACCAACTGAAGAAATTCTGCTCAAGGACATACCACCCACAAGCCTGGAGGGTGGGCTCTCTCTCTCTCAGCTGGAATGCCCGAACAGTGTATGCATTTCCACCTCTCCCATTGATGTACAAAGTTCTACTGAAGATCAGGGAGGAACAGCCAAAGGTGATACTAATAGCTCCGGACTGGCCAAGGCAGCACTGGTATCCGCTACTGAGAAGCATGTCTCGGGCGAACTCATGGCCTCTACCCCTATGGCCTCTTCTTCTAACGCAGAACAATTTCAAGACCCTGCATCCAAACTTGAAAACACTGCAGCTAACTGCCTGGAAAATTGCTTAAAACCAAACCAAACTGTCTTATCTCAGAGGGTCAAGGACATTATCCTGGAGGCTCGCAGACCCTCCACAAGGAAGACATACTCAGCTAAATGGAAGAGATTCCTCATTTGGAGCACATCGAAGGGTACAGATGTCACAGTGGCAAACCTTGCACACATCCTAGAATACTTAGCAGAATTGTTCCACAATGGCCTGTCCTACTCTTCCATCAAGATTCATGCTTCAGCAATTTCAGCAGAATACAATATGGACCCTCCTATCTTCTCTCACCCTCTCCTCAGACAATTTTTAAGAGGGATCAAAAATGTAAAACCTCCAAGGAGACCCCCTCTGCCTGCATGGGATCTCAATTTTGTGCTGGAAAAATTGACACTACCCCCTTTTGAACCAGCAGCATCAGCAGACTTACAGTTCTTATCTTGGAAAACTGCTTTCCTTCTGGCAATCACTTCAGCAAGAAGAGTATCCGAGTTACAGGCATTAATGGCAGTGCAGCCTTTCCTTATTTTTCACCAGGATAGAGTGTCTCTGAGAACCAATCCTACTTTCATGCCAAAGGTGGTATCCTTGAACCAAGCTATTAATTTGCCTATGTTCTTCCCTAACCCACAGAACAAGGGGGGAAAACTATTGCACACCTTGGATGTACACAGACAACTACGCTACTATCTGGACAGAACTAAAACCAGCAGGAAAAAATGACCAACTTTTTGTAGCATATGCAACTGGGGTGCAAGGAAAAGCAATTTCCAAACAGACAATTTCAAAATGGATAGGAAATTGCATTCGCTTTTGCTACTCTTTTCATGGAAAGACAGCTCCTGAAAATATCAGGCCTCATTCCACAAGAGCCGCAGCCACCACTACAGCTTTCCTACGAGGGGTGGCTACCAAGGACATTTTAGAAGCTGCTACTTGGAGCTCCGTGCATACATTTGCCAAGCATTACAATCTACCTTTATACTCCAGATCCCGAGCAGGTTTTGCAACTGCAGTTTTACAGGGGATCTTAACTACACCATCCTTATCTTAGTACCTCCTCCCCCAGTTTGACTATGGTATTCTACCCATATGTTATGACTGCAGATGCATCCTTGAAGGACATAGTACAGTTTTGTACCTACCATAAATGTAGATGTCCGATAGGTATGCATCTGCAGTCAGGATTACCCACCCTCCTTCCCCTCTGTGGTATTCCTAGGGTGCTTACCCCCCTTTCAGCTAGCTGGGGGAATCTATTATGGTGTATTTGTTTGTATGTATGTGTATGTGTGTGTATATATATATATATATATAGTTTGGAACTTTCAACATTTATCCAAATTTAGCCTTCCTAGAGGGCACCTGGCATCTGGGGCAAGAAACACTGAGGAAAATGGCGTCGGCTGATGCCTTTATACCCCAGAAGCTCTGACGTCGGGGAAAGTGCGACATCAGCCGAGGCCAGACCCAGACTTTGGAATCCGGCCGACCGAAGGGCTGCCTGAGGCAGGACAACCCATATGTTATGACTGCAGATGCATACCTATCGGACATCTACATTTATGGTAGGTACAAAACTGTACTTTCTCTTTGCCTGTACCGAGAGAATCAGCTTACTGTTTTCCAGTTACATCATCACCTCTCTTAGCTCTTTTACTCTGTTCCTTTATGGACTTTCAATTGAATATTACTTTCTTTCCCACCAATATTAGCACAGTTATAAGTGATGTACTGTAACCAAGCAATTTTAAAGTAGGATCCCAACTCAAGAAAAACAACTTGTGTATAGGTTTATATGTGTTTGTAGATATGTATATGTGATGTGTACATTGTCACTTTCACCTTCTTGTTCCATGTGACCTTGACCTCTGTTTTGCAGTTAATATTTGTACATAATAAGCTGCTAAATTCATGGATGATATGTTCACAACTCCCCTCTTCCCCTTGTTACAACTCCAACACTGTGCATCTACCTCAGGGAATGTTTTTGACAGCCTACTTGGTGTGAACAAATGTCACTATGAGCACTTCCAAGTGAAAATGCAGAATTTCCTCCGTTTAATTGCATATACAAGTGTTCAGTGTACATATCTCCTCTCATTGATGCCATTCCATTTTCTTTTCAGTTTTTCTGCCTGTGTTCTGTATTGGTAAGATTGTGGAGAATATTAGCTGACAAATTTCCTGTTTTGAAGCTCTTTACTCTCTAAATTCTATTAAAAACAACTCAGTCAGTTTAGGTTTTCCCTTTGTAGCTTGTGCTGAGCCCCATGTTTTCATCCACTCTGTCTTCAAGCTCAACAAATTTCTTCAAACATCCTCAAATTGAATATTTTCCTCATGCCATCTTCACAATATCTAGGTTCCTTCCATCTACCTGCTAGTGTATTATTCATCATTTTAGTGTCTCTTGCAGTTGTTACTCATACCGATCACCGCTTCCCATTCCGTTTTTGCACTTTTTGTTTCATTATGCCAACAGTCTGCTGTTTTACTGAAATGATTGTGATTTTCTTTTTTGAACGTGTATCTACTAGAAAACAGTATCGAATACTTTTGTATAGACTAAGTGGATGATGTGTATTCTGCATCTTGCTATATGTATATTATTCTACTATCTAATTATTGTATTTTGCTTCTATTTCTGTGGAGTTTTTCTTCCCAGGCTTCAGCTGAAAATGGGCTTCCGGCCCAGTTGGACTTTACTGGTAAACAAATGTAAATAAATATATAAATAGTTTATTGGTACAGAATTTGTAGATAATTAATTATATATACAATCTCTGTGCTTTGCCCGACTCCAGAATCCCATTCTCCAACTCCTCATTTGCTCACCTGCCTCTTTCCACCATCTGTTACACATTATTCTGCAGCCTTAACTATGCATATGTGAAATAGGATTCCAAGTCTGGCAGACTTGGGCCTTCCTGTTTTACTAGTATTAATACTACCTGTTGCACCGTTTATCTTTTCCCACTCCATACAAAATTAAACTCCCCATTAATTTTCTGCTAAACGTTTTCTGTGTTTTCTTCAAAATATGCTTGACTAATATACAATAGCAGTGATACTTAGAATATCATTGGCTACTGAATCTTATGATTCCAGTTTATTCTCTGTTTGAGTTGTCACTTTTTCTCTTCCCCAATTCACCTACATTTCCCTGACAACTTGTGCATCCAGTCCCAGCCAGACCCCTAAAGAAGAGTTGTGGGTATACAAACTCATGCCTGTGTTTTTAATTTAGGGTTCATAGTTTCATGAGATTATATTAGGTTATTGACCTGGAGGCCCTTATAAGCCTGACCAAGAATTTTGCCCATGTTCATACAAAGTTGGCACCTGTTTCCCCTGTCCAGCAGGGACACAGGTTGGGATCCCAGGGATGTATTTTCTGTTTCCCATCCAGTCTTCCAGGTTCCTGTTAAAGAAGGACAGAGAGGTACTCTGACATGGAGAGGGAGTCTATTCCACAGATGAGGGAGTGTTTAGGACACAAATCTATCCCATCAACAAGTTTTATTCATGTCACACATGTCCCAGACCAGGTTGAGTTCTTGCGTGCGTGTTGCATGAGTGAAGTGTGCCTTACGGATATGCAGCAACTCCATCAAGGCTGGGTCTGAGATGGCCTTGTATGCTAGACACAGATCACCTCTGAGCAGTCTGTACGAGACTGAGTAGAAGGACAGGGCTGACAGGGCTTTTAACCTATCTGTATAGATAGCTATTTGACACCCTGGATTTTCAGGTTGCTATCAACCTGGGTGCTAAAGCCCCTCACGACTGATTGCATGCATAGTACATTGTTATTAATGTGATAATTAGTAGGGATGCCATTTTCCCCAAAGGGGATAATGATTCATTTCTTAGCATTCACTTTGAAGTCATGCTTCGGCCACCAGTCATTAGTTTGGGTAAGGCCCTCTTTGAGGATGTTCACATCACCAGAGGAATTTAAGACTGCGCTTAGCTTGCAGTCATCTGCAGAATTGGTCAGTCACAGACTGCTAGTTTTGGCTTTCATCACAGAAAAGTATATCCCAAACAGTAGATGGCCAAGACCGATCCTTGAGGTACACCACTCATTACAGGTCTGCTACCAGAGGTAGCTTCCCCTATTTTGACTAGGTGGGTTATATCAGTGAGCCAGTTAGCTACCCATCTGGTAACATATGAGTTGATGCCTAGCTGGGGGAGTTTATCTATTATGCCTGAGTGGGGAATAGTATCAAAGGCTTTAGCTAGGTCAAGGTAGGCAGTGTGCACAGACTTCCCCTCGCCCATGGCTTTGGTGACTGTTTTGAAGAAGTTGACCAAGTTTAAGAGGCATGATCTCCCTTTGACAAAACCAAACTGTGGAGGTAAAACCAAACTGTGTGGGGTCAAGCATATGGAGGCTACCAATGTCCTTGTTTGTAAGGTCCGTGATGATGATAAATTTCATGGCCTTGTAGATCAGGCTAGTTAGGCTGATGGGCCTTTAACTGCATGGGTCAGTGGATACTCCACCTTTGTGTAGAGGGATGACAGCGGCTGTTTTCCATTAGGCTGGGATGAAGCCAGTGCTCAAGCTTTGGTTGAATAGGTTGCCTAATGGAGCTGAGAGCTCATGCCTGAATTCATGTAGGATACACCCAGGGACGTTGTCTGGTCCCATGGAGACTATATTTTTGCCTTTGAGAGGGCATTAAAGATCTGCTCCCTGGTGACGAGGGGAGGGGAGGGGGCAGGTGCTGCGGATGTTGTGGTTTATTGATGTGGGAGGTGGGGGGGGGATTTTCACTGAACCTATCTGCCAGCAGGTTGGCTATATCTATGGTGTTTGTGTGTGGTGTTATTGACCACCAGTTCAGAGCAGATGTGGGTGTTACTTTTGAGATTGTGGACATGTGAAGAAGGCCTTGTGATTGTCCTTGGTGGATGTGGACAATTTGGACTTGAAGTTAGCCTTGGTGGATTTCACCAGTGACCTTATTTTCTTGTTCAGACAAAGGATAGATTGCTTCCAACTTGGCACCTGCGCCTTCTTGGTCCTGGACAGCAATTTTTACATGTTATTAGAGTTTGTTTATTGCTGCTGTCCACCAGACAGGTTTACTCTTCCTTGAGGAAGATGATTTGGTCCTGTCAGGTATTGCTAAGTTCATATAATTTTTTTGGTGTAGGCTTGGACCTTAGTGCTAGTTCCATATGAAGAGATGGTGGCTGTGAAGCTGCTAATACCCACTCGTAAGAGATTGTAGTCGGCTTTGGAAAAGTTTTTTTTTTTTTTTTTTTTTTTTGACCATGATGGGGGGGGGGGGGTTCAGGGGAGATGGTGACTTCAAAAGTGGTCGCCTTATGGTCTGATCTTACCAAGGAGGATGACACTGTAGGGGTGCCACAGTGGCTACTCATGTTGGTTTTCACCTCTCATAGGGGTGTCGACCATCTGATCCAATGCATTGGCATTGACATTGACAAAGTCTAGGAATCTCTGGGCATTCATGTTTGGGCTAGAATAGGCCTTCCACTCTATGGTTGGTTAGTTAGTCACCCAGGATCAGGATAGAAGGTTGAATCGTTATGGATTCAAGTAAGTTCATATAGGTGGACTGGGTGTTCTGAGTCATGGTTGGGGGTCTGTAGCTAGCTATGATTTGAATAGGTGTTTTGTTAACAGTTAACTGCACTTGGGAGTGTCTCCTGTGTGTTGTACTGTTTGACCAGCCTTGTGTGTGTCTTTGATAAATATTGAAACTCCACCTCGTTTGACTTTGTAGCCCGTATGGTAGGGTGAGTAACCTGGTAAGGCTGAGATGCTCTCCACAGCTTTGAACCATGTTTCAGAGACTGCACAAATGTCAGCATCCTCCAGGGCAAGGAATGCATGCAATGAGTGTAGTTTCATACTAAGACTCCTAGCTTTTAGCAGCATAACATTTAAAATTAATTTAGAAGAATTTTTCATGTTGGTAATATTGTGCTCATAATTTTGCCTAAAAAAAGGCACTATGGGGGATGCAAGAACTTTTTCCAGAAGCCTGAAGCCCAGGGGAGACCGAGGAATGCCATATCTGGCAAAGCTTTGTGGTCTGTCAGTCATATCCTCCCAGGCTGTAAGGTACTGGATCCACTTGGAATGACACGGTAATATTGTGCTCATAATTTTGCCTAAAAAAGGCACTATGGGGGATGCAAGAGCTTTTTCCAGAAGCCTGAAGCCCAGGGGAGACAGAGGAATGCCATATCTGGCAAAGCTTTGTGGTCTGTCAGTCATATCCTCCCAGGCTGTAAGGTACTGGATCCCCTTGGAATGACACGGTAATATTGTGCTCATAATTTTGCCTAAAAAAAGGCACTATGGGGGATGCAAGAGCTTTTTCCAGAAGCCTGAAGCCCAGGGGAGACAGAGGAATGCCATATCTGGCAAAGCTTTGTGGTCTGTCAGTCCTATCCTCCCAGGCTGTAAGGTACTGGATCCCCTTGGAATGACACCACAAACTAAGCCAGTTGTTGGTCATTTTCTGTTTTGTATTGTGGCATCATTTTGGGTGACTGTAGGATGCTGCTTAAGGTTAGGATGCTGCTTAAGGTTAGGGTCATATTTGCCTGGGACACACATTCGGCGAGCCCAGTCCTGTGTCTCTTCATATAGTCCAGAGAGGTACGTCTCAAGTCATTCACACCAACATGGACTATGACAGAGTCATAGCAGTACCTGTTGTTAAGAGACTTGAATGTGGTCATGATATGACGGATTGTAGCACCTGACTAGCAACTTACAGTGACTTTCTCCTTGTCTAGCTTGGTGAGGGGCACATCTGTGTATCTCAAGATAGTCTCCTATGACTAGTATGTTGGGTTTTTGGCTGGACCTTAGAGGCTATGAGACACTGGTGTATGTACTATGTGTGATGCTTGGTGCTCTGGGTTGTGATGTCTGTGTGTTTTGCTTTGGTGGCCTCTCTTGTTTATGTATGTTTTTGTTGAGAACCTCCACATATGTAGGAGTGTGTTGTACAGGTGTGGGTGGTTCTGGTAGTGTGGTGCTCATAGTGTTAAGATTGTGTAGTAGTAACTGTTCCCCAGATCAATAATTTCTGGGTTAGAATAGATAAGTAAAACTGTTAGTGAGGGAACGGGGAACTCCACATAGTAAAGTAAAACCAACTTTAATGAACTAGCACCATGAAGCGCTTTTCATTCAGTCCTCTGACTGAACGTCTTCAGATAATTCACAAGTAATTAGCAGCATTTAAATATCTAAGACACACCCCCATGTGACCATATTCCAATACAGTGTAACAAAACACTGTTAGAACATTCATACTTAAAAACCTTGAGATTCTAACTGTATAAGTACACCGTAAATATAAGTAAAATATGATAAAATATAATAAAACATATTTACTATAAAAATATGTTCTCAACGTCCTATTGTCTGTGGTCATAAAGAATATGCGAATCATGTAGGTTTTGTAAATGCATATCCACTGGACACACCTTTTATAATATAGACTTTATAGTATAGTACTATACTATGAAACTATATATAAGGGGGACCTTCATTGTGTCACTACTAGACAGAGGCACAGTGTTCTAAATTTATTCTGTACATTTTTTGTACCATTTCATGGGGTGGCAAAAGCCACATCACTATGGCTAGGCTTACAAATGCCCCAGGGCAAATAGCCTAGTACTATACTATGAAACTATAATATGAAATGTCAAATTAAATTATATTAAATGTGTATAAACTACTTGACATTCTTGGCAAATGCATTACTCCGGTTATCTTAAGACTTTTCAACTTCAAAATCCATGTAATAGAGATTATCTCATTCAAACCTGGGTATCTGCACAAATCTAACCGTAACTGCCATAATAATTCTTGTTTTTCCAATAGCAGAGAAAATGGGACCCCCCTTGATATCTGGTACTATTTGATCTATAACTCTAAAATAAAATACATGTGTTGGATGACTTGCACAATGTCGTGCTAATGCAGTCTCCGTTTTTCCCTTAATGCTATAAGTGTGCTCGTGTGCTCTCTCTTTTCTGTTGGTTTTATCGACATAGAAAGCTAGACATGACTGTCATTGAGCTAAGTAAATAACTCATTTTGAGTTGCAATTATATCTACCATTAACTTTGTTTTGTCACCAATTATAAAGGTGTGTCCAGCGGATATGTATTTACAAAACCTACATGATTCGCATTTGAACATTACTGGTATCCTATTAGCTGTATTTATCCATCTCAAATAGGGCTTTCATGATGTCCTTCAAGGATGCATCTGCAGTCCTAACAAATGGGTTGTCCTGGCCTCAGGCAGCCCTTCGGTCGGCCGGATTCCAAAGTCTGGGTCTGGCCTCGGCTGATGTCGCACTTCACCCGACGTCATAGCTGCAGTTCAGCGGGTATAAAGGCATCAGCCGACGCCATTTTCCTCAGTCTTTCTTGCCGCGTGGCGCCCGAAGCAGAAGCTGTTCGCAAGTGCCGGTCGGTCAGAGCTACTACCGAAGACTTCTAAAAAGCCAAGTACCCCGTTGGGGACTCTTTCTTGCCTCAGCCGATGTCAGAAAAAGTGAATAACTGTTTAACTTGTGGGAAACAAATACCTCATAAAGATTTCCACTCTTACTGCCTACCTTGTTTAGGCCCAGACCACGGCGTAGCAGCCTGTCTAGCCTGTGCTTCTTTCAACCGACGGACACTTAGACGTTGGTCGGAATTTGCTGAGGAGTTTTTCGGCTCCGCTTTTGCTTACAACATGCCGTCAAACTCCGACTTCACAATTAGCTAAAAAGCGCAAGGAAAAGGACCGACACTCGCGGTCCGCTGTTTCGGCCGAAACCGCGGTTAAGTCAACCACGAGTGTCTCGGTTTCGGCTGAAACCGAGCCCTCGGTTCTTCCTTCGGCCGAAAGCTTGCCTCCCACCGAGGCCTCATCCAGCATGGCTGAATCTGCTACTGAAATTCCACCTGCTCATGCAGGTTCACAGGATTTATCTGATACTATCCCTTTAGATATATCCACTCCTGCACGTGGAGCTGCTAGGCCCCCTGCATCCATGTCGATTAAGGCTTTTGCCAGGGCTAAAGCAGCAAAATCAACCAAGACTGTGCCTATTAAGACCCCCTCTCACAGGCCTAGCTCTAGTACTCAAATGCTTAGTCTAGCAGAGGATCTCATTTCTTTGATCAGGGGTTCCCAACCTCACCCTGACAGGGCCTCTCACCCACCTCCAGAGAAGAGGCCTAGAGCAGAGCCCCCTGAGCCAGTTTCTTCAGATTACTCTTCTGATGATTCAGAAAATACAAACCCTCCAGAAGGCCCTTATTCTCCTTATGAGGACTCTGATGCAGAAGACTCCATTCCTTCTGCCTCTCAGCCTGAGGAATTTTCTTTTGGGGAAACCTTGCATGCTATGAGGAAACAATTTCAATGGCAGGGCCAGGATTTTTCAGACTCTAGGAAAAGGCTTAGGACCTTTTTGCATTTGCCACAGCATAGGCCTTTAGCCATTCCTCCAGTACTTACTATTGTGGATGATGCATTTAATGATGCTTGTACTGCCCCTGATTCACTTCCTCCGGCCCCTGCTAAGCCCGACAGGTACTACAGGGTTCCGGACACACATTATCATTTGTATAAGGCTCCTTTTGCAGATCCTGAAACTATTTCACAGGGACCCAAGGCTGTAGCAGCTACCTCTGCCAAAACCCCTCCCTCTGAAAGGGAATCTAGGGCCTTAGAGAGATGGGGTAAAAAAGTTTATACTTCTGCTACTCTTTCGGCTAGGGCTTTAAACTGTCAATTCCACATGATTCAGTATCAGGAATTTATGTTAGACCAGTTAACTAAAAAACTGTCCTCGCCTGAACCATTAGACAAAAAGTCTCTTCAGGAAATGGTACATAACATACAGCAGGTCAGTAATCATTCCTTAAAATGCGGCTATGATGCACTGGAGGCTTCCTTTAGATCAGCTATGACTGGTACAGTGATCAGAAGGCATGCATGGTTAAAAGAGCAGTCCTTACCAGACCATGTAAAATCAAAGCTCCTAGATGCTCCCATGGATAAGCATAATTTGTTTGGCTCACCTGCACAGCAGGTGCTGAAGAAGGTGGAAGAGAAAGCAAAATCTGTCCAGACAGTCAAGGATTTCTTACAGGTCCAGCCTCCAAGGTTTAGTAGGAACTGGCCTTCCAAGAATTGGTCCTTTCCGGACACCACCAGAGCACAGAGAGGCAGGAATAGGCCCAAGAGGCAGCGGTCAATCCAGAGGAGCCTACAGGGGTCGCCAGTGGCAGCCTAACAACCAGCGGTACTGCCACAGATCCAGCCACTACCACTTCCACAGGACAATCACAGTGACTTGGCTCTGAGACCACCTACCAGGGAACAACTAGATGCACCCTTAGGCGGAAAGCTAGCCTTATTTTCAGTAAACTGGCATTACATCACAGGAGACAAATGGATTTTACAGACAATAGACAAAGGTTACAGGTTTCACTTCCATACTCTACCAAGGAAGAGAGGAATGCCAAACCTACCTCCAAATCAAAAGACAAAAGCTCTAGAACAAATAGACAACTTAATAAGGATGAGAGCTGTAGAAAAGGTACCGTCTATGGAACAAGGGCAAGGATTTTACTCCAGACTTTTCCTGGTGCCAAGAAAAGAAAACCAATGGAGACCTATTCTAGACCTGTCCGCTCTGAACACATATCTCATTGTTCCAAAATTCAAGATGCTGACCCTACAGCAGCTTCTTCCCATGCTGGGCAAGGAGTCTTGGCTGGTAACTCTAGATCTCAAGGAGGCATACCTGCACGTCCCCATATGACCAAATTGCAGAAGATACCTCAGATTTCTTGCAGGATCAGAGCATTATCAATTCTCAGCATTGCCCTTTGGCTTATCTACTGCGCCCAGAGTATTCACGAAATGCCTGGCATCAGTAATTGCTCATTGCAGGCTTCAGGGAATTCAAATTTACCCTTACCTGGACGACTGCCTGTTACAAGCGGACAACAAAACAAATTAGCAAAAGATTTGAAAAGGTCATTCATCTGCTACAAGCCCTGGGATACACAGTCAATATAAAAAAAGTCAAGGCTGATACCATCCCAGAGGATAACTTTCTTGGGTGCAGAACTGGACACATCAAATCAAATGGCATCCCTCACAGCAGAAAAGCAGAAGCACCTTCCTCTCTATTTCATGGCATTAACAACGCAGAACCAGCTAACAGCAAGGAAAGTCCTGCAAGCCCTGGGTTACATGGCATCCTGCATAATATTGGTTCCACATGCCAGACTACATATGAGGAAGTTGCAATGGTACCTAAGGAATTTATGGTCTCAGCACAAGCACAGCCTAGAAACCCAAATTCCAATAATTCCATGCCTGAAGCAAGAATTCCAATGGTGGGCTCAGGCCTGTCAATTGAACAAAGGACTGCCCTTCCACAGCCCTCAACCAAGCCAGACTATCACCACGGACGCCTCAGACCTCGGTTGGGGCACACATGCTGGACAAGTGCATACAAGGCTTATGGACTCAAGACCAGCTGAACCTACACATAAATCAAAAGGAGATGCTGGCAGTAAAACTGGCAATTCAGACATTCAGACCGTTTCTTCAACAGGGTCAATTGCTGATAAGGATGGACAACACCACAGTTATGTGGTACATCAACAAACAGGGAGGCACACATTCATACCCTCTATGCCGGATGGCAATGGACCTCTGGAATGTGGCCCTGAGCTTCAACATTCAGCTCCAGGCAATATTTGTACCAGGAAAAGAAAATATACTAGCAGGCATCCTAAGCAGAACTACCACGGATGCCCACGAATGGATGCTGCATCCAGACATCTTGAAATCCATTACAAGGAAATGGGGACTACCAGAAATAGACTTATTCGCATCCCCACACAACCACCAATTGAAAAAATTCTGCACAAGGACATACCACCCTCTGGCTTGGAAGGTGGACTCCCTATCTTTCAGTTGGGAAAACCTGACGGCATATGCATTCCCACCTCTTCCTTTGATGCACAAGGTGCTATTGAAGATCAAAGAAGACCGCCCAAGGATCATCCTGATAGCTCCAGACTGGCCGAGGCAGCATTGGTACCCATTACTGAGGAGTATGTCTCGGGAACAAATATGGCCTCTGCCCCTAGTTCCCTTACTGCTAACACAGAACAACTTCAAAACCCTGCATCCAAACTTGAAAACATTGCAGCTAGCTGCCTGGAACATTGCATAAGACAAAATAACCCAGATTTATCTCAAAGGGTTAAAGACATTATCTTGGAGGCTCGCAGACCCTCAACAAGGAAAACTTATTCAGCAAAATGGAAAAGATCTCATTTGGAGTGAAGCTAAAGGAGAAGATGTGTCACTGGTAAACATGGCTAACATCCTGGAATACTTGGCAGAACTTTTCCACAATGGCCTGTCCTATTCTTCCATTAAGATTCATGCATCAGCTATTTCAGCAAAATACAACATGGACCCTCCAGTCTTCTCTCATCCTCTACTCAGGCAGTGTCTGAGAGGAATAAAAAATGTAAAGCCACCAAGGAAGCCACCATTGCCCGTATGGGACTTGAACTTTGTGCTGGAAAAGTTGACACTCCCTCCTTTTGAACCAGCAGCAACAGCAGAATTACAGTACTTATCATGGACAACTGCTTTCCTGCTTGCAATCACTTCAGCAAGAAGGGTTTCTGAATTACAGGCATTAATGGCAGTACAGCCCTTCCTTATCTTCCATCAAGATAGTGTCCATGAGAACTAATCCTACTTTTATGCCAAAGGTGGTCTCCAGGGTATCTCTAAACCAAGCTATCCACCTACCTACATTCTTCCCCAACCCACAGAACAGGGAAGAAAGATTATTACATACCTTGGATGTACATAGGCAATAGCGCTACTACCTGGACAGAACCAAGAGCAATAGAAAAACTGACCAGCTACTGGTAGCATATGCAACAGGAATGGAAGGAAAAGCAATTTCAAAACAGACAATCTCAAAGTGGATAGGAAATTGCATTAGATTTTGTTACTCTTACCATGGAAAGACAACTCCAGAAAACATAAGACCTCTCTCCACAAGGGCTACAGCCACTACTACAGCTTTCTTACGAGGAGTGGCTACCAAAGACATTTTAGAGGCTGCTACTTGGAGCTCCGTGCATACATTTGCCAAGCATTATAATCTACCCTTATACTCCAGATCCCGAGCAGGTTTTGCCACTGCTGTTTTGCAAGGGATCTTAACTACACCATAATCTAATTATTACCTCCTCCCCCAGTTTGGCTATGGTATTCTACCCATTTGTTAGGACTGCAGATGCATCCTTGAAGGACATAGTACAGTTTTGTACCTACCATAAATGTAGATGTCCGAGAGGTATGCATCTGCAGTCAGGATTACCCACCCTCCTTCCCCTCTGTGGTACTCCTAGGGTATTTGTCCATCTTGTAGCTAGCTGGGGGAATCTATTATGGTGTATTTGTTTGTATATATGTATATACTTGTTTATTTCCATTTGCTCTCTATTGTTTGGAAACATTTGCATTTATCCAAATTTAGCCTTCCTAGAGGGCTCCTGGCATCTGGGGCAAGAAACACTGAGGAAAATGGCGTCGGCTGATGCCTTTATACCCGCTGAACTTCAGCTATGACGTCGGGTGAAGTGCGACATCAGCCGAGGCCAGACCCAGACTTTGGAATCCGGCCGACCGAAGGGCTGCCTGAGGCCAGGACAACCCATTTGTTAGGACTGCAGATGCATACCTCTCGGACATCTACATTTATGGTAGGTACAAAACTGTACTTTCCTACCCCTTCTAAATATTATAATAGGGTATTTGCCTATTTGACTCACTAACTCCCTGTTGGATAGTAAGTCCCAGATGTTCTTTGTGTTTCACTGTTGCAGTCATTACACTTGGGTTATCCTGCTGGCAGGCTACCCTCAGTCGGCCTGAATTCCAAAGTCTAGGTCAGGCGTCGGTTGCTGTCGCCTCTTCCCTGACATCAGTGCCCCAGGGGTATAAAAGATGCAGCCGATGCCATTTTCTTCAGTCTTTCTTGCTGCGTGGTGCCTGAAGCATAAGCAGTTCGCAAGTGCCGGTCGGCCGACTCCTGAGATTTTCATGTTCGAATTTCAGATCCGAAGTCTACATTAAAAGCCAAGTACCCCGTTGGGGAAACTTTTTTTTTTTTTTCTTGCTCCAGACAGATGTCAGAAAAAGTTAATAATTGTATTTCTTGTGGGAAGCAAATACCTCATAAGGACTTTCATTCTTACTATATTCCTTGCCTAGGCCCTGGCCACGACGTTGCTAGTTGTCGGTTTTGTACCAGATTTAACCAACGCACTATTAAGCGTTTGTACGATTTTGCATTACACTATTTTGGCAGAAGATTTAATTATACAATGTCGTTGGATAGCCATCAGACTACCGGAATTCACAAGAAACGCAAAGAAAAAGAAAAGGACAGGCATCCGAGGTTCAAAACCGACGAGGCTTCTTCTAAGCCAGTCGCCGGTTCTCAGTGAGGCACCTTCACAGCCCCTGACACCCACTAATTTAGACCCGCAGGCCGCTACCAACTCCCAAGTGGAGTCGCCTAGGCCGCTGGAGGCTGAAGGTATTGGACCTTCAGAGACTATTCCCTCAGGTGGGTCCAGAGCCGCTGAGCAGGCATCTACTTCTAAGGGTGTTTTCAGACCAACTCAATTATACATTAAAATGACTTCAGCTTCAAAGGCAAAGACTAAAGCACCCTTAAAGACAAAGAAACAAATACAACAGCCTCATGGACAGGCCTCCATACCCAAAAAAACAGATGCTCAAAATAACCTTAAATCTGCCAGCATGGCGGATAATGTAGTGATACAAAGCGCACCTCTCACTAAAGCTGTAATGGATGTCATTTTGGAGGCCAGAAGGCCTAGTACCAGAAAATTTTACGGTGGAAAATAGAGATTCTGTGCTTGGAACCAGGCACAAGGAATTGACACAGCTGTACCAAATATTCCTCGGATTTTGCAATACTTAACTGAGATGCTGGACAAAGGCCTATCCTTTTCATCAGTTAAAATTCATGCCTCTGCCATTTCGGCTCATTACAATACAGAGCCACCAATCTTTTCTCATCCCTTTTTAAGGCAGTACCTCGGAGGAGCCAAAAACTTAAAGCCTCCAAGGAGATCACCAATACCAGCATGGGACCTCCATTATGTTTTGGAAAATCTCACCCTGCCTCATTTTGAGCCAGCTGCTACAGCTGATGTAAAGTTTTTATCTTGGAAAACAGCTCTGCTCCTAGCGATAACCTCTGCAAGACTAGTCTCAGAGCTTTAGGCACTCATGGCTGTGGAACCTTTTATCATTTTTTATCCAGACAGGGTTTCTCTGAGGACAAACCCGACATTTATGCCTTAAGGTAGTGTCCAGTGTGGCCCTTAACCAAACTATTCATCTGCCTACTTTTTATCCAAACCCACAGAATAAGGGGGAGAAAACTCTGCATTCTTTGGACATACACAGACAGCTACGCTTCTACTTGGACAGAACCAAAGCTTTCAGAAAGACAGAGCAACTACTAGTGGCATATGCTGCAGGATCAATACTAGTGGCATATGCTGCAGGATCACAAGGAAAGGCTATCTCAAAGCAGACTATTTCAAAGTGGATAGGCCACTGTATTCATTTCTGCTATTCACAACATGGCAAGCCAGTGCCTAAGGGCATTAGGCCACATTCAACCAGAGCAGCAGCCTTCCTCAGGGGAGTACCAACCAAAGACATTCTAGAGGCTGCTACCTGGAGTTCAGTGCACACCTTTACAAAGCACCATCATTTACCACTCTACTCTAAATCCAGGGCAGGCTTTGCCACTGCAGTTCTGCAGGGCCTCATAGCCGCTCCTAATGCTATTTAGCTCCAGCCTCCCATCTATAGCTTTGGGATTCAACTCAAGTGTAATGACTGCAACAGTGCAACACGACGAACATAGTACAGTTGTGTACACTTACCATAAATGTAGATGTTCGAGTGTATTCACTGTTGCAGTCCAGGTTACCCACCCACCATCCCCCATCTCTTTGCTGCAACTTATCTGCACTTCTCTAATCTATACAACCTATGTGGTGTATTTGCTTGTAGATGAAGGTATTATATATTTTGGTGCATGCATGTTTTATTGGTATTTTTTAAGCCTACCCTTTTGTGGGCACCTGACATCTGGGGCAAGAAAAACTGAAGAAAATGGCGTCTGCTGCATCTTTTATACCCCTGGCGCACTGACGTCAGGGAAGAGGTGACAGCAACCGACGCCGGACCTAGACTTTGGAATTCAGGCCGGACTGAGGGTAGCCTGCCAGCAGGATAACCCAAGTGTAATGACTGCAACAGTGAATACACTCGAACATCTACATTTATGGTAAGTGTACACAACTGTACTTTCTTCATTAATATACTCCTGATGATGTTTGCATCTAAACCAAATTGGTGTAATAAAACTAGTAGTAAAACTTGCACCCTGGGCTTTGTTCAACATGACTTATGACTGTAGGTATGTAATTACCCCCATTATCCATGTTCAGGTGGGTATTATTTCCAATTGTTTCCACTGAGTGTAAAATAGGTCTGTAAGTACCATTTTCCCTTTTATGTTGTACTTCAGTTATAAGTTGCATAATCAGTGGATTTGGGTAACCCCTACGTAAAAACGTCTGTCTTAGGTTTTCACATTCTTCAAGAAATGCCACATCCTCTGTAACCATTCTTGCCGCTCGCGCTAACTGACCTTTTAATTACTGATCTTTTTTGGTGAAGTGGGTGTGAGCTAGTGAAATGTAAAAAGGCGTTTGAATATTTTTTTTTTATGGTAAATTCTTGCAGTATATTGCCCCTTACTTATGTCTTTCCTAAGTTCAATATCCAAGTATGCAATCTTCTCACTATGGAAGTTACTTGTAAACTTTAAGAAACTAGTCGTGCTATTCAGATAATTAAGCATACATTCAGCATCTACCACATTACCTTTGAAAAACGATAAAAATATTGTCAAGAAAACTTGTGTAAAAATATATTAAATCCTTAGGATGTGGTTGAAAAATAAATTGGTATTCCCAATGGGCCATCACCAGGTTAGCTAAACTCGCTCCGGACATGCTGGAGGGATAGATTCCTGTCCCCAGACACTTCTGGAACAAGCTACCCATCTATGTCAAGCAAAGTTCTCGTTAGCACTCTTCAAGTAAAATCTTGAGTGAATGGGAAATAGGAAATGCACCCCGGGGATCACTTATGTGGCTCTGCTCGACAGGGGCACATGAAGTTAACTTTCTTGGGTGGCGTAAGCCAGGGAACCTTGTTAGCTAGGCTTACTTAGGCCCTTGGGCCGATAGCCTAGTACCTACCTATGAACCTGTGGTGAGCCCATTGCCTCTCCTACTTTTTGGAGGTAGATCTCGTTGTTAAACATCACATCACATAATTATTTGATAGGATAATATCCAGTAACTCTTAAGTTAATCTGACTTCGGACTTCTGTGCCCCATGCCATCTTAGTCTATCTGTAACCATTCTATACCCACCCCCTGTAGTATTGAAGAGTACAGATCAATGACATTGATTGTAAGGAAATGCAATTCCTCCCCATACTCGAGTACATTGATGGCTGAGAGAAATGCCCACGAGTCCTTACAAATCTGTGTCTCACAGTCTACATATTTTTTCAAGACTGAGTCCACAAATTTTGCACTGGCATATGTTAGAGTGTCTGGCATCAACTAATGCCCTCATTGGGTGGTCAGTAATGTTCTTACGTATTTTAGGGATACCGAATAACACTGGTACCCTCGGTGAAAGCATTGACAAGTAGCTAAAAGTGTGCGCATCCAACACTTCATAAATAAGTCCTTCAAAAAGGATTTAATGTGATTATATGCTATATTCAATTCATTTAAATTTACTTTAACATATGTGTCACTTTCTAATACTATTTGCATCCTCCCTAAGTAATCCTGTGTATCCATTAATATTAGGCCACCACCCTTGTCTGGTTTAAATACATGTACTGGTAGTGATCTAAGTTCACAAAGTTTTACTACTAGTTTTATTACACCATTCAGTTTAGATGCAAACAGCATCAGGAGTATATTAATGAAGAAGTGGGACTTAAGACTATCCGATAGGGAGTTAGGGTAGTCACCTATTCTACTCGTTAGGGTAGTCACCTATTCTACTCGCTATTATAATATTTAGAAGGGGTAGGAACATGAAAGCCCTATTTGAGATGCGTAAATCTACAACTAATAGGATACCAGGAATAGAAACAAAGTGCCACAGGGGTCCAAAACGAAGGAAGCCAAACTGCAAAATGTGAACTTAACGCAATTTAATTCAGACAGAGATACAGCGTTTTCGCTACTGAAACTTCAGTAGCTTCTTCAGAGTAAAAAAGGAATGGCACCAAATTACTGTTTTTAAAAAGTGACATCACAACAGTAGTCACTAAAGCAGGCGTAATTTCCTTTAAAAGGATCCCCTTCCAATCATAACACAAGTGAACATTAAAAAACTTTGTTAAGTCATTATTAAAAACATTTACTGGAAACATTTTAGCAAACATGTTATTGCTACTGTTTCCAGAGCTATTATTGTGCGATGTACAGCACAGATAATTAACCTCTCAACTGTCCAGATTTTCGCAGAATGTCCAGAGTTTTGCCTCATATTTTTGGTGTGTTCCTCCTAAAATCTGCACCTTTCTGGTAAATAGCTGAGGATTGAAGTCATTAAATAATGAGAAATATTTGAGTTTAAGACTCCACATCCTTCAGAAAATTCATGCTAATGCAAAACCTATTATTCTATCAACGTTCTAAGCTTGTAAGAGCAATAGTTAAAATATGTCCCTATTTGTCCCCCCATCATTTAGGCTTTGCGCAGATTTTTTGCTCTAAGAGGTTGAGAGGTATTAAATAAAGCAAAATGTAAATCCCTAAACCAAGCGTAGTTTCCTTTAAAGGGATCATCTTACAGTCACAGCGCAAGTGAACTTTGAAAGATTTTGTTAAGAACCATTATTGAAAGAAATTTTTACTAAAGACATTTTGAACAAACATATTATTCCTACTTTTTGGTATTTGCAAACA
>NC_056746.1:400114501-400124501 GCF_019279795.1 Protopterus annectens | reverse complement strand
GTACATGAAAAAGCTGTGCTAGAATGTGGTTTAAAATTTTTCCCCTACGGTGATACCTAGGCTTCACGATCTTAAATGTGATGTATTTAAGCTAGTAAGAAAACTACATCTGAAGTACATGTTTAAACTCAATTCTATTGACCTACCCCAGACTATTGGTTTAGATGAAGATGTTACTACTGTCAATGATGTTTTTTTCTCCTGTGAGTCGGACAATGTTTTAAATGCATATTATTTATTTGATAGTAGCAAAATAGAGGTGAAAAGCAAATTTATACCTGTATTTAACTGCACAGATATCATACAGTTTCAGAGTATGCTTAATTATTCTATTGAACAAGAGTTTGTTGCATTTAAAAAATGTAGGAATGTAAAGTATAATTTGACTAAAATGAATGGTCAGCACTGTAGGCATTGGGTAGAAATGCAGATTTGATTTTTTAAACGTGTGCAGATAAAGGTAATTTAGTTATTGTACATATTTCACAGTATTTGGTAATGGGTTCTAACCATCTAAATGATATGGCAGTGTATGAAAAGGTTTGTGGTGATTATATATGAGATGGCTGTCTCTGAATATGAAAAACTTTTATATAAAGGTGTTAGATTAGTGGTATTTGACTGATGAAGATGTTAAGAAAAAGTTTATTAATAATAATGCCAGTATGGCATATTTTTATTGTGCATCTAAAATTCATAAAAATCTTACTAACTCACCAGGTCGCCCTGTTGTTTCTTGAAGTAATTATTTTCTGCATAATATAGGATGTCTTTTACATGAATTAGTGCTACCTAAGGTATTGTTGTTGCCAGCTTATGTTAAGGATGTAGCAGATTTTTTTTCAGAAAATACAAAATATAAGCTGGAATGATCAAATGTATTGGATTACCCTTGATGTAAAAAGCCTATATACAAACATTTGTCATGATTTTGGTTTGGAGGCTGTGAAGTTTCTCTTGGGACAAGGTCCAGCAACAGAGTATATTGTAATAATGTTACATTTTTGTCCAACTACATTTTTTTTTAGTTTTTAGAGGTGAACTATTTAGACAGAAACAGGGTACAGCTATGGGGGCGGCATTTGCCCCCTCATATGCGAATTTAAGCATGGGTTTGTTTGAACAGGAATACATCTATAAAACTTCATTTTTCCATCAACATATTAAAAGTTATAGTAGATTTATAGGTCTGATTTTTTTTTGTGTGAAGGAGGGGAAACAAAAATTGATTTTATTTCAGAGCTGCAGATGAATAGATTTAATCTTAAATTTGAGGGTATACAAATTGAAAACAAATATTGTTTCTAGACGTGGAGGTAGATGTATCAAAATGATATTTACATACAAGGATACATAGAAAATTTGAAGATCAAGTCAAATATCTAAAGGCCACTAGTTGTCACCCTCGTCATACCATGGACTCTCTCCCACTAGGGGAGTTTATTTGGGTTACAGAGACTATGTAATGACATAAAAGAATTACAACAGGAGGTACAAAAATGTATAAGATGTTTCATTCTAGAGGGTATAGCCAACAAGTAATAGATGAAGCTTATAAAATGAATCTAGCTGATGTACAGGTTTACAAAGGAAATAGGGAGATGAGAAATTATAGTAGTAACATGACAAGAAATAACTCAGAAATTTATTTTGTAATGTCATAGTGTTTTTAGTGATAAGGTGGTTGAAATGGTCAAATATTTTTGGAATTATTTAAAAAAAATCTATGGAAGCAAAGAATTGGTTACCAGATAATTTAAAAATCTCATATAAAGTAGGTATAAGTATAAACAGTTTTATAGTTAAAGGGAGGATAGTTGAAACAGAATCTAAATTTGATGTTACACCTAAGAAATGTGGAACTGAGGTTTGTGGCAAATGCAAATCCTGTAAACATATTGTTACAGGCTTTGACAGTATAAATGGGAGAAAATTTGATATTAACGGAAGTTTTAGATGTGATACAGAGGGCATTATATGTGCTTAGATGCCCTTGTAACAAATTTTACATTGGTGAAACAAAAAGACCATTTAAAGCTAGATTATTAGAACACATTAGGGACATTGAAAATGTTAAAATGTCTAGTTCAGTAGCAGAACATTTTTATTATGCACATCAGAGTCAGTCGGGTGGTTTAATAGGGACAATTTTAGAAAAAGTACCAGATAATTATTTATATAAGAACATTAAAATGTCCTTTCATATAAGGAAGCAACTTATATTTTAAAGTTTGACACTTTGGCACCACAAGGAATGAATGTTGATTTTAACTGGAGAGTTTTACTTAAAAAAAAAAAAAAAAAAAAGTATGTAATCGATTTAATGGGATTATTGAATAATTAGATTAATGTGTGTACTGTAAATATGGAGTGTGATTAAGTATTCTCCTGTGAAGGCATAAGCCGAGACGTCAGAGGATTTAATAAACACTGTTTTGGATATTGCTTGGATACTGCTCCTTTAAATAAGGACTGTTTATTTGGCACCAAAGCAGAATAGGTTCTTAAAAAGATGGAGGAAAAAGCAAAATCTATGCAAAATAATTCTTACAAGTGCAACAACCTAGATTCAGTAGGCATTGGCCTTCTAAAAACTGGTCCTTTCCAGCCCCTTCCAGGCCTTCTCAGACCAAACCCAGGGGAAACGGGCCACGCAGACTACAGTCTCAATGTATGTAGCGGTCTAAACAATGAAGTGCCCCACCTCAAAAACAGGGAGTGGTAAGCCACCCCCTTATGGAAAAAGTTCACAATGACTTTTCAATTTTCTTTCCCACCCCTGCCCCATTACTTGTGCCCCCTAGGAGGAAAAATTGCCCTTCATGCAAAAAACTGGATATCCATTACTCAGGAAAGATTCGTCCTAAACATTGTATCCCAGGGGTACAAATTCTACTTCCATAGACTGCCAACCCCAAGCGGGTTTCCAGACCTTCCTCCAAACCAGTGGGCAGAGGCTCAAAAGCAAGTACTTTCCATGCTCAATATCAGAGCTATTCAGCCTGTTCCAGTAGAACAAAGGGTGCAGGGTTTCTACTCCAGACTTTTCCTGGTGCCCAGAAAAGTGGGCTCTTGGCTGGTGCCCAATCCTGTATATATCGACTCTCAGCACCTTTCTTGTGGTCCCAAAATTCAAGATTCTTACCCTGCAACAGCTTCTCCCTGTGCTTTCCAAGCATGCCTGGTTAGTCTCTCTAGACTTAAAAGAAGCTCATCTGCACATCCCCATAAGGGAGTCATGCAGAAAATATCTACGCTTCAGGGCAGGCTCTATGTACTATCAGCTCTCTGCACTTCCCTTTGGCTTATCTACTGCGCCCAGAGTATTCACAAAGTGCCTTGTCCTAGCCACTGCATACTGCAGGCAGAGGAATATCCAAATGTTCCCATACTTTGATAACTGCCTGATTCAGGCGGACAGTCAGGAATTGCTACTTCAGCACCTGGCATTTGTAAAACGTCTTCTCACTTCTTTGGGGTACACCATAAACGAAATGAAATCACAACTGGTGCCCAGTCAAAAGATCGTATTCTTGGGAGCAGTTTTGGACAAAACTTCCCAGATGGCATTTCCCATTTCAGAAAAACGGGTCTATCTGACAACTTACTTCAAATAGCCACCAGAACCCAGCTACTGCAAGGAAAATACTGCAAGACCTAGAGTGGTACTTAGAAAGTCTTTGGTGCCAGCATTCTCAGGACCTGGAAACAGTCATTCCAATCTTACCTTGTCTAAGGGGCAGAGTTCCTTTGGTGGGCAGAAGCGTGCAACCGCAACACGGGACTGCTTTTCACTCAACCTTGCACCGTCCAAACCCTGACAACAGACTCATCAGACTGTGCATGGGGGCTCACATGGCAGGCAAGTGCATTCAGGGCCACTGGAGCCCAGCCCATCAATCAAAAGAGATGCTAGCTATACAGAATGCTGTGACAGCCTTCAGATACCTAATCCTTCCAAGACAACTGCTTATAAAAACAGAGAACACCACAGTTATGTGGTACATAAACAAGCAGGGGGGAACCCATTCATACCCTCTCTGCAGGCTAGCCATGGCCCTGTGGAACACTGCCTTGAGCAACCAAATGCATTTACAAGCTCAATTCCTGCCAGGCGAACAAAATTCACTTGCAGACGACCTAGGCAGAAATCTCCTAGACTCACGAGTGGAAATTGGAACCCAACACCTTCAACCTTCTGATCCAGAGGTGGGGGACACCGGAGGTGGACCCATTTGCCTCCCCCGAGAACCACCAGTTGAGAAAATTCTGCACCAGGAACCCTCACAGCAGGGCCTGGGAAGGTGGATGCCCTATTCTTTCAATGGTAAAACCTCTCAATTTATGCCTTTCCCCCACTGCCCCCTGTTCTCAAAAGTACTACTCAAGGTAAAACAGGACAAGTCGAGGGCAATTCTCATTGCCCCAGACTGGCCATGCCAGCACTGGTACCCACTCTTGTGCAGTCTGACATTGCCAGCCTGGCACCTTCACCAGACTCCTAACCTGCTGTCTCAGCAGGAGGGATAGATTTTGCGTCCACAATTGCAATCCTTAAACCTTGCTTCCTGGCTTATCCCTTGAATACACCACCAGCAACACTCCACAAACACGTGCTGGACGTCATTCTTGAAGCCAGAAGGCCCAGTACTAGGAAATCCTATGCTGAAAAGTGGAAAAGATATTGTTCTTGGAATCTGTCTCAAGGGAAGGACACAGCTGTGCCCTCCTTACCTCAAATCCTGGGTTACCTAGCAGAGCTACTCCACAGAGGCCTCTCCTCCATTAAAATTCATGCCTCTGCCATCTCAGCTCATTATAATACTGAGCCAACTGTATTTTCTCACCCTCTCATCAAACAGTTCCTGAGAGGGGCTAACAAATTAAGGCCCCCTGGGAGAGCACCCACCCATGCCTGGGACCTTAACTTTGTACTGGAAAAATTAACGCTTCCCCCTTTCGAACCTGCAGCTTCAGCAGAGTTAAAATTTCTCTCTTGGAAAATAGCCCTGCTTTTAGCTATATCTTAAGCAAGAAGAGTTGGAGTTACAGGCACTAATGGCTGTGGAACCCTTCATTTTCCATGCTGACAAGGTTTCCCTCAGGACTAATCAGTCCTTTATGCCTAAGGTGGTGTTCAGTGTGGCTCCAAACCAATCCATCCATTTGCCAATCTTCTTTCCTAACCCTCAGAATAAAGGGGAAAGGATCCTGCATTGCTTGGACGTGCACAGACAACTCTGGTTCTACCTTGACAGGACTAAACCCTTCAGAAAATGTGACCAGCTGCTAGTCAGCTTTGCTTCAGGAGCAGAGGGTAGGGCCATTTCAAAGCAAACTATTTCCAAATGGATAGCACACTGCATCCATTTCTGCTACAAGCACCATGGAAAATCTACCCCACAGGGGATCAGACCACATTCCACTAGGGCTACTTCCACCTCTTCAGCATTTTTCAGGGGAGTCCCTACCAGAAACATTCTGGAAGCTGCTACCTGGAGTGCTGTACACACCTTCGCCAAGCATTACCACATACCAGTTTTTATTAAATCCAGAGCTGAATTTGCTACAGCAGTCTTGCAACGCCTACTAGCCAGCCCTAATACTTCTTGACTGCCTCCACCCTTCCGAAGCTTTGGGAATCAACCAAAGTGTGATGACTGCAACAGTGAAACACGAACATAGTACAGTTGTGTACACTTACCATAAATGTAGATGTTTGAGTGTATTCATTGTTACAGTTCTGGTTTCCCTCCCTCCAGCCCCCTGGCTTTCTCTGTCTTTCTACCTGTCTATGGCCATTCATAATGGCATTGGTATTTACTTTTTACTGGTGGTGTTCCCCACCATATACTTGCATTCTATGTGGGGGCTCCTGACATTTGGGGCAAGAAAAACTGATGTAATGGCATCTGCTACCTGACGTCATGGAAGACGTGACAGCATTCCAACGCAGAAATCCTAAGACTCTAGTATTTGGGTCGACTGAGGCCTACTTGCAGGCAGATGACCCAAGTGTGATGACTGCAACAGTGAGTGAATACACTCTAACATCTACATTTATGGTAAGTGTACAAAACTGTACTTTCCTCCTCCTCCTCTGCAAGTATTGATCCCACATTTCCCATTTTTTCAGTTCCAATTGTTTTATCTCCGTTACTGTCTTTGCTAATTCTAGTAAAGTTAGTTTTTAGACTTTTGATTTCCATTTTCTAGTAATTGCTTTTTGGCAGCCATCATGACTCAGCAAGGCCTTTTTATGTCTAGGCAATTAGTCCTTGTGCTGAAGATTATTTGCTAGAACACCGAGGTTTATCAGCTCCTCAGAAAATGTGTTTGTTACTGCCTGTACTTTCCCTGACAGCCAGCCTGCTGCACCTAAGAAAGCAGATGGAGTGTACAAATTTACATAGTCTTTCAGGATTTTATACAGTCTTTCCAGACTGACTCAGCAACTCTAGATTAAACATGCTGCTGCCAAATATTTTGGTCTGTATTTTTGAGGAAAAATGTCGGCTGATTTTATAGTGATACAAAGTAGTAGTCTTCCACAGAAAAAATGGAGTCTTTGGAATAGTTTTCCTGAAGAGGTAATAGATTATGAACAGTGACTGAAATCAGATATGATTTGTAGCAAGTGTAAGCCATCCTTAACATGATTTGAATGTGAGGGATGCTTCATTGTTAAAGTATGAACTGCAATTTTCCCAGGAAATCATGAGCAAAGAAGGTGGGTCTTGTCATCTTTGCCTGACATAGTTTTTACTAAGATGACTGCAAGTACACTGTTCTTTTTGGCGGAAGTACGAGTGATTTGTTTTGTGTGTGAATATGTTCTAGTTTTCAAGGTGAAAGTAAATGAATGCTGTAAAACTTGATTTGTATTCCCCAAATTAAACTTGGTGTCACTACTTTGACAGTCTTTGATACTTCTACTCCAGATTTTGTAGCATGCTGTCCTATTGTCAAAGCCTTGTAAATGGAGTCTCTCCAATAATGTGATTGCCCCCATGCGATTGTCTGCTGTGAGACACAGAAGAATGAAGCCCCGAGACAAATAACCCAAAGTCCGTTATCAACTTGGGCACTTTGAGGAGCAACAAAGGAAGAAGGCAGGAGCAGATTGGTGCTAGCTCCCTCATCCTGGGAGAGGAAGGAGGCCCTATCCACTGCATTCACACATCCATTGGGAAGTGAGAGATGCATGGCCAGCAGCGTAGGGATTGAGGATGCCTGACTGCCTCTGCCAGGCTGCGTTTGTGCAATAGGTGTTTTGAGACATGAATGAATACACCTATAGGAAGATATTACAGGCCCTTGCCTCGGTGAAAAAGAGTGTCTATCTACTATCAAGGGTGGTCCTCTTATAGCTGCTTTATGACTGGCTGTCTCTGGTGTTGGAGAATGAATGGGCAACATGCATTAGGCTAGATCTGCTGGTACTGGGCAGGGCAGCAAAATACAGTAAAAAAAATCATAAAAGATTGAACTTTTGAGTAAGCATTTTACTGTTGAAGGATGAAGAGGTTTATGATAAAGAACTGCTCGCACTTTAAAAGGATTATTCCATATACTTGGCACTGGTGGGTTGGATACCTGCTATGCCTGAGAAATAGGGGCTGAAAAGTAAGTAAATATGGTCGGAAATAGTACAACCCTGTACTGCACCATTAAGCCTTTTTTTCTATTTGAGATTTAGCAAACTGAAGCAATGGTTGTGCTTGGGTCGCTGGTTGTGTGTTTGGAAGGATAGTAGGTGTAGCTCCTCTGCTTAATCTTCCCACCTTGGCTGTGTACCACTTTCCAGATTTACTTGCATACAAATGCTGTTCATCAGTGTCCTCTCTAGAGAGAGGAAAGGAAGTATTTGAAATTCAAGATTCTCCATGTACCCTCCACTTGAATCATGTAGCGCATTTACATAACACAAAATATGTGCATTGTTGTATTTAAGTTTCAGCAGTATGACAAAATGTTCTGTTTTTAATCTTTCATCTGGAGGGCAGCTTCAGTTTTTCATGCATGTCTTTTCTAGTTATACACTACGTAACTGTTGCAACAGGATAGTTCTAGCTCTGTTTTATATTCTTGTACTGCATAAAGTACTGCAACAGGCATTTCATTTGTTCATGCGCATTAATTGGAACATATGCCATTTCAATAAACTAAAGTGAATTTTAGCTTGCTGTTTTAGGTGCAGTATTAAACCGTGAGAACAAGAAGTAAATAGATGCAGATTTCAGAAGGTAATTGTAGATTATCTTAATTGAAGAGAGGTTAGTTTGTTACAGTGTGAATATTAGTGCAGTCATCATGGTTACCTTTCAGGTGACCAGACAGTCTGACTGTTGCAGAGTAATAAGCATTTGGTATGTATTATGCTTTTGTAGCTCCGCATTCAGAAGTAGATTTATCGCTCCTGACTCTAGTAAATGAGACCCAGTGATGAAACATTCATGTCTGTGGTAATGATTTGAGGAAAACCATGTACAATAATTTCATCATTCTTTGTTTTGTTTTGTTTTTTTTTTTTTTTTTTCTTTAGTGCAGGAAATAGTGTCTGTAATCTGCTAAAGCAAAACAATTTTTTTTAGAATGTGCTATAGGAGTACAACTAACACACTATTTGCTTATATACTTCACACTCTAACTTTTCTTCCTGGGTTTCTGCTGAAAGTGAGTTATGTTAACCCAGATGGACTTTACCAATAAGTGCAAAAATAATAAATGTAACAAGAGACTTAGTGCACAGAGGAGGATTCTCATTACTTTACTCCGCCGTCATTTAGTACAGACATTGACTATAATGCCCTTTTGGGATTTATCTGTCCAGGCACATGCAACAACTGGAGTGTCCAGAATTACCTTACTAAATGGGCACAACGCCTAAATAACATGTCCTAAGTGGACTGACTGAAAGCCCTGCCACTATACTGTTGTATCCTACAGACTAAGAGGTGATCTATGCCTGGCATTCAAGGCATCCTTTGACCAAGTACTGATGGATTTACTGCACATCAAGTCAGATGGCATCAGGAGTACTCTGTCAAGGGATCTAAGCCTGTACTGCAACATCAGCAAATGGTTTGGAGGGACAGCTATATCTTAGAGGATACCGCTGCTATGGAACAGACTCCCCATCCACATAAACGGACGGCGCAGTGGTGCAGCGGTAGCGTTGTCGCCTCACAGCAAGAGGTTCTCCGGTTCGATTCTCGGCTGGGGTGCCTTCTGTGTGGAGTCTGCATGTCCTCCCTGCGTTCGTGTGGGTTTCCTCTGGGTGCTCCGGTTTCCTCCCACATTACAAAGACATGCATCTGGAGCCTTTCTCCCTGGGCCTCCGCTGAAAATTGGCTTCATTCCAAGTCGGACTTTCCCGGTTAACAAATGATAAATAAATAAATAAAGCAAAGTTCATCCATGTCCATATTCAAGCACAAGTTGGATCTATGGATGGGAAACAGAAAAATTACCTTAGGACTGCCCCTGTACTAAGAATGGGCAGAAGCAGCTCCTAAATGCATTATTAACTGGATCATGCCATAGATTGTTTGAGGGACCCATGAATTGTATATGTAATTATCGACCATGGGATGGGTAATGCCAATCTCTAACCAAATGAGATAGGTTAATTCAAGCACAAAAAGGAAATTGGCTAGGCTTAAAATAGCCCACAAGGGTATCTAGCCTAGTACTTAACTGTGGACCTATGAGAATGGAGTTTGTCAGGAGTTTGCCTTGGTAAGTGATCATTTCTGGCAACAAAATTGAAACATCTAGTACAGTGGAGAGAGGTTACCCATGGTCACGCAAGCTGTTATGTTTGTGCAGTGGAAAGAAATGGAGGTAAAAGTTCACAGAGAAGACACTGTGCTTTCTGCGGAACCTGGATGGCTAATTTATGATTAAGTAATAAAGAGCAATTTTGTCACATTCTGAGAGTAGTTTGGCAGAAAGAATGAAAATGACTAGGAGTTTGAAGTCTTATCCTCGCATATGA
>NC_056746.1:400067517-400114001 GCF_019279795.1 Protopterus annectens | reverse complement strand
TTTGGTTTGGGGGTTTTTTTCGCCTTAACCTTCTGGTTTTTTTTTTAGGCCCCAGGCCACCTCTTTTTTTTCATCCATTTACATGTTTGTGCAGTGTTTCTATGTAGCCAGGGCATTGAATTCTGGGTTTTCCAAGTTAATTTTTATTTAAAATGAGACAGCTTTGTGGCCTGACCTCACCAGTGAGGACATGATGGGGAGGGGGGATTGGGGTATTTGGGTGCAGCACACTCCCATATTGGTGAGAACTAAGTCCAGTATGTTTGAACCTCTGCTTGAAGTGCACACTAAACTGATCAAAGGCATTTATGTTCATAAAGTCCAGGAAACCTTGTGCCTGCAATTTGGAGGCAGTGTACACAATTTCCCAATCTGTAGAGGGCTAGTTTAGTTTCCCATAAACATTGTTTGGTTTGATGGAACATGCCTCCAGCAGGTCTAGATAAGAGTTGAGATTCTTGTGACATAGATGGTGACCTATAACTTGCTAAGATGTGGTCAGGAAAGGTGATTTGCACATTGATGAACTCCAGAGTATCATCCTGTTTAATCAGCCTTAAGGTATACTTGTTTCTAATGTAGATCAAGACACTTCCACCGTTAGTCCTTGTCTGTGCAGTTGATGGTCTCTGTGTGGAATACACTGTAGCCTTACACTGCTGGATTACTTTCTGCAGCTTTAAACCATGTCTCTGTAATGGCACAGATGTCTGTATTCTTCAGACTGAAGAATGCTTGTAGGGTGTGGAGTTTCTTGTTCACTCTGCTAACATTGAACAGTAACACCTTTAGGTTTCTTTGGGTTGCTGTGTTGGTAGGTTTGTCACTTTGGCATTGCCTAAAAAAGCCTCGAAGAGGGTGGTTAAAGTTGTAGTCAAAATCCAGAAGCCTACAGGGGACAGCTGTAGACCATCCTTGAAAAAGCAACGTGGTCTGACCATGTCCTTCCAGGCTGACAGATATTGAATCCCTTTGGACTGACGCCAGAAACTTAGCCCATTGTTGATCTTTTCTTCATACTGCGGCATCATGCTTTATGCTGCTCAATGCAAAGCACATACCGGTCTGAAATCCACATTCAGAGAGGTGCACGTGTCGTCTTGGGTCATTTACACCCTCTTGGACTGTGATAAAAATCTTACTGGTGCCTGTGATACATTGACTTGAGTGTGTGTGTGTGTGTGTGTGTGTGTGTGTGTGTGTGTGTGTGTGTGTGTGTGTGTAACTTGGTGGATCCTGGTGCCATTTAAACAACTCACAGTAATCTTCTTGTCTAGTTTGGTGACTGGAGCATGTGTGTGTCATATAATGGAGTTTCCTATGACAAGAGTCCTGGGTAAATTATTTGCTTGCCTTATGGGCTTTGTTTTCTGAGGCCCATTGGATACGGGCTTGCGTGGATATTTTGGTATTGCTTTTGGTGTATGATTTAGAGATTGCTGATGATAAATGTTGCCATTTGCAGGCTTAGGAGGTCTTTGAGGCTTGGTGCGATTACTTTTATAGTGACTCAGCATTCGTGTGTGTGTGTGTGTGTGTGTGTGTGTGTGTGGACACTGATGGATGTAGTGTGTGTTCTTGACAACCATGTTTATATGCAAGATTTTTGCCTTCAAGGAAATTGTGTGTACAAAAAGCACAATTTAATCGAATTATCACTTAAGATTAACAAACATGTAGTAACAAAAAAGAAAACAAACCATGTTAACATTTTTCCATTTACATACTTTATACATCACATATCTTTTCTTTGTAACTGTCATCGGTCCAACATAACGTAAACTGCAGAGTTCTTGCTTTCCCATAAACCTCTCTCCTTCTCAAGATTATTTTGCATGTACTCCCACAACTTCCATTTATTTGTATGTAATTTGCTCCTTCCCTTTTTCTAAAGTTCTCATTTCCAGCTGTTTTATCTTGGTTACAATATTCAGTGCTTCAAATACAGTTGGTTTAGACTTTGATTTCAGTTTCCTAATAACTGCTTTTTTGTCCCAGCTCAAAAGAAGTTTCTTAGTTGCATCCATTTGCTTACTCAGTATTTCTGACGTACATTTCATCTCTGAGTACATTTTGACTTATTTTTTCCCCTGAATTACTAGTAGTCATCTCTTGTACCAACTACTTTTTGCTGAACAGGACTCTTTCCAATCAGTTTTCTCCATCATTTCTAGTTGATTTTCTTTCATGTTCCCTAAATTTCTTCTGTGCTGGCATCCATATGGTGTACTTAGTAGCCAGCAACTGAATTTTATTCAAGTTAGCAGAAGTACTAGCTTTTTCTCTGTTTCTTTTTTCACACTGGGAAGCTGAAATTAAGCTGTTCATCAGTCAGCAGCCATCTTGGAAGCTCCATTTAGCCAGTATAGCTTTATCCTCATTGTAACTACCCAATTTTGGCTCCAGACAATACTCCACTCCATTTCTTCACACAATGCGTAGGCACTCCTGTTTGTGGTATCAAATCATAATAACTTCGTAGTAGCTTGCAAATACAACACTTGCTTAAACCTAATTTGCAGACTCAAATAGTGTGCTTATTCTAAAAGGCCCAAATGAGCTGCAACCAAAACCGCTGCCAGATGAGGTAGCTAGACTTTCAACCATTGTCGTGAAATGGCCTTGGTGCCCTTTCTTAAACTTGCCATCAGCATAAGTTTAAATTTTTTGTGCCCCCCCACCCACCCACACACACTCCAAATCAGAGCTGCCGCAGACTCAAACTTTGTAGTAAATGTTGCGCCATAGACAAGAAGGCACACTTTTCAAATAACTGCCTGTTATAAATAAAATAAATTTACTTTGACTGTTTTGTGTCTTTATGCATGGCAAGTGAACATTAAGTGTTTTGCTCCCACAAGTCTTGACATTATTCTGTCATAAACTAAACTGTACTAGAAAAACTGCAGTCAGACATTTACTACTCGACAATAACTTTGGCTGAAATTTCTACAAAGTAATTTTTTCTTTGCTGTCATTAAGCACCTTGGCCATTTGGTATGCACACTCTGCATAAGAACGTTAAAAATCATTATTGTAAGATTCATTTCAACTTTTTTTTCTCTCTGAGTGACTGTTTAATTTTCATGGTAATATTCTTTTGGCACCAAATGGCTGTTTCATTTCAATTTAGAAGATTGGAACTTAAAAAAAAAAAATGTCTTAATCAACTTCTTACCTTAACGTTGCATTTAGTTAAGGAGGCAGTCGACATGCATGCTCAACCTGCCTAAGCTTAGTACGTAACCAGATTGTTCTAATGCACTTTACAAAAATAGTTTGAGTTTAAAAACAAATGAACAAACAAAATAAAGGCTTTGCGCCTGGCTTCCTAAACGGGTTAGTTTTTGCAGTACTGCCAGTGGCCTGCTGACTGTAAGTAAGCCACCTGTCTAGTGTAGCACTCCCTAATCTGGCCATAACTTACACTGATGGAAATTTCCAAACTAGTAGCTGTTATTAATTTATCCAGAAGGCATATCTTTTCCTAGTTTCTCTCACAGGCAAGTAATAAGGCAGTTACGCCACTTCAAGCAGGGACCTGCAACTAACGTCCCTGTCCCACATAGTGAGGTAAGAGTAATTTTACCCAGCAGCTTGACCCTAAACCCAGACCCACTTTCGTCAACTTTCCATGTTCTCATTTGTTTCCATATGCCAATCCTGTTCTGATCCATTGAATTGGTCTCCTCATTTGGCTAATGCTGCAACATGCTTTTTTTGGCTTTCCCTGGATTAAAAAAACATCTTTGGCTCCTTCGTGATGCTGTATTTTAAAAATATGGAGGGTAGACCAAGTTGAATTTAAGCTCAAGTGATCAAAACATTTCATTAGTGAGAATGAAAGGTTTTTTTTTATATATATATTAGGAACCAAAGTCTAAATCACAAACATTCTTGCCATTTATATTGGATGACTTGCCAAAACTTTCACATAGTTGTACTTGCAAGGGGCCCATGCACCCTTGCATCTACATTCATGACAGTCCTTCCATATCAATGTTACAGTATTCGTTACATTAGGGATCTCCTGCCTAGAGCAGCCTGACATCCAGCCAGTATACCAAAGCCTTTAGGTTGTAATGGGTATATCGTACTTCACACAGTTCCCCACGCAAGGTGTAGGGCATAAAGGTGATGTCCAGATGTACCATCCTCACAACTTCTTTTCTGCCAGTCTGAATGTCATCTTCGATTGTCTGTATGAAAGCTTGTTCATCTGCTGGTTACCAAACTGCTTTCAGATAAGTGCCCCAGGGTTTTTTGATTTTCTTATCTTTGTTTTGCCTTGTTCTGCTTGTTGGTTTCGTGTCATGCAGAGAGTGGAAATGCCAATGCAGGAGACAGATTTCCCCATAAAGATTGCCACAAGCAGTGTTTGTTTTGTTTAGGTGCTTCCAACAATCGTACGTCTTGTGAGATTTGTCAAACTTTCATCCCTTAGACGTTTGCTTTCTTCCCTAGCTGTTTACTTAGAAAACCAATGATTTAAACTGTTGGTTAAAGACACTGTGGAAGTATCTTCCTTGCCCAAGGATCAGCCGTCTGCAAAGAAAAAAAATCAAGAAAGATCTGTTGGATTCTTTGGCTATACTGCCTCCACTGGACATCTGTCTTGAGGCTAGTGAAAGCCTAAAGGATTGCCTGATTTCATTACTGGATTCTTCTGCCACGACAGATTCGGAGGTGTGCATGGATCCAACTTCACGCACTTCCATGGAGGCATTGCAGACATCCACTTCAGTAATTATCAGCCACGGTTCCCCCTGTACATCTGAAGGGCCTAGGGGTGTCCCTCTGGTATTAATGAGGGAAGCGGTTCAGAATACAGTAAGAGTGTTGTCAGTGGTCAGAACCTCCTAAAAAGATGTTTAAGGCTGATGTGCTTCTTAAAAAGAAGCAGAAAAATAAACTCATTTCACTCGCTCCTTCTTAAAAAGAAGCAGAAAAATAAACTCATTTCACTCGCTCCTAAAGATCCACAGAGTGAATGGCAAAATTTCACTCCAGGCCTGTTTAATGCCCTGTTGGCTCTAAAGCCTCCATGGGGGGGTCTGTTCTTGCTCCTCCTTGGACTTCTAACCCTCATAAGAGGCTTATGGAGCAGGATTCCTCTGATGGTACAGATTCTGATGAAGAGTCCCTGGCTTATTCTTATCAGGTTCCTTCTCCCCTAGGTTATGGTTCTGAGGAAGGAGTCTGTCTTGACTCTCCTTTTGAGGAGATTTATTTTGGTGAAACTATTTCCAGAATGAGGGAGTTTTTCAAATAGGAATGTGCTCAGGTGTCTGATGTTCAGAAAGAGGTACTATGAGCTTCTGAGATGGAGTCTCCTAGGCCCTCTGCTGTTCCTCTTGTTCTTGCTGCCTTGCTGGATGCTTTTTCCACTGCTGCTCAAGCTCCCGATTCCCAGCCCCCTGCTCCCAAAAAACCTGATAGGTTTTATAAAGTGCCTGATGACTGCAAGTTTCTTTATAGGTGTGTCTCTGCTGACCCTTCTGTGGTATCTGTTTCTGATAAATCCTCTAAATTGTTGATTCTGCTATGTTGCTTCCCTCTGATAAGGGCAGGAGAGCCATGGAGAGGATAGGTAGGAAAGTGTATACTTGGAGCTGTGTAGTATGAGACGCACATTACCAGATACGTTGGCTGTTTTCGCTCAGGCCTGTCGGGCTATTTCAGATCTTTCTAATTCTGAGGGGAAGGCCTCTGCTCTTTCCTTGCTAGGGATGTCTTCCCAAGATGTTCGTGTTTCACTGTTGCAGTCATTACACTTGGGTTATCCTGCTGGCAGGCTACCCACAGTCAGCCTGAATTCCAAATTCCTGGTCCAGCGTCGGTTGCTGTCGCCTCTTCCCTGATGTCAGTGTGCCAGGGGTATAAAAGATGCAGCCGACGCCATTTTCTTCAGTCTTTCTTGCTGCGCGGTGCCCGAAGCAAAAGCAGTTAGCAAGTGCCGGTCGGCCGACTCCTGAGATTTTCAAATCTAAATTTCAGATCCGAAGTGTTTATTAAAGTTAAGTACCCCGTTGGGGAAACTTTTTTTCTTTCTCCAGACCGATGTCAGAACAAGTTAACAATTGTATTTCTTGTGGGAAGCAAATACCTCATAAGGATTTTCATTCTTACTGTATTCCTTGCCTAGGCCCTGACCACGACGTTGCTAGCTGTCGGTTTTGTGCAAGATTTAACCAACGCAGTATTAAGCATCGGTACGATGTTCTTCATCTCACATTGCTGCAGTCCTTACACTTGGGTAGTCCGCTGTCCTCGGTCGGCCCGAATATCAAAGTATAAGGCTGACGTCGGTCAAGGCGCATTTGACTGACATCAGGACGTCAGGGTACAAATGCGCAGGACCGACGTCATATCCTCAGTCTTTTTTGCCGCATGGTCCGATGCAGAAGCAGTATTGCAAGTGCCGTTTGGCGTTCTGAAATTTTTCGATTTCGGAGTTTCAGACCGAGTCAAAGTTGGCTAAGTACCCGTAGAATATTTTAGTTTTTCTTGCCTCAGTGGTTTACCGGATGTCAGAAAAAGTGAATAATTGTATTTCTTGTGGGAAACAGATACCGCATAGAGACTATCATACTTTGTGTATTCCTTGTTTAGGGCCTGAGCACGGCGTTGTTGGGTGTCGCTCTTGTGCTAGATTCAATAAGCGCACTATAAAGAGGAGATTAGATTGTGCCAGGTTAGTCTTGGAAGCGGTGCAATTATAAAATGCCGTCGGATGCTCCGGCCCGCTTCTTCAAGAAGCGCAAGGACAAAGCAGTTAAGCCTAGGCTAGAAGAACCGTCCGTGCGGACGCCCGGTTCTTTAGAGGTGTCGGTGGAGCGGTGGTTCCACCGGAGGTTTCTTTGGGATCCCAGGGAGACTTTGTTATTGCAGGATGTGGCCTCTCAGGAGGCAGGTCAGGTGATGGGGCTTCTCAGGTTACTATACTCCCTCCCTGCCTAGGGTGGTTAGGCCCTCTCCTTCTGTTTCCAAGGCTTCTCCCAGAGGCAGGCCAGGTTTAGCTTCAGTTGGTGTCACCCCTAGTTCTTCAGGAACTGTGCCCAAGAAGCATATGCTTAAAATGGCAGAAGATTTGATTACTTTGATTAGGGTTCTTTGCCCCTCCTGATAAGAGACCTAGGGTGGAGCCTGAGCTAGGGAGTTTTGAGCAGGCTTCGGATGTTTCAGAGTCTTCGGCTGAAGACTTGCAGGAGTACTCTCCTTATTCTGATTCTGATGTGGATGATTCTACTCCTTCTGCTTCTCCTCCTGAGGATTTTTCTTTTTCAGAAACTCTTCATTCCATGAGGGAGCATTTTAAGTGGGAAGGTCAGGACTTCTCTGATTCCAGGAAAAGGCTTAGGGAATTTTTGTTTTTACCCCAGCATAGGCCTTTGGCTATACCTCCTGTTTTGGATGTAGTGGAAGATGTTTTTACAGAGGATTCTCTTAATCCTGATTCTTTGCCTCCTGCTCCTGTTAAGCCGGATAGGTATTACAGGGTGCCTGAAGCTCATAAGTATCTTTTTAAGAGTCCTAGGGCAGACCCAGAAACTGTTAGCCAGGGGCCTAAAGGTGTTAAGGCTTCTGTTGTTAGAATCCGGTTCCTGCAGATAAAGAGGCCAGGGCCTTGGATAGATGGGGAAAGAAAGTTTATACTTCTTCCACTCTAGCTATGAGGGCTTTGAATTGCCGGTTTCACATGTTGAAATACCAAAACTATCTCCTTTCACAATTGAAGTCTAAGGTTGATGCTCTGGTGGAAGGTATTGATTGTATAGAGTTACAAGATTTAGTACATGTTTCTGAACAGGTGGGTAAGCATTCTTTGCAATGTGGTTTTGATGCTGTACAGGCCTCGTCTAGGGTGGCTGCCACTGGGTCAGTTCTTCGCAGGCACGCCTGGCTGAGGGATCAAAATTTATCTGACCATGTTAAAACAAGGATTTTAGATGCTCCTTTACAATCTGATGTGTTGTTTGGTTCTCCTGTTGAGGCAGTTTTAAAGAAAATGGAAGACAAGGCTAAGTCTATGCAGACTGTTAAAGATTTTTGCAGGTTCAGCCTCCAAAGTTTAGTAGAAATTGGCCTACTAAGGGGTGGACGTATCCTTCTTATGATTCCCAGTCTAGGGGTAGATCTAGACGTGGTAGGGGCAGAGCTCAGGGCTCTTTCAGGCCTAGAACAGGGAGTTCTCCTGCACAGTCTTGGTGAGGGCAGGGGTCAGTCCTTTCGTAAACAGACCCAATGACCTACCTTTTCAGCTGCCAGAGCCTTCTGCCTGGCAGCACCTTTGGGAGGAAGGTTGGCGCTTTTCAAAGACAATTGGAGTTTAATTACCCAAGACAGATGGGTATTGGATATCATACACCATGGTTACAGGTTTTATTTCCATACCTTGCCTCCTTTCAAAGGCATGCCAGACGTTCCTCCTCAACAAAGAATAGAGGCTCACAAGCAAATTTCTCTGTTACTCCAAATAGGGGCCATACAGCCGGTCCCTATGCCAGAAGTGGGCCTAGGATTTTATTCTCGCCTGTTCCTAGTACCAAAGAAGGGGAACACGTGGAGACCAATTTTGGATTTATCTATCCTCAACACTTATCTGGACATTCCCAAGTTCAAAATGTTGACGTTACAACAGCTTTTACCTCTGCTGGGCAAAGATCATTGGATGGTAACTTTGGATCTCAAGGAGGCTTACCTTCATGTTCCTATCAGACTAAGTTGCAGGAAGTATCTGCGTTTTCGAGCTGGGACTTCTCACTATCAGTTCTCTTCATTGCCCTTTGGCTTATCTACTGCGCCCAGAGTGTTCACGAAAGTTCTGGCTCCAGTGATAGCTTTCTTCAGGCTAAAAGGAATACAGATCTATCCTTATTTGGACGATTGCCTGATTCTGGCTCAAGGAAGGGACGAGCTTCTTCATCGTTTGGAATATGTGATAGCAGTGCTAAGATGCCTGGGGTATTCTGTGAATGAAATAAAGTCCAGTCTAGTACCCTCTCAGGACATGTGCTTTCTGGGTGTGAGACTGAATACAGCATCCCAGATGGCCTTTTTGAGCCCGGACAAACAAAAGAATCTTTCCCTTTACTTCCATCAACTATCTCATCAGTCCGGGCTGACTGCAAGGACAGTCCTTCAAGCCTTAGGGTTCATGGCATCTTGTATTCTGGTGCTTCCCAATGCCAAACTGCATATGAGGAAGCTGCAATGGTATCTCAAAATGTATGGACACAGCACTGCCAGGATCTGGACACTGTCATTCAAATAATACCTTGCATTCAAAAGGAATTTTTGTGGTGGGCTCAGGAATGTCACCTAAACAAGGGACTCTCTGTGACCCGGCCAGAGGCGAGTCAGATTTTAACGACAGATGCCTCAGACAAAGCTTGGGGAGCTCATCTAAATGGAAAGTGGATACAAGACAAGTGGCCTGCCAGACTACAACATCTACATATCAACTTGAAGGAGATGTTAGCAGTCCAGTTTGCATTAATAGCTTTCAAGGATTTACTTTTTCCAGGGCAGGTGTTGATTCTAACAGACAACACAACTGTCATGTGGTACATCAACAAGCAAGGGGGAACACATTCTTATCCTCTATGCAGGCAAGCAATGATTTTGTGGGAGACTGCTCTCAGTTTACAGCTCTATCTTCAGGCAAGGTTTCTGCCGGGAGCACAGAACTCCTTAGCAGATGTGTTGAGCAGACGAATTATGGATCCCCACGAGTGGAAATTGGATCCTCATGTATTTCAGAAATTGACAGTGTCATGGGGAACTCCAGACATAGATCTGTTCGCTTCTCCACTAAACCATCAGCTGCCAAAGTTTTGCACGAAAAAGGTTTCATCCCACAGCTTGGAAAGTGGATGCTCTTTCTTTCAATTGGAGCAATCTTCATGTGTATGCCTTTCCACCTCTGCCTCTCCTCCCAAAGGTACTTCTAAAGGTCAGACAGGACAAGCCAAGGATGATTTTAATAGCTCCAGATTGGCCTCGACAGCACTGGTACCCATTACTGAGAAGTCTGGTACGGAAGCCTCCATGGCCTTTGCCTTCAATTCCACACCTGTTGTCCCAGGAGGACAGTCATTTGCTCAATGTCAAACTTCACTCTCTTCACCTAACAGCCTGGCATATTCTGTTTTGAACCATAGAGGGTCTCAACTTCCACAACAAGTTTTGAATGTGATTTTGGAAGCTAGAAGGCCTAGTACAAGGAAAGTGTACGCAGATAAATGGAAGAGATTTTTATTTTGGAGTGCAGCAAAGGATTTTGATGTTTCTGAGCCTAATTTAAGTGTGGCTCTTCAATATCTTACTGAGTTACTGGACAAAGGTTTGTCCTTCTCTTCTATTAAGGTTCATGCTGCAGCAATTTCAGCTCACTATGACTGTGACCCACCATTGTTTTCTCATCCTTTGTTCAAGCAATTTCTTAGAGGGGCAAAGAATATAAGACCACCACGTAGAGCTCCTACTCCTGCTTGGGATCTCAATTTTGTGTTGGAGAAACTCACTCTACAACCTTTTGAGCCTGCAGCTACTTCTGAGTTGAAATATTTATCATGGAAGACTGCCTTTTTGTTGGCCATTACCTCTGCCAGAAGGGTTTCTGAATTGCAGGCCCTTATGGCGGTTGAGCCTTTCTTAATTTTCCATAAGGATAGGGTATCTTTACGTACTAATCCTTCCTTTATGCCTAAAGTGGTTTCTAGTGTGGCTTTAAACCAAACTATTCATTTGCCTACTTTTTATGCAAATCCCCAAAATAAAGGGGAAAAGATTTTGCACACTTTAGATGTACACAGGCAGTTGCGATATTATTTGGACAGAACTAAAGGGTTCAGGCAGTCTCAGCAGTTATTTGTTTCTTTTGCTTTGAGTTCTCAGGGCAAGCCTGTGTCAAAACAAACTATTTCTAAGTGGATTGGGTTTTGCATTGCTTTCTGTTATTCCCATCATGGCAAGGAGATTCCAGCTGGGATTAGGCCTCATTCCACTAGGGCTACTGCCACCGACAGCTTTTTGAGGGGTGGCAACCAAGGATATTCTGGAGGCAGCTACTTGGAGTTCAGTGCATACTTTCTCTAGGCATTATCACCTACCACTTTACTCTAAATCCAGGGCTGGTTTTGCCACTGCTGTTTTGCAGGGCATTTTGGCAGCTCCTGCTTCCTTATAGTTTGGCCATCCTCCCTTACCTCTGCTTTGGGATTCTACCCAAGTGTAAGGACTGCAGCAATGTGAGATGAAGAACATAGTACAGTTTTGTACCTACCATAAATGTAGATGTTCGAAGATCCACATTGCTGCAGTCCAATTTACCCTCCCTCCTTCCCCTCTGTAGTTAGAGGTGGTTGTGTGGGTTGGGTTGTAAATATTGTGTATATTGTATATTTTGTACATATAATTAGTGCAAGGGTGGTTGGTTGTTTGCTGTCTTTTGGTTTTGACCTTTATTTTTAGGGTCTTCTGACATCTGGGGCAAGAAAAGACTGAGGATATGACGTCGGTCATGCGCATTTGTACCCTGACGTCCTGATGTCAGTCAAATGCGCCTTGACCGACGTCAGCCTTATACTTTGATATTCGGGCCGACCGAGGACAGCGGACTACCCAAGTGTAAGGACTGCAGCAATGTGGATCTTCGAACATCTACATTTATGGTAGGTACAAAACTGTACTATTTTGCCTTTCATTACTTTGGCCGAAGATTTATTTATATAATGCTGTCGGAACAGCTGACGACCGGAGTTTATAAAAAGAGCAAGGGAAAGGACAGGCATCCAAGGTCCAAAACCGACGAAGCCTCCGCTAGGCCAGTCGCAGGTTCGCCGGTTCTCAGTGAGGCAGTTTCGCAGCCCATGACACCCGCTACCTCAGAGCCACAGGCTGCTTCCGACTCCCACGTGGAGCCAACTAGGCCACTCGATACTCAAGGTATTGGGCACTCAGAAACTATTCCCTCAGATGGGTCTGGAGCCGCTGATCAGGCATCGGCTTCTGAGGGTGTTTTCAGACCTACACAGTTATGTTAAGCCAACCTCAGCTTCAAAGGCAAAGACTAAAGCAGCTCTAAAGACAAAGAAACAAGTACAGCATTCTCCTGCACAGACTTCCATGCCTAAAAAACAGGTGCTTAAAATGGACAAAGACCTAATTACTTTAATCAGGGGTTCCCATCCCCCTCCTGATAAGAGGCCTAGGCAAGAGACAGAATATGAATCTTCAGATCAGGTTTCCATTTCCTCTGACTCCTCCTCTGAGCAGGGATACTCCCTTCCTCCCTATGAGGATTCTGATGCTGAAGAGTCTGTTCCTTCAGCCTCTCCTCCTGAGGATTATTCTTTTGGGGAAACCCTTCACACCATGAGGGAGCACTTTCACTGGGAGAGCCAAGATTACTCAGAATCTAAGAAAAGGCTCAGAGACTTTCTTTTACTGCCTCAGCACAGACCTCTTGCTATTCCACCTGTTCTAGACAGATGATGTATTTTCAGAGTCCAGCCTGTCTCCCTGACTCTTTACCCCCTGCACCGGTTAAGCCAGACAGATACTACAGGGTTCCAGATTCCCACAAATTTCTATATAAAAATCCTGCTACTGACCCCAAAACTATATCTCAGGGTCCCAAAGGGGTCAAAGCTTCCACTGCGAAAAACCCTCTCCCCTTTGATAGGGATTCTAGGGCACTGGACAGATGGGGGGGGGTTTACACTTCTGCTACCTTGGCTGTAAGGGCTTTAAATTGTCAGTTTCATATGCTTAAATATCAGCAATATTTAATGTCACTGCTAAAACAGAAAATGTTGACAAATTCTGAATGTCCAGATAATAAGGAAATGCAGGATTTATTGCATGCAGCTGAACAAGTGGGAAAACATACTTTGCAATGTGGTTTTGATTCACTGGAGGCCTCTTGCAGGGCCGCTGTTACGGGTACTGTCATTAGAAGGCATGCTTGGTTAAAGGAACAAAATCTGCCTGATCATGTCAAAGCAAAATTATTGGATGCTCTTTTACAGCATGATACTTTGTTTGGTGTTAAGGCAGAAGAGGTGTTGAAGAAAATGGAGGATAAAGTGAAATCTATGCAGACAGTAAAGGATTTCTTAAAGGTACAACCACCCAGATTTAGCAGGAACTGGTCTTCAAAGAATTGGTCCTTTCCAGTGTCAGACAGGCCACAAAGAAGCAGATACAGATGCCCTAGAGGCAGCACCCAGCCCAAAGGCTCATACAGGCCTAAACAATGGGGTGCTTCTACCTCCAAAAGTGGAGAAGACAAATCACAGCCATATAGAAAACAGTCCCAATGACTTTCCTCTGCCAATACCAAGCACTTCTCCTTTGGCAGCCCCCTTAGGGGGAAAACTAGCACTTTTTTCACAAAATTGGCATATAATCACCCAGGACAAATGGATCTTGAATATAGTATCCCAGGGCTACAGGTTCCACTTTCACACCCTGCCAAAGGCAAAAGGTATGCCAGACCTGCCACAAAATCAATGGGCAGAGGCACAAAAGCAGGTTACATCCCTCATGGACATGAGGGCCATTCAGCAAGTACCACAGCAAGAACAGGGACAAGGATTTTACTCAGGACTATTCCTGGTATCTAGAAAGGACAAAGCCTGGAGACCAATTCTGGACCTGTCTATTCTAAACACTTTTCTGGACGTTCAAAAATTCAAAATGTTGACTCTGCAGCAGCTTCTGCCCATGCTGGGCACGAAGGCTTGGCTTGTAACTTTGGACTTAAAAGAGGCATACCTTCATGTCCCAATCAGACAATTTTGCAGAAGATACCTCAGATTCATAGCTGGATCAATGCACTGCCCTTTGGCTTATCTACTGCGCCCAGGGTCTTCACAAAATTCCTGGCACCAGTAATTGCTTTCTGCAGACAAAGGGGAATTCAAATATACCCTTACTTGGACGACTGCCTTATTCAAGCAGAGAACAAATTCTACTGAGGCATCTGGCGTTTGTACAAAGATTACTAATTTGCCTAGGGTACACGGTAAACGGAAATAAATCAAAACTAGTGCCCTCTCAAGAGATAATATTCCTGGGTGCAAGCTTAAATACAACTGCCCAGATGGCTTATCTCACACCAGACAAACAAAGACAACTGACTTCTTACTTCAAAATGTAGGCAACAAAGACCCAGTTATCTGCAAGAAAAATTCTGCAGGCTTTGGGCTTCATGAGGATCCTGCATTCTACTAATTCCATGTGCAAGACTGCATATGAGGAAACTACAATGGTATCTAAAAAGTGTTTGGACTCAGCATTGCCACAGCCTGGAAACATTATTTACCCTCATTCCCTGCCTGCAACAGGAGTTTTGATGGTGGGCACAGGCCTGTCACCACAACAAGGGACAGCCATTCACTCTACCCACGGCCAGGCAGACACCAACAACAGATGCATCAGATTATGCCTGGGAGGCCCACATGGCAGGAAAATGTATTCGGGGAGCATGGCCAGCAAGCCAAAGGCATCTTCATATCAATCAAAAAGAGATGCTAGCTGTTCAGAATGCCCTGACAGCCTTCAAGGATCTACTTCATCCAGGACAACTGCTGGTAAAGACGGGCAATACTACAGTCATGTGGTATATAAACAAGTAGGGAGGCGCACATTCCTACCCCCTCTGCAGGCAAGCCATGACTTTGTGGAACACAGCATTGACTTATCAAGCACGATTCCTGCCAGGAAAGGCAAATACTCTGGCAGACGAACTAAGCAGAAATCTCAAGGATCCTCAACAGTGGAAACTAGATCCACAAATCTTCAGCATGATAACAAGGAAATGGGGATGCCCAGACATAGATCTTTTTGCCTCCCCGCACAACTGCCAACTACAGAGATTCTGCACAAGGACTTATCACAAACAAGCATGGAAAGTGGATGCCCTTTCATTCAGCTGGAAAACCCTTACAGTATATGCCTTTCCTCCACTGCCTCTCCTCCCCAAGGTACTCCTAAAGTTCAGACAAGAGAAGCCAAAAATGATACTGATTGCCCCAGACTGGCCACGCCAGCACTGGTACCTAATCCTAAAGAGCTTGTCTCAAGGCCCAGCCTGGACCTTACGTCAGATTCCTCATTTACTGACCCAACAAAACAATCAGATCCTGCACAGCCAACTCAGAACCCTAAATCTGGCTGCATGGCTGATAATCTGACCATTCAGAACTCCCCTCTCTCTAAAGCAGTTATGGATGTTATTTTGGAGGCCAGGAGGCCCAGCACCAGAAAATCTTATACAGAAAAATGGAAGAGATTCTGTGTTTGGAACCAGGCACTAGGAATGGACATGCTTGTACCAAATATCCCTCAGATTTTACAATACCTAACTGAGATGCTGGACAAAGGCCTATCCTTCTCATCAATTAAGATCCATGCCTTTGCCATTTCAGCTCATTACAATACGGATCCACCCATTTTTTCACATCCACTGCTAAGGCAGTACCTCAGAAGGGCCAAAAACATAAGACCTCCAAGGAGAGCTCCGACACCTGCATGGGACCTCAATTTTGTCTTGGAAAAACTCACACTGCCTCCTTTTGAGCCAGCCACTACAGTTGACATAAAATACTTATGGAAAACAACTCTTCTCCTAGCAATAACTTTGGCAAGAAGAGTCTGAGTTACAGGCGCTAATGGCTGTGGAACCTTTTATTATTTTCCATCCAGACAGGGTTTCTCTAAGGACAAACCCAACATTTATGCCTAAGGTAGTGTCCAGTGTGGCTCTAACCATTCATTTGCCTACCTTTTATCCAAACCCACAGAATAAGGGGGAGAGACTTCTGCATTCTTTGGACATACACAGCTACGCTTCTACTTGGACAAAGCTAAAGCCTTCAGAAAGACTGAGCAGCACTTAGTGGCATATGCTGCAGGATCGCAAGGAAAAGCTATTACAAAGCAGACTATTTCAAAATGGATAGGACACTGCATTCGTTTCTGCTATTCACAACATGGCAAATCAGTGCCTAAGGGCATTAAGTCACATTCAACCAGAGCAGCAGCCACTTCAGCAGCCTTCCTCAGAGGAGTACCAACCAAGGACATTTTGGAGGTTGCAACTTGGACTTCAGTGCACACTTTTACAAAGCACTACCACTTACCTCTTTACTCTAAATCCAGAGCAGGCTTCGCCACTGCAGTTCTGCAGGGCCTTATAGCCACTCCTAATTCTATCTAGGCCCAGCCACCCTACCTCAGCTTTGGGATTCAACCCAAGTGTAATGACTGCAACAGTGAAACACTATGAACATAGTACAGTTGTGTACCTACCATAAATGTAGATGCTAGAGTGTATTCACTGTTGCAGTCCAGGTTACCCTCCCTCCATCCCCCTTTCATTGCTGGGACTTAACTGTACTTCTCTATTCTATACAACCTATGTGGTGTATTTGCTTGTCGATGAAGGTAATGTTTATGTTAGTGCATGCTTTTTTATGAGCAGAATTTTTAGCCTACCCTTTTGGAGGCACCTGACATCTGGGGCAAGAAAAACTGAAGAAAATGGCGTCGCCTGCATCTTTTATACCCCTGGCGCACTGACGTCAGGGAAGAGGCGAACGCAACCGACGCCGGACCAGGACTTTGGAATTCAGGTCGACTGCGGGTAGCCTGCCAGAAGGATAACCCAAGTGTTAATGACTGCTACATTGAATACACTCAAACATCTACATTTATGGTAGGCACACAACTGTACTTTGGATGCCATTCCATTAAATGCTTTATGATGTAGCTAATGTTTCATGTAGGCCTGCTGCTTTGGATCTGTTTTGAAGAGGTATTCCAGGCTCAGACTTCAACCTTTGCCTGATGATATTAAGGCTAAACTGATTGGTAATAATCATTAGTTTGACGCTGCTGCTGCAGTGTTGTTTTAAGTTACTGCAAGAAAAGGGTTAGGCCTTACAGGATTTGGAGCATACTTTTGTTCCACCTGTTCCAAATTTCAAAGGAATTACTCTAACAAGCCTGTCTTTGTTCTTACAGTCTCACCCTCCCCCCAAAGGTAAAAAGAGTGGTAGAAGGGGTCCCCCTGCTAAGGCTACCCAAACTCCTATTCAGAAGCCTCCTTTTCCTAACAAACCAGGTGCTATCTGACTATCCTTTTCTTCTGTCACATTCCTCTTTCTCTGCGTCTTTCCCTGTCCCTTCCTGTTTGGTTAAAGGTCACTCAAGACTCCTGGGTTCTTTCCATAATTCGCCAGGGTTATTACATGGTTTGGAAATCCTCCACCCCACCCTCCTTTTTGGGCATTCCTCAACCTCCTCAGGGACAACTGCCCCTTTTTCTAGAGGTGCTTCAGGGCCTGCTGGTTCAAGGAGCAATTCAAGTAGTTCAAGCTCTTCAGAGGGGGAAGGGGGTTTTACTCTAGAATGTTCTTGGTCCCCAGGAGAGAAGGCACCTGGAGACCCATTCTGGATCTTTCTCAAGCTAAATACCTTTTTGAATGTCCCTTTGTTTTGGATGCTGTCTCTTCTAACCTAGTTTCCTCTACTACTTCCTAAGGCTTTTCTAGCTTCCCTGGATCTCAGATACTTATCTGCACATTCCTATTCGTCCCCTTTTCAGGAAGTTTTTACATTTCTCTGTTGCTTTCTGGCATTTTCAGTTCTCTGCTTTGCTGTTTGGTCTCTCTACTGCCTCAAGGGTCTTCACCAAATGCCTTGCTCCTGTGATTGCTTTCTGCAGATTGAGAGAGGTACACTTTTTTCCTAACCTGGGCGACCAGCTCATTCAGGCCTCCTCTTCAGAGATTTTATGTAGCATCTACTATTTAGTTCCTGCAAAGCCTATGGTGTACTGTAAATTTCCAAAAATCATTCCACGGTCATGTTTTTCTCGGGTGCAGGCTCCTGACTGTTCCACTGCTGGCATTCCTGCCTCCTCCCAAGGCTTTAACCCTGATCGCTTTCTTTCAATCCCTTGTTCCTCTGGATTCCATTACAGACAGGGAGTTTCTGAGGGCTCTGGGTTGCATAACTTCCACCATTCCTATACTTTCTCTGGCCAGGCTCCACATGAGAAAGCTGCAATAGTTGCCAAAGTCAGTTTGGCTTCAACATAGCATCAGAGGAAGTTACTAGTCTATTGGCCCTGAGACCCTTATAAGCCTAGCCAAGAGTTTAGCCCATGTATAGACAAATCAGCATCCAATGTCCCTGTCCAGCAGGGACACTGGTGGAATCTCAGGGATGTATTTTCTATTTCCCATCCAGTTATCAAGGTTGTGCTTAAAAAGTTGTAAAGAGGTACTCTGCTGGATGTGCAGAGGGAGTCTTTTCCACAGATGAGGGAGTCTCTGGGACACAAATCTGTCCCGCCAGTAAGTCCTATTGATGTCACAGACCAGGTTGAGGCCGCGTGTGCGAGTTACTTGAGTGGAGCTTGACTTGTAGATATGCAGTAGTACCATCAAGGCGGGATCTGAGATCGCCTTGTATGCCTGACAGAGGTCACCTCTGAGGTGTCTGTGAGAGACAGAGTAGAGTGATAGGGCTTTTAGCCTATCTGTGTATGGTAGATTTTTGAGGCCGTGGAATCTCCTGGTTAGGAACCTCTGTGGTCTTTCCAGCTGCTGCATGCGCTTTGCGAGGTACATGCTGAACGGGGAGTTGTACTCAATAATGAGCCTTATATAGGACGAATACAGGGATGTTATGCCCTCCTTGCCCCTGGATGAGGTACCCTTACTTATGAGGTGGGCCATGTAGAAAGCTTTCCATACAGTGGAAACCAAAAAAATGGGTTCGGCTGAACCCATTTTTTTGAATTGCAGTTTGGTCTTTTGGTTCTTTGCACCTGCCTTACTTGCAGAGCTACATACAGTGGAAACATGGTGGTCAAAAGTCAGGTTGCTGTCAGTCTGGGTGCCTAAATCCCTCATGACTGACTGACTGCTTAGGATGTTGTTATTAATGTGATCATTTGTAGGGACGTCACTTCCCCAAAGGGAATGCTGATTCATTTTTTTGTATTCAGTTTGAGGCCATGTTTCTGGCACCAGTCATTTGGTTGGGTGAGACCCTCTTGAAGGATGTCCACATCACTAGGAGAATTGATGACAGCGCCTAGCTTGCAGTCATTTGCAAACTTGGTCAGCCATAGCCCACTGGTTTTGGCCTGTATCTCAGAAAAGTATGCCCCAAATATCAGAGGCCCCAAGACCGAATCCTGGGGTACGCCACTTACTGCTTGAGGTGGCATCCCCAATTTTGACTAGGTGGGTTCCATCAGTGAGCCAGTTAGCTACTCATCTGGTAACATACGGCTTGATGCCTAGCTGAGAGAGTTTATCTATTATGCCAGAGTGGGGAATATTGTCAAAAAAAGGAGAGCGTTGAAGAGATGGTGATATATTCTGAAATATTTTTCATTAATCTTGAATATTTGTTTTTTGTACTTTAAGAATTATGTAAGCATTTTTATTTCAGTTTTTTCTACACTTTGTGTCAGTTTCATGGTTTGTGCAGATATTCTGTGTAATTCCTTTCCAATTACTGCCTGTCACTTTAAGTTGCTTTGCCTCTCCTTTCCTTCTTATTAGTTCATTGTGTTCTGTATCATGTGACTTTACTCGTCTTTTTAGGCCGAGTACTTGTTCTGTTGGGTATATATTTGAAGTCTTAATTTGTGAGATGAAAGCACTAATATTTCTTGGTAAAGTTGTGCTTATTTTAATAAATCTGCTGATGTTCTACGTCTCTTTTTTGAATCAGAAAAATCCTGGCTTTCCCAGTGGAAATGCTCCCTTAGAGTATCTAAGGTTTCCCCAAAAGAAAAATCCTCAGAAGGGAAAGCAGAGGCAATGGAGTCCTCTGCATCAGAATCTTCATAAGTAGATAAGGGCAAATCCAGATCATCAGAAGAATCGGAAACAACAGAATCCTGATCAGAAGATTCATATTCAACTTCCGTCCTAGGCCTCTTAGAAGGGGGGGGGGTTGGCTACCCCTGATTAGAGTTATTAGATCTTCAGCCATTCTTATTTGTTTTTTAGGCATAGAGGCCCGAGCATGTGGCCTGGACGTAATTTTTTTTAAGCATGGATCAAGATTTAGGCCTAAGTAAAGAAGGAGGCATCTGTTTTAAAATGCAAGTCCGTAGGCCTAACTACACCTTCAGAAGCCGGTGTCTGCACAGCGGCTCCGGACCCATTCAAGGTAGAGACATCCATGGGTTCCATAGTTGAAGCATCTCGCGGCATACCGGACTCCAAATGGGTCTCAGTAGAGGCCTGCGAATCAGAAATAACAGGTTTCAGGGGCTGCAAAAGCGCCTCACTGAGTACTGGCTTAGAAGCGTCGGCAGTTTTGGACCTAGGCGGCCTGTCTCTGTCTTTATCTTTGCGTGTTTTCAGAATCCCGTTATTCGGATGGCTAACAGATGACATTTCTGGATAATTAAACCGAGAACCGAAATATTTAGAGGCGAAAATATACCGACGACGGATAGTGCTCTGTTTAAATAAAGCACAAAACCGACAGCAAGGTACATTGTGGTCAGGGCCTAGGCAAGGAATACAATATGAATGAAAATCTTTGAGGTATTTGCTTTCCACAAGTAATGCAATTATTAACTTTTACTGACATCGGTAAGGAGCAAGAAAAATTTCCCTAACTGCTACTTAGCTTTAGTTGAAGACTTCGGTTCTGAAACTCAAAAACGAAAACTTCAGGAGTCTGCTGACTGGCACTTGCGAACTGCTTTTACTTCGGGCACTGCACGACAAAGACTGATGTAATGGCGTCGGCTACATGTTTTATACCCCTGACGACCTGACATCATGGAAGAAGGGACAGCAACCGACGCAGGACCCAAGACTTTGTTAATCAGGCTGACTGAGGGCTACCTGCAAGCAGATAACCCAAATGTAATGACTGCAACAGTGAATACACTCGAACATCTGCATTTATGGTAAGTGTACACAACTGTACTTTCTGTCATCTCATTTGTCGTTGGTGAAGTGCAGTTTGGCTGGTTTGTTTTTCCATAATGCCCAACATACCAAAATAACATAAAGAAAATCATGTCTTATTTTTTTAAACTTATCAAACTTGGTAGAATGGGTTATTATTATTGCATATAAATGATTTATAAGACTTAAGCAGTATAATATAGTAGTCATCAGTTTTTCAATCAATCTGGATACTTGGGAATTATATAAATATTAAAAAAACACATTTACCGATATTTCATTTTCAGTAAATCATTAAGTTGGAAAAGCATCATGATGTTCATCGTGCATACAGCTGCAGTAATCACATATGGGTTCTCTGCCGTCAGGCGGGTCCTCGGTCGGCCGAATTCCAAAGTCTAGGTCCGGCGTCGGTTGTTGTCGCTTTCTTTCCTGATGTCAGTGCGACAGGGGTATATAAGACACAGCCGACGCCATATTCTTCAGTCTTTTTTGCTGCGCGGTGCCCGAAGCAGAAGCAGTTCGCAAGTGCCGGTCGGCCAGCTCCTGAATTTGCGAAGTCTTCTTTAAAGCTAAGTACCCCGTTGGGGAAACTTTTCTTGCCTCAGACCGATGTCAGACAAAGTTAACAATTGTATTTCTTGTGGGAAGCAAATACCGCATAAGGATTTCCATTCCCTCTGCATACCTTGTTTAGGCCCAGACCACGACATCTTGGGCTGTCTCTTTTGCGCTACTTTCAATAAACGCACTATTAAGCGTCGGGCGGAGTTCGCCCAACGTTATTTTGGTAAATGTCGTCGGAGACTCCGACTACCGTTTTGTCCAAAAAACTCAAGGACAAGGACCGTCACGCGAGGCCCGCGGTCTCACTGACACCACGCCAAAACCGGCTACATGTGGTCTGGTTCTCAGCGAGCCGCCTATGCAGTCCCTGACTACCGACGACACTTCCTTGGCGGTGTCTTCTGTAACCGAGACCGCAGGTACCTCGGCCCTTACTCAGACTACAACCACCAAAGCCACTGTGAGTGGACAGGTCCACTTCCACCCAGGGTGTCTTTAGACCCTCATCTTCCTTTTCCATTAAGGCCTTTACTAAGTCCAAATCAGCCATGCATCCCAAGAGGCCTGTTGCACAGGGCCCATCCCCAGGCCCCATGCCTAAAAAGCAGATGCTTAAAATGGCTGAGGATTTAATTACTCTTATCAGGGGTTCCCAGCCCTCTCCAGACAAGAGACCCAGAGTGGAGGAAGATTCTCCCTCTTCTGAACAGGGCTCCATTTTCTCAGAACATTCTGATGTAGAGGAACACTTGTACTCCCCTTATGAAGATTCTGATGCAGAACAGTCCATTCCTTCTGTATCTCCCCCAGAGGATTTTTCTTTTGGGGAAACCTTGCACACCTTGAGGGAACACTTCCATTGGGAAGGCTAAGACTTTTCTGATTCCAAGAAAAGGCTTAGGGAATTTCTTTTGTTACCTCAACACAGACCTCTGGCTATACCTCCGGTCTTGGACATACTTGATGATGTTTACTCGGAGGCTTTTCTTAATCCGGATTCCCTGCCTCCTGCCCCAGTCAAACCTGACAGGTACAGAGTTCCTAACTCTCACCAATTTCTTTTCAAAAGCCATAATGCAGACCCTGAAACCATTTCTCAAGGCCCCAAGGGAATGAAGGCCTCTACTGCCAAGAATCCACTACCTTCCGAAAGAGAATCTAGATCCTTAGAAAGGTGGGGAAAAAAGGTATACACCTCAGCCACCGTAGCCATGAGGGCCTTAAATTGTCAGTTCCATATGCTTAAATATCAGCAGTTTCTGTTATCACAATTAAGAAATAAAATGTCTCAACCTGAACAACCAGATTTGAAGGAATTGCAGGATATGATGCATAGTGCAGAACAAGTGGGTAAACACACCTTACAATGTGGCTATGATGCCTTAGAGGCCTCAAGTAGAGCTGCTGTTACAGGATCAGTCATTCGTAGACATGCCTGGCTTAGGGAACCAAGCTTGCCTGATCATGTTAAAGCTAGACTTCTAGATGCTCCTTTACAAAAGGATGTACTATTTGGTACTAATGCTGAGGAGATACTACGGAAAATGGAAGAAAAAGCTAAATCTATGCAAACTGTCAAGGCTTTTCTACAGGTACAACCACCTCGTTTTAGCAGAAATTGGCCTTCTAAAAACTGGTCCTTTCCAGTCACAGACAAGCCCCAAAGAGGTAGATACAGGCACACAAGGGGCAGAGGACAATCTCAAGGATCATATAGAGGCAGACAATGGCAAACTCCAGCACCAAGAGGTGGCGAGGACAGTGCACAACAATACAGAAAACAAACCCAATGACTTCCTCCTTTTCATGCCAAGCAAGTCTCAGCTGGCAGCTCCCTTGGGAGGAAAGCTGGCATTATTTACAAGAAACTGGCATATTATCACAACAGACAAATGGATCCTGGACATTATAAACAGAGGCTACAGATTTCATTTTCACACTCTTCCAAAAATGAGAGGCATGCCAAACCTGCCACAGAATCAAAGGGCAGAGGCACAAATACAAGTTTCAAAACTCATGGTCATGAAAGCTATTCAAGAGGTACCTACTCACGGACAAGGTCAAGGTTTTTATTCCAGACTATTTCTGGTACCAAGGAAAGGAACCGACTGGAGACCCATTTTGGACTTATCCATCCTAAATACATTTCTACTCGTACCAAAATTCAAGATGCTCACATTACAGCAGCTTCTTCCCATGCTGGGGAAGGAGTTTTGGCTGGTAACATTGGGACATGCAGGTATGCCTCCTTGAGGTCCAATCAGACAAAGCTGCAGAAGATACCTCAGATTTCTTGCAGGTTCAATCCACTATCAATTCTCTGCATTGCCCTTTGGCCTATCTACTGCGCCCAGAGTATTCACAAAATGCTTGGCATCAGTAATTGCCTATTGCAGACTTCAAGGGATACAAATTTACCCTTATTTGGATGACTGCCTGATCCAAGCGGACAGCAAGCACATACTTCTGGAACATCTGGCTTATGCAACACGGTTACCGAATTCTCTGGGATACACAATCAACAAAGAGAAATCCAGGCTAACACCATCTCAGAAAATAACTTTCCTGGGTGCCAACTTGGACACAAACACCCAGATGGCCTATCTTATGCCAGAAAAACAGGGGCAACTAACTCAGTACTTCAAAATACTAGCAAATTGTACCAGGCTTACTGCAAGGAAAATCCTGCAGGCTCTGGGCTTCATGGCATCTTGCATTCTTTTAATCCCATGTGCAAAGTTGCATATGAGAAAACTTCAATGGTACCTAAAAAACCTATGGTCTCAACACAGCCACAATTTGGAAAGAATAATACCAATAATTCCATGTTTGCAAAAGGAATTTCTATGGTGGGCCCAAGCATGTCAAACAAAACACAGGCCTCCCATTCTGCAAGCCTCAAGCAAATCAAGTCATCACAACAGACGCCTCAGATTACGCCTGGGGGGCGCACATGACATGCAGGTGCATTCAGGGCAAATGGTCCCAAAAGGAAAAGTACCTTCACATCAATCAAAAAGAAATGCTAGCAGTGATAAATGCAATTACAGCATTCAAGGACCTCCTGCATCCAGGACAATTATTGATAAGAACAGACAACACCACAGTAATGTGGTACATAAACAAACAAGGAGGAACACATTCATATACCCCCTGTGCAGACTAGCCATGACACTTTGGAACTTGGCCCTGGAATGGCAAATCGAACTTCAAGCACAGTACTTGCCAGGTTTGGAAAACATGCTGGCAGACAATCTAAGCAGAAATATGACAGATCCACACGAATGGAAGTTGCATCCTCAGGTGTTTACAAAGATAATCCAAGCGTGGGGGAGGCCAGACATAGATCTCTTCGCCTCCCACAGGAATCCTCAATTGGAAAAGTTTTGTTCAAGGATCTTTCATCCAAAGGCCTGGAGAGTGGATGCCCTTTCATTCAGTTGGACAGCATGGACAGTGTGCGCTTTCCCACCTCTGCCTCTTCTGCCCAAGGTGCTCTTGAAAGCAAGAGCAGACAGACCGAAGATGATACTGATTGCTCCAGACTGGCCAAGACAGCACTGGTACCCACTCCTGAGGAGCTTAACACAAACTCCTCCCTGGCCTCTACCTTTAATGCCTCTTCTGCTGACTCAGCACAGCTACAAAACTCTTCACAGTCAGCTGAAAACACTCAGTCTCGCTGCATGGAAAATTCCTTAACACCACAACAGACCCTACTCCCCAAAGAGGTGTAGGATGTCATTCTGGAGGCCAGAAGGCCATCTACTAGAAAGGCCTACTCCGCAAAATGGAAACGGTTTTGTTCTTGGAATGAGAAAAAAGGCCAGGACCCTAGAAAACTGAATTTGCCTCGGGTATTATAGTACCTAGCTGAGCTGCTGAACAGTGGACTTTCATTTTCCTCCATAAAAATCCATGCCTCAGCCATTTCTGCAGAATTCAACACGGATCCACCGTTATTCTCTCACCCACTTTTAAGACAGTTCCTTAGAGGGGCTAAGAATACAAGACCACCAAGGAAACAACCAGTGCCAGCCTGGGATCTTAATTACATTCTAGAAAAATTAACATTGCCTCCCTTTGAAGCAGCTGCCTCAACAGATTTGCAATATTTGTCCTGGAAAACAGCTTTGCTTCTGGCCATTACCTCTGCTCGTAGGGTTTCAGAACTACAAGCCCTCATGGCTGTGCAGCCCTTTCTCATCTTCCATCAGGACAGGGTTTCCCTTCGAACCAATCCGTCATTTATGCCTAAAGTGGTATCCAGGGTAGCTTTAAATCAAGCCATACACTTACCTACCTTTTACCCCAGTCCTCAAAACAAAGGGGAAAGGCTGCTACATTCCTTAGACATCCATAGACAGCTACGGTATTATTTGGACAGAACAAAGCCTTTCAGGAAATCAGAACAACTTTTTGTGTCCTATGCTGTAGGAGCTCAAGGGAAGCCTGTTACCAAACAGACAATTTCAAAATGGATAGACCACTGCATACGATTTTGTTACTCCTATCATGGGAAATCTGTCCCTACAGGCATCAGATCCCACTCCACCAGGGCCACAGCTACCTCTACAGCCTTCCTCAGAGGAGTTCCTACCAAAGATATTTTGGAGGCAGCCACTTGGAGTTCTGTGCATACCTTCACAAAACACTACCACCTGCCTTTATATTCCAAAACTAGAGCAGGCTTTGCCACTGCTGTGTTGCAGGGCATTCTGGCTCACCCCAGTTCCACCTAGTGCCTACCACCCTGTGTGCGTAGCTTTGGGATTCTACCCATATGTGATTACTGCAGCTGTATGCACAATGAACATAGTACAGTTTTGTACCTACCATAAATGTAGATGTTCGAGTGCTAATACAGCTGCAGTACAGGTTTCCCTCCCTCCTTCCCCTCTTGGTAAAGGACTAGTGGCTAACACCTCCTCATACAACCTAATTTGGGTTATCCTCCTATGGTGTATTTGCTTGCAACTACTATTTTTTGATTACATTGCATTGCTTGTATATATTTATATATATAATTTATGTATTGCCTTCCTTCTGGGGGTACCTGACATCTGGGGCAAGAAAGACTGAAGAATATGGAGTCGGCTGTGTCTTATATACCCCTGTCGCACTGACGTCAAGAAAGAAAGTGACAACAACCGACGCCGGACCTAGACTTTGGAATTCGGCCGACCGAGGACCCGCCTGACGGCAGAGAACCCATATGTGATTACTGCAGCTGTATTAGCACTCGAACATCTACATTTATGGTAGGTACAAAACTGTACTTTTGCAATGAGGCCTACAGTAAACATTAAAAAGCACTTTTCGCTATAGAGGTTCTTCATCAAATTTGCCTATCTGGATAGAAGGGTGTGTTCCAGGAAATGATAGCGAACCCATCAAAACGTAAAAAAAAAAAAAACTTAAGACCAAAATATATTTGAAGTAGTCTCTCTAGATTTACCAAAATGGCAGTCTAACTCTGTATCTGGATTGTGTTTGCCATGTCCACAAATGTACCTTCTTAGCTGTTCAAAGGCCTGAGAGCCAAGCTGTTGTGGCATTTAAATAAAGAGCTTCTTGATACTGTAGGTGCCCGGTGCTGAGATTAAAGCAGGATGGTTATTGGGCCAGAGAGGAAAACAAATCAGCTGTGTCTTTAAAGTAAAGGTTTAATTCTGGTGGGTAGGTGTGGGTCTACCCTTTGAGTTTAAGCAGATTAGTCTGTCCAGGCTGTGGAAAAAGGAGGAACCATTTTATATTCTTGAAAACCCCCATGACGAGTCACTCAATGTGTGGGTAAAATGAACCTTACATGTCCCTTGGATCAACTTATAAATGATTTACAAACCACGGTCACACCATGTGTGTGTGGCATATTATCACAGCTGGGGAAGCATTAATGGAGGCTTGGGAAGGAAGTATGAGTGCTAAATGGAGGAGTCAATATTGTATTTGTTTTTCTTTATTTTAATTTATTTTATTTTTATTTTAGGTTGTACCTGATGGTTATTGTAAAACACTAAGATCTATAAAGTATGAGTGAGGCTTTCATGTGTTTTAAATAAAGTTGAGTAATTTCTAACTGTGAGCCATCAGCCATCCACATGTGTGTGGCATATTAACAGTACAAACTGACCTTGAGATTTAGATTGTTTAAAAGGCGTGTGCTATTCAGATTCTCACTTGTAATTTATAACCTCTAGCCATCCACATGTGTGGTGAGATAAATGAAGTTTAGCTTCTGTTTGAAAGGCAGTGTACGGTCAAGCTTGTAACGTAATCTGACTGCCTGATTTATTGTTCAACTTAGAACGAGCCTGAGGATCATAAGAATAAATGAGTTTCAGACAAAACCAGTCTTGAGTAAATCCAATACAGCATGTAGTGTTGTGAGTTGTTAAAATCTTATTCTGTAGTATAGTAGTTAATGTTTTGACAAGCTTTTATTGTCCAATCTCATTGGAAATATACAATTTCTTTTCAGTCATTAAACCCTTCTAGGTTTCTTTTTGGTGGCTTCAGTTTTGATGCTGGTTATTTTGCTACTAGACCAGTTATTAAAATTCCTAAAATATACGGTTTCTATTGGCATATACTTTTAGTAGTCTACAGTTTTAAATGGTCTTATTTATACCTTCTGTGGTGTTATTTTTTAAAATTCCTTTTTAATAGTGTTGTGTTCAAGTCAAACTGCTGTTTTCCTTTTCCACCTTAAGATGTGGTATTTATTGGGAAGTGCCTGGGTTTCTGTTTGTGCTGTAGGTGCTAAAGTATCAATTATTATACAAGTCAGGCTTAAGATCCTTTGATCCATCTTTTCCCCGTTTTGTTTTCCTTAGCGTTGGTGGTACAGTGTAGTCTAAATGTGTTTCTGTTAAATATGCAACAAAACTATTAAAATTTATTTGTCTACCCCCACCCCCAAGAAGCGATCTTTTTCTTAGCTTGCAGCTAGGGGTGTCTGTACTTTGCATGTACAGTATCAGTTGTTGGCATGTGCATGCAAGCCAGTGTATATTTTGCATATGGGAAAACATGCTTCTCGTGAGCTTTTGTTCAGAGCAGTTAGAAGCAGAAAAATCACATTTTCAGTTTATTGCAGCTTTGTCATTTTAAGTCTAGCTTAATGAAGCATTTTTGGTGTTCCCACATATTTAAAAAGTTTTAACCAGAACCTAATTTTTAATATTTAAGCATTTCATTTTATTGCAGGCTGAGCTGGGGGTTAATGCTGTTAAGGCATTGTTCCACCAGGGATACTCTTGTAAAATTTTATTTATTGACTCCGTAAGTGATATATGTATTAGTCAGAATTCCTCCACTCTGAAGCATAAGCACTGGCTTTGTGTTGTGATTTCATTTATCTTTCCAGTCATGTTTCAGGTCATTCTGATTGTTGGTATATTTCAAACTCCATCTCACTTTGTTGCTGTGAACTCCAGATTTTTTTTTATTTTTTATACTGCACCTTTATTGGATTATCACTTGTGACATAGGCAGTTTTACATTTATACAAAAGTAATCCAATTGTATTAACAAATTGATATTAACAATCATTATACTTCACATATATTGCTATATATAATATAACCTAAGCAACGTTACATAAATTATTCAGTTTCTGCCCCTTTTTTAAACAAGATACATCTTTATGCCATCACTGACGATATAAGCAATCATACATTTATATAAATGAAAACAAACCACACCGACAGTCCTAGTTGCAAGCATTTTACATCATACCATACTGACACACTCCTAGTTGCAAACATTATACATCACTTATCTACCCAGTTGTTTTCAGTCAATATATAGCTCATTTATGTCCTGCTTTCTTGTAAACCTCATTCCTCCCCTGTATGTATTGTTCCCACAGTTCTCATGTTTTCCTGTGTAGTTTAGCTCCTACCCTTTTCAAAAGATCTCTGTTCCAATTGCTTTATCTCTGTTACTACATTGAATACTCCTAATACAGTTGGTTTAGATTCTGATTTCCATTTTGTAGTAATTGCATTTTTGGCAGCTACCATAATTGACACAGCAAAGCCTTTAGGCAGTTCTGATTTTGTGTCAAAGCTCAGAAAAATCTTCTCCCTCTTCACACCAGTCTGCCTACCCAGCATCTTAGACAGTGCATTCCGCAGGTAATCCTTAAAGTCTGCCAACCCATCGCACTTCCAGAAAATATGTTCCCAAGTATTTCTTTTTCTCCATCACACCTCCAATGTTTGCTGTCTACCTGAGGAAAACTTTTCTGGAGTCTACTTGGAGTATAAAAATATCTATGTAAACATTTCCAAACAAAAATTCTAAATCTTCTAGATTTTGTTGCATATTTGTGAGACCTACATATATCCTCCCATTGTTTCTTTGTGAATTGCTTATCCAATCTCTCTTCCTAATCCTTTCTAACCTCCACTGATTGATTCTTATAGTTGTCATGCAATATTTTATGTGCTGTATCAATTATTCCTTTTTTTAATGGCAGCTTCTGTTCTAGATTCTACAAAAATCTCTACTAGTGCGGGTCTTTCATTTTGGACCCCCCCCCTATTTTTTTTCTCCTTGCATATAGTCTAGTATCGGTCCTTGATAGGGAAGGCAATCTTGGCCTCCTTCCATTCTATTAACTTTCCTTCTGTAGTTATTTGCACCCAATATCTTGGTTCCTTTGCTAGTTTTCTCCAATAAAGTCCAGCCCCTCTTGCCCATTTTCTATATCCCTAATTGCAGTCATCCCTATTGGTAGAATCTCCTTTCTCCACTTCTATGTTGGCTTAGTTCTTAAAATACTTTGTACTACTTTATGGATATTCTGTACGATTATTGTTATTCTCCTTTAAAGGCCTGCATCCAAAATCTTAGTCTTTCCTTGTTTATTGAGCTTCCCTCCATTTCAACATCATCCCTTTCCACTTTGTGTTATAGTTTTCTGCTTGTGCTAAATATCTTAATTGTTGATATAAAATTACAGTTTTTTTCTTTTCACTCTGTACAAAACTGACCTGAAAGTCTACATCTATAAACAAATTAATAAATTAATTATAATAAATAGCTGGCTGCCTTGCAAAGTGTTCTTTCACAGCCTCTCTCATATGGTTTGCTTCAAGTCACTATTACTACGTTTTATAGTACATAATCAGCTCATTGCAGCCATAGACTCTAGCTAATACATTTTCTGCTGTAACATTTCAACTTTGAGTTTTTATTTTTTCATGGCCGAGACAGAGTCTGGAATAGCTGCTGGCTTGAGAGATTGGGGGGTGTTGAAGGGTGAGTCCACCCTTGGCCCCAGGGTGGGACCACATCCAGCAACCACTTCATTGCTCATCTCAGTGTACAGATGGTATTCTGGTATGTATGTATGATGTAGGGCGTAACACACAATTAAATAATTGTAGCAAACTGGTGAAAATAAAAACCACAAATTCACCAGTAGGACTAGTAGACACAAGTTTATTTTTCAGGTTGAGCTCTTTCATCAAAGTAAAATTGACTTCCTCAGAACAATATACAAACAGTCATGTGGATTTAAATATATTACTCTGTCACAGGATAGGTGAGGAATCCCACCAGTCAAACAAAAGATTTCTTGAATAAATTAATACCTTAAAGGCATACACTATAAACACTAAAATTAAAATAAAATACATTTCTGTAAAGAAATTATGTTAAAATTAAACCCTTTCCTTTTTCATTCTGTACACAAGGGGAGGTTTGAAGCTGAAGTTTCGGCTTCTAATAGACAAACTGGTCCTTCTGTTGTTGTTTCCAGTTCACCTAAGGCCTTGGAAGAGGCCAATTCGTTACGTGTTTTTTTAAATCAAAAGTTAAATTTTTCAGGAGGCAGCTGGGGCGAAAGTCACAGTGAGCCGAAAAGGAAACAAGATAAGAACTATACATCCATCAGAGACATGATTTTTGGGTTTGAGAAAAAACTTTACAAACTCAAGACTTTGCAGATGGAAATGTTTTATTTTAATGAATGTATTAAATTGAAGGTGGTTCCTCAGGGGCTACATGTTTTTAAATTTCCCTTTGGGTTATACTGTAACATGGATATGGTGCAAGATTTCACTAACCTGTTTGATAACTGGGGTATTGAATTGCTTAACAAAGTGTTGGTTTTTCAGGAACAAATGAAGGTTAAATTACTTAAAGAAGTGGAAATACTTAACAAGGACATTTTGGAAGATTTACTATTTCCTCGGTATGAGGAATTGTATTCCAAAGTCCTTGAGAGAGTTGAAAAAAAGTGTAACCTACAATTTCAGAAAAAAAAAAAGGAAACTTAATAGGAATGTTCAACAATATAAATCCAATACAGTATACCCCACAGACAGGCATTTTATTGATAATTATGGTCAAGAAAATGTGCCAGGGAGTTTCAATTTTCAAAGAGGTGGAGGTTTTTCAGATGGTTATTCGGAGGTTACTAGGAATACCACTCCCTTTGAGCAACCATTTAATGAAGGTTTTCATGTAGAAAAGGATTTTCCCACCCTAAGACGCTCAGAAAGAATAGCGAACAGACAACTAGGAGTCCAACAATATTACAATTACGATTACCCTGCAACCAGGGGTTCATACCACAAGGGAAGATGCAGGGGCAGGTATTAGATGGGAATTCCTTCCATTCTGATATCATCTGTACCTCTAAAGGATTTAATATTTATAACTATACAGACAGAGTTATTTCTGAAGAATATTTCTCACTTTTTTCTAAAGGATTTAAATTTGTTCTTGCTAAGACACCAGATATAGCAAAAGTATTACTTGATATTCACCTGTTTACTAGGAAAATTAATTTCGATTGTTGTTTCCTAAAATTAATATTGGAAATATTGAGCATAAATCTATGGCCTTGAGAAAAACAGTGTGTTCAACCCTCCCTTGCACCCTTTGGTAGCTAGTTTTGAGAATGTGGTTAAACAAGAGTTGTACCAACTTTGGGCTAATAACAAGAAGTTCTACTTTAATTTGAGTTCTAAAGAGAAATAACTACTTTTTTCTTTAAAACATGACAGAAGTGTCCACATAATGACCCCAGACAAGGGAGGAGGGGTCGTAATTTTCAACAGTGAAGACTATAAAAATCTTATGCAAGGTATTTTGTTTCAGGAGGAAAGCTATTTGCAGGTATCCAAGAATCAGATTAATATTTCCTACCAGCGTATTGATGGGTTTTTGGAAGAATATTTACCAGAACAAAGGATCAGTCAGGAAGTTTACTCTTTTCTATTAAATAATTTTCCCAAGGTACCAAGTATATTTGGCATCCCTAAGATCCACAAAAGATGTTTTGTCACCCCCATTTAGGCCTATTGTGGCAGCAGGGTGGTCTAAAACACACAAGTTGACAGTCTTTGTGGATCAGATGGTTAAGCATGTAGTTGAGAGTATGCCACATCTTGTGAAAGATTCTTGGGACTTTCTGGGACAGATTAAGCAAGATTTATGGAATCCTGATCTGATTTTTTTGACAATAGATGTACAAGATTTATTCTCCTGTATTCCTAGAGAGGAAGGTTTGGATTATTTTGAAAAAATGCTGTTTGATCATTCTAGTTTATCTCCAGTGCGTGTACAGCTTGTTTGTGAAATTATGACCTTGATTTTAGATAACAACTATATATTTTTTGAAGGGCAATATTTCAAACAAACCAAAGGAGTTGCTATGGGGGCAGCTTGTGCCCCCATTTATGCAAACCTTGTTTTATTAGGGTGGGAGAAAGAGCTTATTTTTGAAAATAGGCTTCATTTGGATATTTTGTTTTACAGCAGGTACCCGGACGATATTTTTATTTTATGGAAGGGTACCAAGGAAAGCATTGCTGGTTTTGTTGAATATCTAAATGACACTACCCATTATTTGAAATTTACTTATGAGTGTAATGAGAAATTCACTATCTTGATACCACCATCATTAAATATGTGTGTTGTTTTAGATCCAAGGTGTATAGAAAGGAAACTTTTTGTAATTCCTACCTCCATTTCCAAAGTTACCACCCACTATACCTGAAAAAAGGTATTGTCAAGGGACAGGCAATCAGAATTTCTAGAATGACTTCCCATCTTGAGGACGTCATTAAGGAATTCAGTGACCTGAGGAACATGTTTCTGGAGAGAGATGATCCACTAGAATTATAAAGGGTATTTTTACAAGAGGTTTTGAGAGAGTGGGGTTCTAAATATGAACCTCTACTAGGTAGAGGTCTTTCTAAAACCAAAAATTGTGAAACTGAGAGTTCAACCCATAACTTCTCCCAGGCATGTGTGATGCAATATAGTACACATTATAATGACATCAGAAATATACTTTGTAAGAATTGGAACATTTTTAGGGGTGACCCTAATATTTTACAAGCAGTGGGTGAACAGCCTATTTTTTGTACTAAAGTGGGCCGCAACTTGAAACTTACCTTGGAGGGTAACATGAACAATAGTAGTGAAAAAAATGAATGAATTCACCAAAGCCTGTGGTTGTTGTACACAGTGTAGATATATACTATTGGCTGCTAGTTTGAAACTTGATAATATCAACCAGGACACAGTGTTTTTCAAAAAAGGTAACTGTCAGACTAGCAAAATAGTTTATCTGGCAAAGTGTAATTCCTGCCCGGGGTTTTATGTTGGGAAAACTGAGAGGGCTCTCAGGTCCAGGATATATGAACACTTATATGACATTAAGAATTTAAAAGAAACCAAGGCCTTATTTAGGCATAGTAAAATATGTGTTAATTTCTCTGGATTTAAGTTTGGGATATTAGATACCATTGAAATAAACCCCAGGGGTGGCAACTGGAAAAACACTTTAAACAAGAGGGAACTGATGTGGCAGCTTCGTTTAGCAGCTAATCTGTGTCCAGGATTAAATTATTTTATATCCATCTTGCCTGCTTTAAAAGAAAGAACAGAAAGGGTTTAATTTTAACATCATTTCTTTACAGAAATGTATTTTATTGTATTTTTAGTGTTTATAGTGTATGCCTTTAAGGTATTAATGTATTCAAGAGATCTTTTGTTTGACTGGAGGGTTTCCTCACCTATCCTGTGACAGTGTAATATATTTAAATCCACATGACTGTTTGTATATTGTTCTGAGGAAGTCAATTTTACTTTGATGAAAGCGCGTAACACACAATTGCCAAACTGCCTTCCGTGTGTGTGTGTGGGGGGGGGGGGGGGTTGATTCTTGGGCTGACCCACCTGTTTTAATTTCCTTCCAAATACAAATTTAATATGAGAATTAGCACTGAGGTTAGGATATGCTTATGAAGCCCCATGCTACAAGGAATGTATCTGCTTAGCCCATATATGAACCCACAAAATGTTTTTTTTTTGCACTCTGTGGACTACTCGCAAAGCAGTGGTATGCATACCATTTTAGAATTCAGAAATCATGTGTTCAAACAGATTTATCTGGCTACTCTGATTTGGTCAAACTTTTTTCTGCAGTTCTTCTATAACCTTACTACTTCAAGGCTGTACTGGTTTCTCTAAAGTAACCATTTTAAATAAATGGATACATGAATGGTTAAATTGGTAGATTTTAGCTAGGAAGTCTCAAAGTGGTTTTGAAAAATGGGAGGGTGGGTATAGACCTGATGAATACAGGTAGGGAGTTCCAGGCCGAAGCAAACTTATACAAGTATAGACAATACTCACCAGATTGTCTAGGTTTATAGACAGGAGTTTTGGTTACTGGATTGCAGACGGTGACCAACTTGGGAACATAGTCGTGTTGAATGTTTTTAGTCCTAAACCGGCAGATGGATGCTGGATAATTTTATGGGGGATAAGAAGTGTGTTAATTGCTGTGGCAGTTCTAACAAGTTTAGGCTTTTCAGTGCTATATACTGGTGGGTTCTGAAAGGAGTATGTGCTGCAAATTTAGCAACTTTGTTAAAGCATTGTTCTAGTTTCAGTTTTTGTGAAGCCTGCAGGTTAGTAAGGATGGGAGGAGATGAGTAGTGGCAAGTGGAGTTTTAGTTGCATTGGTGAGAGAGTTTTGAGGGTTTTTTTTCTTATGTAATTTTGTATATGCAGGTTGAATGTAAGATTATCATCCACTGTCACCATGTATAGTTTGCTATGAGAAGTGACTTCAGTAGCTGCATTATCAAGAGAGAGGACCTTAAATTTAGTTTTTTAATGAGAGAGGGATTTAGGGAAGTTAGTAGTTTGGTCTTTTTTGAGTTGTGCATAAGTTGAGAGTTATGAAGCCATGTTTCAGTGGGTGCCAAAGCTTCCCGAGTAATTTTGTGGAGGTGTATCACATTGTCAGATGTGCAAATGAGAGTGGAATCATCTGCATAGGGTGCCATTTTACGTACTGTTACCAGTTGGACAGGTAGCTTTTGAACCACAGAAGGGTGGGCTGAGAGAGACCTGGTGAGTACATTTGAAGAAGTTTGGTGTGACACAAAATGTGTTGAAGGCTTTAGACAAGTCTACAAATAAGGAAGATACTAGTTTGCAGTTATCTCTAGCTTTATTTGATCGTATCTGTATAGGTTAGAAGGCTAGTGCTAGTACTATGGGAAGGACAGAAGCCATGTTGTATATGGGATAGACATTTTTCCTGCAGGAATTTGCCTAGTAATTGTGTTTGAATACGTTTTCAAGTATTTTGGTGAGGAGCAATAAGATTTCTATAGGTCTAAAGTTATTAATGTCTGTTGAATTTCCTCCTTTGTGCAGAGGGATAATGTATGAATTTTTCCAGAGAGGGGGAACGTAGGATTCCTGGATTGACCTATTTATAAGGATTGAGACAGGATAAGCAGTGCTAGTAGTTGCTATTTTTAGGTACTCTCTTGGAAGGTCATCAGCTGAAGAAGAGCATGGTTTAAGTTTGTGTAAGAGTAGTTTTATATAAAATGTGGGCACAGGTTTGAAGGTGAAAGTGGATGTGGTGATATGTGGTTGTTTGGGCAGGGTTGGGATTAGATGTTGAGGAATACTTTGTTAGAGATCCTGTACTATCTATAAAAGAGTTTAACTGTTTTGCAGTTTCCAGTGGAGAGTTATCAGGATTTTGGGGATGTCCTTCAAGGATGCATCTGCAGTCCTTACAGATGGGTTGTCCTGTCGTCAGGCAGCCCTTCGGTCGGCCGGATTCCAAAGTCTGGGTCCGGCCTCGGCTGGTGTCGCACTTCACCCAACGTCATAGCTGCAGTTCTTTGGGTATAAAGGCATCAGCCGACGCCATTTTCCTCAGTCTTTCTTGCCGCGTGGCGCCCGAAGCAGAAGCTGTTCGCAAGTGCCGGTCGGTCAGAACCAGAGATTACTACTACAAGTAGCGAAGACTTCTAAAAAGCCAAGTACCCCGTTGGGGACTCTTTCTTGCCTCAGCCGATGTCAGAAAAAGTGAATAACTGTTTAACTTGTGGGAAACAAATACCTCATAAAGATTTCCACTCTTACTGCTTACCTTGCTTAGGCCCAGACCACGACGTAGCAGCTTGTCTAGCCTGTGCTTCTTTCAACCGACGGACACTTAGACGTCGGTCGGAATTTGCTGAAGAGTTTTTCGGCTCCGATTTCGCTTACATTATGCCGTCGGATACTCCGACTACGCAAATTTCTAAAAAACGCAAGGAAAAGGACCGACACTCGCGGTCCGCGGTTTTGGCCCTGTGTTAAAGTGATTTCTCTCCGGTCTCCGTCCACATCACAAATTCAAAGAAACATTGTCAGTTAGGAAACACAAGTGCTACCTAAATGAAATTTCGAGTGTCAGCTCTTTTGCAGGAGAAAACAAACACAAAAAAACGGACATAATAGGTATTAAAGAAATAAACAATAACTATAGTAGAAAAGTAAATATCTAGGTAGCCGAAGCACATGCTTGTACACTATATACACTGGACAACACTGACTACTAGACTGACACATGAAAAGAAAAATACACTATACAAATTGGTGAGATTGGGTGATATTGCACATAAGGAAGTGATTGGAATTACACTTGAATGAGAATATATTAATTTTAGTATACAATAAATAAGTAAAATTACTATATAAAAAAAAAAAAAAAAAAAGCATGTGTAGTAGGTGAAGTGGTCACCCTAAATTGTCTGTAGGTGTATGCATAGTCTGTATGTGATATAGAAGAAACACCTCGCAATTTATTTCTGGACCATACTTGTCTAGTAAACCTTGTGTATGATCGCTGTTCATAGGGTCTATATAGCAGATCAGTTTTAAAATGCTTTACTTTTGCTGCATACTGTTGCAGCAGGTTACTTTTATGTTGACAGCCTTTTTTTTCTGCTCTGTACATGTATTTCAGTAGTTTTAAAACTGCAACAAAATCTAAGCAGTCTAAATTATTCACTAGCTGGCTCTGGCATTTGAAAAATAAAATCCATATCCAGAACAAATCCTAAACATGTAGTTAGTTCCAGTTCTGGTAGTACATAGTTTTTTTTAAATCACAGCCTTATATTGTTGCCCCAACTTCATAGCATGTTCAGTGTATACCATTCCATAATCTGCCCTCCATGTACTGAGTAAATGATTTTTCAGCCAATTTTAACAGTAAAAAGAGGGCCTTTTTAAAATTAATAGTCTTAAAGTAACCAAGCTGCTTACAGAGCGCTCTTGCAGGCATTAAACTATTAAACACATCTGTTTGGTAATCTTTTAAAATGTGAGGACCCACTAAAGTAAATTCCAAAACACAGGTTTTGAATGGTCAAAAAAGTGTGTGTGTGTGTGTGAGTGTGTGTGTGTGTATGTGTGCTTTATTTATACATACATACATCTAGATGCATAGTGGTGCTGTGGTAGCATTGTCGCCTCACAGCAAGACGTTGTCCCGTTCGATTCTCAGCTAGAGCTTCTTCTGTGCGGAGGCATGCGTGAATGAGCATGCCTTTGTCGAAGGTTGTGTGTCAGGGCTGGTAACTCGGCACGTAAAAATCCACTACCAAACATTAGCGGACCGGAGTTCCGCTGTGGCGACCCCTGACCGGGATAAGCCAAAAGACACAACAACAACAACAGCAACATACATATAGATGCGCCATTTTGTTTTCCTCTTCCTACTAGTCTGTGGCTTCATGTCAGTGGTGTGCATGTCCCTATTATTACTGATGTAAACAGCTTTTCACTTGTACTCAGCATGTAAACTTCATTTACTTCACCTAGAAGAGCTTTGTATGCTGTTGCAACTTATTTGTGGGACTTCGGGTTTAAAAGCAAAGTGTCTTCCCTCAAGACTCCATCTACCTTTACAAATACTGCTCCAGCTCCTGGAATTACACCTGTGTTCTATTGTATAGCCGGTTTACACTAAAAGTATGTTCTAAGCTCATACCACAAAGTAGTCTTGCTTTGTCTACTGTATAGGATACCTGCATACCACTGAGAGCCCCCCCCCACTTAGCTGTTTAGGAACCTTGCCTCTGTCTCTCTCTGCCATCTATACGTTAGTCGCTACACTAGTGTCAACTCTGTTAGTTAGCTATGCTGTCTGTGGTTTCCTTATAACTGTTTTTATCTTACTGCAGTTACCTGTTGTGTATACGTCGCTATTACATCTCTTCCTTTTCTGTCTACACCTCCCCACCTCTTCTACTTACCTACTGACTCTCACTATGTGCTCCTTACTTTTTCCCTCCTGGCCTGCTGATTGTTTCTTGTGGTGGCTCTTGCTGGCCCATTCTGCTCCATTTTGCCCTCGCTAAGCTTGGACTCACTTCGTTCCTCCCTCACCCCCATTCCCACCAACCCCCGGTATCATTTCCTTTATACCTAATCACTTCCTTCCCTAACTCCACCCCTTCCTGTCTGCTAAAGCATTCTAAAACACCTTACACTCCCCTACTTATCACTTCCTAGTTTAGTCTGCTGCAAATCCTCCTCCTTTCTACATATCCAGTACTCCCCCTGCAGGTTGTTTCACTTAAATTTTACTTCAAGTCTCTAACAGGTCCAACAACTTTCTTTTCCTAGTCCCTTACTCACTTCTCACTCCATCCCAATCCTCTTCCCTACATTAGGCCATGGCTTTTGCAACACTCTCTATTTTCCTCTTACCTCCATTACTTTTCCTTCTCATTCTTGCATCTTGTACTACTCCATTACCACCTGTCCATAGAGATCCCACTAATCCCCATACTAACTGCTTCTCATCTCTGCAGTACTCTATTACAATCTCCTCCTCTGTCTTTTCCATGAAAATCCCTCTGCCTAAAATAAAACCTCCTCCCCCTCACTCTCTAGCATCTAAAACCAAGTCTAAGTACTTGACTTACAACCCATTTAATTTCAAACTTTACCAGCTTCATGTAGCCCTACTTCTATCAGGAGACATACACCCAAATTCTGGGCCCATCCATCACCCCACCATGCATAACTCTACCTCTCCCAACTTAATAAACTCATCCTCTCCTAACAACATTTCCTTTTACTCTGACTGCTTGTAGTATTCTAAACAAAGTTAATGAAATCATGCCTGGATAGCCTTCCCACACCCCTAATGTCATCACCCTAACTGAGACTTGGCTAAAACCCCAAACCTCTGGTAAAGACATTCTCCCCCCAGTTATAATATACTCCAAATAGATTGCCAAAACAAAAAAGGAGGTGGCATAGCCATCCTCTACTCCAGCCACCTCACCATTACAAGTATTATGAAACCTATCCCATCCTTTTCTCTTGCTGAACTACTTACAGCTAACCTTAAAATAAATGACCACACCACTATCACAGTAGCAGCCATCTATATTCCTCCAGGAGACGACATTCCTCTGCTCGAAAATAATCTTTCATACTTTTCTCAACACATCCCCAATGAAACTATCCTCCTTGGGGATGTCAACCTTAACTGGTTAACTCTCAGTAATCCAAACTCTAATATTCATATTAATTTATATGGCTATACACAGCTAATCTCCCAACCTACCCATACAAGCAATTCTCACACATCTAGTACTCGTATTGACTGGGTACTTGTATTTAATCCTTCCAAATATCATAACCCTGAAACCCTACCAAACACCCTGAGCGATCACTCCCTTATAAAAGTGCCTAGGTTCACTCCCCACTTCTCAAAACCTCCTAAATTATCACTTGTCATAAACTTTCTAACTTCCATACAGAAACCCTTTAATGTAAACTGGAAATTCCTTACCCAACTCTCTCTAGAAGAAGCAGTCCTAGCTTTCAACTCCACCTTCCTTAGCATCTTAGACTCACTTGCTCCCCCTCACAAAGTCCCGAAAGTCCACCATATCTCCATGGCTTTCAAAAGCCACTTGTACCTTTATGATAAATAGAGACAAATTATGGAAAAATGGTTGCAAACTAAGCTCTCTGCAGACTTACAAAAATATAAAGAACTCCAAAATCTGACAAAAAAACGCATAAACAAAGATTAAAAGGACTTCTATAACGAACCTCCCACAGCCCTAAAATCTAATCCTAAAAAATTCTGGAACTCTGTTAACCAAATATTACATCACAGTAATTTTACCTCCCCCAAGCCATGCCCGGACAAGACATCTGAAGAAACTCCCACTGTCTTCAATACCCATTTTATCAATTCAATATCTAAGCTCCTGAACCCTAACCCAAACTCCTACTACTAACATCTCCAACTTTTCTGAACCTACTCCTAATACTGTCTCCTCAAATACCTTCTCCCTCAAACTTGTACCTACTAGTTGCATCAAAACTCTACTCTCTAAATTAAAACCATGCTCAGCATCAGCTGACCAATATTCCTTCCACTTTTCTTCTATTAGCAGCTGACTCTCTTGCTCTCCCTGTATCTATCCTAATTAATCGCTCTATCTCTGAATCTGAAGTCCCTTCCATCTGGAAACAATGCTACACCCTACCTATTCACAAAGGAGGTAACTCCTATGATATCTCCAACTTTAGACCTATCGCTATCCTCTCCCCACTCTCTAAAGTACTAGAAAAATGTATTCATAAACAAGTTATGCAGTACCTAATACAGGAAAATCTGCTTACACCCACTCAACATGGCTTCAGACCCAAACATAGCACCACTACAGCTCTATTATCCTTCCTCAACAGTCTCTATAGCCATGGACGACCATAAACTTATTTCTTACCTATTCTTGGACCTCTCAAAAGCTTTTGACAGTGTCTCACTCTCTCTTCTGCTACACAAACTGCATAACCTCAACTTCTCATCTGATACTGTTGCATGGTTCTCCAGCTACCTCAGTGATGGATCTCAATCAATGAGATGGCACTCTCCACTCTCCCCTCCTCTCCCTGTAAAAATGGGTGTACCTCAAGGTCTATCCTAGGGCTTTTATTTTTTAATATCTTTACTAATCCGCTCTATACCTCCTGTCCTCCGTCATCTTTAGTGCAATACGCAGATAACTCTACAGTCATCACCACAGCCAGCTCTCCCTCTAAACTCTTCTCAACTACTCGGACATCTTTTAACTTAGTGGAAACATGGCTCTCCAACAACTAGCTCATCCTTAACCCTAAAAAAAAAAGCTGTTACTCTTCCTACCTAAAAAGTTCAACAATATCAAACCCTCTTTCTCCATACAGATCCTTAATAACACTCCCATTCAAGTAAAATTCAGTACTAAGTTCTTGGGCGTAACCATCAACTATTAGCTTGAATGAGTCTTTTTTATACTGTTATTAACATGCAAGTCAAATTTAAGACTAGGGCTCCTTTACCGTAACAAGAAATTCCTTACTCCTGAAACCAAGATTACTCTCTCTTGCCTACCTTCTACACAGTCTAATGTACAGTTCTCAAATTCTCAAGTCTTAACTGAGCACTCCTGACCAAACTCAAATCTACCTGCAACAAGGTAGCTAGATTTGCTGCCCAACAGACCTACAAATCCCATCACTGTCTCTCTCTAAAACACCCAAACAGGCTTGAATTACCCCACCAGCTTCTTCTCTCTCAGCTCTAGATCATCTAATGTTAAGTTGTCTCTTGCCTTCGTTTCTTGCTTGTTGGGATCGGAGCCGATCCTCGGCTCCGACTTGGCCATCTTCTATAGCTCGAGAGCTGTTTACTGGCTCAAAGCTACCCCTTATCCCATGATACCTAGCACTAGCTACCCAGATCTCATTTGCCGCTTCAGCTGTGAGGATTGTTGTTACTGGCTCAGGCTCGTATAAGTTTTATTGCACTATTTTTTTCTGTCAGATTAGGGTTTTTCTGATAGTTTATTGTTTTAAATATAGTCGCTAACTAGTTTGTTGTTGTTTAGTGTAATTGTAGTTTTCCCTTGGAACTCGTTTAAATTCGAGAGTTCTCCCCCTCCCCCCCATCCCTTGTAGCATTTTAGTTTAAACCTTTTCTTTTTTCTATTTCTTAGGTAGCCGTTTAAGGCTTCCTAAGTTTAAAAAAAAAAAAAAAAAAACGGTATACTGTGTGTTTTGGTTTCTTGTGGTAGTGTCTGTTTAGTTTTTTGCTGTTTGGCCTTTGGCCAAAAACAATTCAGGGTAGGTGTAGTATCTTAGTTGGATATGTCTAAAGAATCCAAGGTGTCTGGATTCAAGAAGTGTGACTCATGCTTTCAGAAAATGTCTCTGACAGATGGGCACACTTTTTCGTCTATTGCTTAGGCGCAGTGCACCTGCAGGACTCTTGTTCTGTATGCCATGCGTTCAGCCCAGGGGTTCTGCAGGAGTGCAAAATAAGCTTATTTTGAGAGGTCTCCTTAAGCCCCAAGATTCACCAGCCAAGACTCTGCCAGTGAAATCCCCTAAACCAACCAGATCGTTGGCTCCCAGTTCGGAGCCGTCATTGGCCCAAGCCTTACCCACTACTTTGGTTCCGGCTGGAGCCAAGGAGACTGCCTCCCCGTCGGCTCCACCAGCACCTTCGGAGCCATCGCGGACCCGCAAGAGGCCGAGGTCCCCGTCTCTAGAGTCTATACATTTGGCTTCTCGGTCTCCCCTGTTGCAGAGTGACCGCAGTCACAGATCCTCCCACTCTTCTCGGTCCTCTAGGCTCTCGGATCACAATGTGGAGAGAGTGGTCAGTAGGTTGTTGAAGTCGCAGGCACTGGCCAAAATGTTGTCCAGCCCTCCTCAGCAGGTGTCTGCTCAGTCTGCCTCCATCGATGTTCCTCCTCCGACTCCATTGAGCTCGGAGCCGGAGTTTGTTGGGGTTCGAATCATGGAACAGTCTGCACCGATAACTATTTCCCCTTTGGTTCAGTCGTCTGCTCTGATCCCCTCGATGGTGCCATCTGTCGAGGGATCTGGGCACCGAGACTCCCTCGTCTGCTCCGAGGGGGCGAGTGGCATCAGACCCTTGTCCGACCCCGTTCTCCCTGTTGGAGCGTCGGCACAGGTGAGCTCGGCTCCTACATCATCCTCTGAGCAGTCTCCCTTGGTGCGGAGGAGGATTCCGGTTTCCTCGGAACCGGAGCCTTCTCTGCATCGTGGCAGGGACGACTTCGATGTCATGAGGAGTGTACTGGCCTCTGAGTCAACTCCACTTTTGACCCCACTGGCTCCATCCCCTGTAGTGCCTGCGTCAACCTCTACCCCTCCTGCAGACCCCAAGCATGGGGAACCAGTGCTCCAGAGCACCCCATTGGGTGTTTCCTCTTCTTCCGAGGCCTCCCCTGATCATTCAGAGGAGCCCCCTTGGAAGAGGAAGCACATTGACTCCCCTGAGTCTGTCACTTCGGATACGAATTTGGATGAATCGGAAGGGTCCCCGAGATCCCTCTCTGAAGATGTTTCCTTTTCGGACATCCTAGAAATGCTTAAGCAGAGGGGGAACTGGACTGCCCTAGCCCCTACCAAGGACGAATCTGTATTCCTGGATGCGTTCGGTTCCCGACCTTCCACCTCCTGGGTGTCTCTGCCTTTTGATCCACTAATGTCAGTGGTGGCTCGAAGGGCTTGGGTCAGCCCCGGATACAGTGGAACCAACCCCGAGGAGACCCGTCAAGTTCATCACTGCACCACCTGCTAAACAGTTCCTTACTAAGGGTGTTCCCGTAGATGCCATGGTGGTAGCAGCAGCCACTAAAAAGGAGTTGGCGGAAACTTCTTCCTCTGTCCATCCTCCTAACAAGGAGTCTAGGACCATGGATAGATACGGGAAGCAAATGTTTGCTTCAGTGACATTTTCCATGAGGTCGCTGAATTACTTATGCCATTTTACCAGGCTTCAGAGGGATCTCCTGAAAGAGCTTGGAGATTCCCTCCAGGATCCATCAGCTGAAGGGGCTCAAGTAAAGTGGCTTCTCAGTTGACTGCCCTTAATTCGGTAGTTAACTCCTCCATGAGGCTCATTTCCTATGCAGCCGATGGTGCGAGTAGAGCCACAGGTACAGGCGTGGCCCTCAGGAGATGCGCATGGATGTGGCTGTGTATTTTTGCGGAACCTTTTAGAGTGTCGTTCACCAACACTCCCTTTGACTGTTCATTTCTTTTTGGACCACAGGTGAAAGACACTCTGACTAGGTCTGAACAAGAAGGCAAGACTCTCTCTGCCATGGTGGTCCATTTTTTCCACTCCTAGACCATATCCAAAGTGTCAGAAGAGTGGTAAAATGTGGTTTCGGAAATCCCAGGGAGCCTCGCCTGACACACACAGTGATTTTTCCTCCAGGGGCAGAGGAGGAAACAGATGCCGCCCTCGGGGCAAAGGGGGTCCGCAGAACCAGGGCAGCAGAGAATCCTTCCCCGACGAGCCCTTCCAGCATCCCTGAAGGGTTGTCCGGCTGCCCGCCTCTGTAGGCAGTCGGGGGAAGACTTCAGTGTACTCAAAAGCCTGGCAAAACCTAACGCGAGACAAATGGGTACACTCAATCATATCCTGAGGCTACATAATTCCCTTCTTTCAACCCCCCCCCTTACTGTCGAGCAAATCCCTTCCAGATGTTCCACCCAATCTGAGGGCCCAAGCAGTCATAGAAGTTTCAAGACTGCTAGAAAAAGTCATCCAGGAAGTCCCGGCAGACCAACTCTGATCCGGAACTTACTCAAGGTTCTTTTTGGTACCAAAAAAGACTGGACTGGAGACCAATATTGGATCTCAGCAGACTAAACAAGTCTGTTCAAAGAACAAGGTTTCGGATGGTCACGCTACAGTCCATTCTACCCTTTTTGGGTCAGGACAATTGGATGTGCTCAATAGATCTTTAGGATAAATACTATCGCATCAAAATGGACAGGCGCTCCAGGAGATTCCTTCGCTTCCGGCTGGGAGCCAGTCATTACCAGTTCAGAGCTCTGCCCTTTGGTCTCACCACAGCTCCCAGGGTGTTCACCAAATGCATGGCAGTAGTCACGGCTCACCTGAGGCGTCAAGGATTCCAGGTGTTTTCATATCTAGACGACTGGCTCCTTACTGCTACTATCAGGCACCAACACCTTCAAGCTAGGGACTATACAATTACAATTTGTGCCCAGCTAGGCATTACTATAAATTTAGAAAAATCTGCCTTATTGCCCTGTCGATCTGTTACCTATGTAGAAGCAGATTTAGATACAAGAAGTATGGCCGCAAGGCTACCGCCAGACGGGCAAGTTCGTATCCTCATGCAATGCAAAAGGGTACAAGTCAGGTTGGTCCTTCAAACTCTGGGCTCTCTGGCAGCAGCAATTCTTCTGATACCTCTGGCCCGTTTTCACATGAGAATCCTTAAGTGGCGTCTCTTCACACAGTGGTCCTTTCAACAGCTCCCCATGTCTCACATGATCATAATTACAGAAACATGCAAAAGGTACCTTTTCCTGGTGGATGGTCTCCTCACTAGTGTCTCAGGGCAGACCATTCATCCAGCCTCCCCCGGTTGCCACAGTGACCATGGATGCCTCACTGATAGGGTGGGGGGGCATTATCAGGGCAGGACAGTCTAAGGCACTTAGCAGCCTCACGAGTTCCATCTGCACATAAATGTCTTGGAGATGAGATCCATGCTCCTAGCATTGCAAGCACTTCAGGACTCCCTCCCTTCCTGA
>NC_056746.1:399820017-400040017 GCF_019279795.1 Protopterus annectens | reverse complement strand
CGAGGTGCGCCATATAGAAGGATTTCCTAACTGTTGTGGCAATGTGGTTATGGAAGGTGAGACAACTGTCCACCTGTGTCCCTAAGTCTCTTATCACACTTTCGGTGTTTAGTGTACTGCCACCTGTGTGGTAATTAATGGGTACATGTTTTTTTCCCAAAAGGGATAACTATACATTTCTTGGCATTGAGCTTGAGCCCATGGCTCTGGCAGCAAGCATCTGTTTCTGTAAGGCCCTTTTGTAGAATATCCACATCATTTGGGGATTCAGTAATGGCTCCCAGTTTGCAGTCCTCTGCGAACTTTGTTAGCCAGAGTCCCTTAGTGTTGGCCTGTACTTCAGAGAAGTAGATGCCAAACAAGAGCGGTCCCAGGACTGAACCCTGAGTACTCCACGTGTCACTTGTCTGGAGCAGGATTTGGAGTCTGCTACTTTTACATTGTGGGTTCTGTCAGTGAGCCAGTTGGCAACCCATTGAGTGATGTAGGGATTAATGCCCAGCTTAGTAAGTTTATCTAGAATTCCAGAGTGGGGGGTGGTGTCAAAGGCCTTGGTGAGGTCCAGATAGGCTGTGTGGACTGCCTTACCCTCATCCACAGCTCTGGAGACTGATTCAAAGAAATCAGGTTCAGGAGACAAGCTCGGCCCTTCATGAACCCAAACTGGATGGGGTCCAGTGTTTGAAGGTTGCCAATGTCTTTGTAAGTCCCATGATAGTATACATTCCATGGCCTTGCAGATCAGGCTCATCAGACTGATGGGGCGGTAGTTCTCATGATCCAAGGTGGATCCCCCTTGTGGAGTGGGATAACTGTACCTGTGCACCACTCAGTAGGCACGAAGCCTGAGGTGAGGCTATGATTAAACATGACACTTAGGTGAGGTACCAGTTCACTTTGTAGTTCCTGTAGTACACAGCCCGGGATGTCGTCTGGTCCCATGGATCCTGTATTCTTAGCTTTGGAGTGAGGTTTTTTACCTGTGTGGCCATTATTATCAGAATTTGGCAATCTTTTGGTATTGAGATGGGCCCTTTAGGGGGGGTGAGAGGGAGGAGAAGTTGGCACTGAATCGATCTGCCAGGATATTGGCAATATCCTTGGGATCAGTATATTTAATGCCATTCCATTGTAGCTCAGAGCAGATCTGAGCATTGTCATTTAAATTCTTGACATTGCTATAGAATGCCTTGTGGTTGTCTTTGGAATCTTTGGCAATTTTATTTTCATAACTAGCTTTGGAGGATTTTATGAGGTATCTCATCTTCCTGCTGAGACTGGTAAAGGAGTTTTTTGCATCCTGGGATTTTACTCTTCTTTGCAACAGTTTCTTCCTTTAGTTGTAAAGTTTGTTTATGGCAGGGGACCACCAGATTGGCTTCCTTTTTTTGGAGGAGAGCGTCTTGGTTCTATATGGGATGGCACAATTCATGCACAAGTGGATGTGCTCGTGCAGTACCTTAGTGTAGGATTCAGCAGTCGAACTTTCAGTTTCTGTCTGCATGGGTGTCATAAAGTTTGTCATTCTGACTTCAGTAGCATGAAGTTGGCTTTGGAGAAGTTTTTTTTTTATGGAGGTTTCCTTATTGGGGGGGTGGGATGTGGATGTCAAGGGTGATTAGCTTATGGTCGGACCTGGCCATTGAGGGGGTTGACCATAGGTGTGGAGCATTGATTTCCCAGTTGGCAATGACCAGGTCTAGGATATTGGAGCCCGTGACGGGACTATGGATTAGTTGATCCAGGCCATTGGAATTTATGAATTCCATGAACCGTTGGGCAAAAGGTATTGGTACACGAGCAGATGTTCTTCGTTCCCCATTGCTGCAGTCCTTACTATTGGGTATAGTCCGCATCCAGTCGGCCCGAATACCAGAGTATAAGGCTGACGTCGGTCAGGGCGCATTAGACTGACGTCAGTACATTAGGGTACTAATGCGCATGACCGACGTCATATCCTCAGTCTTTTTTGCCGCATGGTCCGATGCAGAAGCAGTTTTGCGAGTGCAGGTTGGCGTTCTGAAATATTTCCGAAACCGGAGTTTCAGACCGAAACAGAGTTGGCTAAGTACCCCGTTGGGGAACATTTTGTTTTTTTCTTGCCTCAGTATTTAACCGGATGTCAGAAAAAGTGAATAACTGTATTTCTTGTGGGAAACAGATACCTCATAGGGATTACCATACCTTGTGTATACCTTGCTTAGGGCCTGAGCACGACGTTGTTGGTTGCCGCTCTTGTGCTAGGTTTAACAAAAGCACTATTAAGAGGAGGTTAGACTGTGCCAGGTTAGTGTTTGGGAAGCGTTGCAATTATAAAATGCCGTCGGATGCTCCGACGCCTGCTTCGGCCCAAGAAGCGCAAGGACAAAACAGCGAAGCCTAGGGTTGATGAACCGGCAGTCCCGGACGTCGGTTCTTTAGAAACTCAGTGGAGCCAGAGGTTTTGCCAGGAGTTTCCATGGAGTCTCAGGCAGAAACTTTACTGTTACAGGATGTGCCTTCTCAGGAGGTAGGCCAGGCTGAGGGGCTTCTCAGGTAACTGTTCTTCCCTCTCTTCCCAAGGTAGTTAGAGCCTCTCCTTCTGTTGCCAAAACTTCTTTGAGAGGTAGGCCTAGTTCAGCTTCAGTGGGGCTTCTCCTAGCATTTTGTGTTCTGTACCTAAGAAACATATGCTTCAAATGGCAGATGATTTGATTACTATGATTAGAGGTGCTATGCCCCGCCTGATAAGAGGCCTAGGGTGGAACCGAGTTTGATAGTTTTGAACAGTGTTCAGAGGCTTCAGAGTCTTCTGCGGAAGACTTGCAGGAGTATCCTACTTATTCTGATTCTGATGTGGATGATTCCACTCCTACAGCTTCTCCTCCTGAGGATTTCTCATTTTCAGAGACTCTGCATTCCATGAGGGAGCACTTTAAATGGGAAGGCCAGGATTACTCTGATTCCAGGGAAAGGCCTAGGGGATTCTTTTTTTTTCCCCAGCATAGGCCCTTAGCTATTCCTCCTGTGTTGGATGTGGTGGAAGATGTTTTTGCAGAGGCTTCCCTGAACCCTGACTCTTTGCCTCCTGCTCCTGTTAAGCCTGATAGGTATTATAGGGTGCCGAAGCTCATAAGTATTTGTTTAAGAGTCCTAGGGCGGACCCAGAAACTATTTCTCAAGGGCCTAAAGGTGTTAAAGCTTCTGTGATTAAAAATCCTGTTCCCACTGATAAAGAGGCAAGGGCTTTGGATAGGTGGGGAAAGAAAGTGTATACTTCTTCCACTCTAGCCATGAGAGCATTGAATTGTCAGTTTCACATGCTAAAATATCAGAATTATCTCCTTTCACAATTAAAATCTAAGGTGGATGCTTTGGCGGAAGGTATTGAGTGTAAAGAGTTGCTGGATTTGGTTCATGTGTCTGAACAAGTGGGTAAGCATTCTTTGCAATGTGGTTTTGATGCTGTACAGGCCTCCTCGAGGGTGGCTGCTACTAGTTCTGTTCTTCGCAGGCATGCCTGGTTGAAGGATCAGAATTTAGCTGAGCATGTTAAGACAAGGATTTTGGATGCTCCTTTACAGTCTGATGTGTTGTTTGGATCGCCTGTGGAAGCAGTTTTAAAGAAAATGGAGGACAAAGCCAAGTCTATGCAAACTGTTAAAGATTTTTTGCAGGTGCAGCCACCGAAGTTTAGTAGAAATTGGCCTGCTAAGGGGTGGACATATCCTGCTTATGATTCCCAGTCTAGGGGTAGGTCTAGACGTGGTAGGGGCAGGGCTCAAGGTTCTTTTAGGCCTAGAACAGGGAGTTCACCTGCTCAGACTTCTGGTGAGGGCAGGGGTCAGTCCTTTCGTAAACAGACCCAATGACCTGTCTTTTCAGCTGCCAGTAGATTCTCGTCTGGCAGCTCCTTTGGGAGGAAGACTGTCTCTTTTCAAAGAAAATTGGGATTTAATTACTCAAGACAAATGGGTGTTGGATATCATTCACCACGGTTACAGATTTTATTTCCATACAATGCCCCCTTTCAAAGGCATGCCAGACGTTCCTCCTCCACAAAGAACAGAGGTTCACAAGCAAGTTTCTCAGTTACTCCAGATGGGGGCCATTCAGCCAGTCCCTGTATCAGAAAGGGGCCTAGGATTTTATTCTCGCCTGTTCCTAGTACCAAAGAAGGGGAACACGTGGAGACCAATTTTGGATTTATCTCTCCTCAACACTTTTCTGGACATTCCCAAGTTCAAGATGTTGACGTTACAACAGCTTTTACCTCTGCTGGGCAAAGATCACTGGATGGTAACTTTAGATCTCAAGGAAGCTTACCTTCATGTGCCTATAAGGCTAAGTTGCAGGAAGTATCTGCGGTTTCGAACTGGAAATTCTCATTATCAGTTCTCTGCATTGCCCTTTGGCTTATCTACTGCCCAGAGTATTCACAAAGGTTCTGGCTCCAGTGATAGCTTACTTCAGGCTTCAAGGAATTCAAATCTATCCTTACTTGGACGACTGCCTGATTCTGGCTCAAGAAAAGGAAGACCTTCTACAGCATCTGGAATATGTTATAGCAGTGCTAAGATGCCTAGGGTATTCTGTGAGCGAAATAAAGTCCAGTCTAGTACCCTCTCAAGACATGTGCTTTCTGGGTGTGAGACTGAATACAGCAGCCCAGATGGCCTTTTTAACCCCGGACAAACAAAAGAGTCTATCACTTTACTTCCATCAACTATCTCATCAGTCCGTGCTGACTGCAAGGACAGTCCTTCAAGCATTAGGGTTCATGGCATCTTGTATTCTGGTGCTTCCCAATGCCAAACTGCATATGAGGAAGCTACAATGGTATCTCAAAATGTATGGACACAGCACTGCCAGGATTTGGACACTGTCATTCAAATAATACCTTGCCTTCAAAAGAATTTTTGTGGTGGGCTCAGGAATGTCACCTAAACAAGGGACTCTCTGTGACCCGGCCAGAGGCGAGTCAGATTTTAACGACAGATGCCTCGGACATTGCTTGGGGAGCTCATCTAAATGGAAAGTGGATACAAGACAAGTGGCCTGCCAGACTACAGCATCTACATATCAACATGAAGGAGATGTTAGCAGTCCAGTTTGCATTAATGGCTTTCAAGGAGTTACTTCTTCCAGGGCAGGTGTTGATTCTAACAGACAACACAACTGTCATGTGGTACATCAACAAGCAAGGGGAACACATTCTTATCCTCTATGCAGGCAAGCAATGATTTTATGGGAGACTGCGCTAAGCTTGCAACTAACTCTTCAGGCGAGGTTTCTGCCGGGAGCACAGAACTCCTTAGCAGATGTGTTAAGCAGACAAATCATGGATCCCCACGAGTGGAAACTGGATCTTCATGTATTTCAAAATTGACAGTGTCATGGGGAACTCCAGACATAGATCTGTTCGCTTCTCCACTAAACCACCAGCTGCCACAGTATTGCACAAAGGGGTTTCATCACACAGCTTGGAAAGTGGATGCTCTGTCTTTCAGTTGGAAAAACCTTCATGTGTATGCCTTTCCTCCTCTGCCTCTTCTTCCAAAGGTACTATTAAAGGTCAGACAAGACAGGCCAAGGATGATTTTGATAGCTCCAGATTGGCCTCGGCAACACTGGTACCCACTACTACGGAGTCTGGTAAGGAAGCCTCCATGGCCTTTACCTCTGATTCCTCATCTGTTATCTCAGAAGGATGGTCATCTGCTCAATGTCAAGCTTCACTCTCTTCATCTAACAGCCTGGCATATTCTGTGTTGAAACACAGCAGGTCTCAACTTCCTCAACAAGTTTTAAATGTGATTATGGAAGCTAGAAGACCTAGTACAAGGAAAGTGTACGCAGAAAAATGGAAGAGATTTTTATTTTGGAGTACAGCAAAGAATTTGCAGGTTTCTGAGCCTAATTTGAGTGTGGCTCTTCAATATCTTACTGAGTTATTGGACAAAGGTTTGTCCTTCTCTTCCATTAAGATTCATGCTGCAGCAATTTCAGCTCACTATGATTGTGACTCACCATTGTTTTCGCATCCTTTGTTCAAGCAGTTTCTTAGAGGGGCAAAGAATATAAGACCCCCACGTAGAGCTCCTACTCCTGCTTGGGATCTCAATTTTGTGTTGGAAAAACTTACTCTACAACCTTTTGAGCCTGCGGCTACTGCTGAATTGAAATACTTGTCATGGAAGACTGCTTTTCTGTTGGCTATTACTTCTGCAAGAAGGGTGTCTGAGTTGCAGGCCCTTATGGCAGTAGAGCCATTTTTGATTTTCCATAAGGATAGGGTATCATTACGGACTAATCCTTCCTTTATGCCTAAGGTGGTTTCTAGTGTGGCTTTAAACCAAACTATTCATTTGCCTACTTTTTATGCAGACCCCCAAAATAAAGGGGAAAAGATTTTGCACACTTTAGATGTACACAGGCAATTGCGTTATTATTTAAGCAGGACTAAGGATTTCAGGCAGTCTCAGCAGTTGTTTGTTTCTTTTGCTTTGAGTTCACAGGGCAAGCCTGTGTCAAAACAAACTATTTCTAGGTGGATTGGCTTTTGCATTGCATTTTGTTATTCCCATCATGGCAAGGAGATTCCAGCTGGGATTAGGCCTCATTCCACTAGGGCTACTGCCACTTCAACAGCATTTCTAAGGGGGGTGGCAACTAAGGATATTTTGGAAGCAGCTACTTGGAGTTCAGTGCATACTTTCTCTAAGCATTATCACCTTCCTATCTACTCTAAGTCTAGGGCTGGTTTTGCCACAGCTGTTTTGCAAGGCATGTTGTCAGCTCCTGCTTCTTTATGATTTGCCAGCCTCCCTTACCTCTGCTTTGGGATTCTACCCAATAGTAAGGACTGCAGCAATGGGAGCGAAGAACATAGTACAGTTTTGTACCTACCATAAATGTAGATGTTCGAGGATCCCCATTGCTGCAGTCCAATACCCTCCCTCCTTCCCCTCTGTGTTTAGGGGTGGTTGTGTAGGTGAGGTTACATGCTTATATTTTTTGTATATATTCTTGTATATATTGTACATATTTTTGGTGCAGGTATTTTGGGCCTTGTCTTTTTAGGGTCTTCTGACATCTGGGGCAAGAAAAGACTGAGGATATGACGTCGGTCATGCGCATTAGTACCCTAACGTACTGACGTCAGTCTAATGCGCCCTGACCGACGTCAGCCTTATACTCTGGTATTCGGGCCGACTGGATGCGGACTATACCCAATAGTAAGGACTGCAGCAATGGGGATCCTCGAACATCTACATTTATGGTAGGTACAAAACTGTACTTTTTCCCAGTTAATGGGAGAGTAGTTGAAATCACCCAGTATTAGTGTGTTTGGTTGCATCTCAATATTTTCCAGTATGTTTGGAAAGGTGTAGTGAGAATCTTTGGGCATAGTGGGGGATCTGTAGTAAGCTACAATTTGGATTGCAGTCTTACCTAGTGTTTAGTTGCACCTGGAGAATATCAGACTCATTGTGTCAGGCAACTAGCCTGGTAGTGTGAATATCCTTGGTGCATATGGACACTCCTCCACCGTTAGTGTTTCGGTCCTTTTGTGTAAAGCGTATTAAAATTCTTGAATACTTAGATTTGTGTGTTTACTTAAATACCAGCTAGCTGGACATAGCTTTGTAGCCTGCTTGGTTACTGACCTGACCTGTGCATTTTGTGGTTCTCTTTTTAGCATAGTTTGGTGTGATGTTCATCGTGTTACACTGCTGCAGTCATTACACTTGGGTTATCCTGCCGTCAGGCGGTCCCGCAGTCGGCCAGAGTTCCAAAGTCTTGGTCCGGCATCGGTTGCTGTCGCTTCTTCCCTGACGTCAGTGCACCAGGGGTATATAAGATGCATCCAACGCCATTTTCTTCAGTCTTTCTTGCCGCGTGGTGCCCGAAGCAAAAGCAGTTAGCAAGTGCTGGTTGGCCGACTCCTGAGATTTTCGAAGTCGAATTTCAGATCCGAAGTCTTCAATAAAGCTAAGTACCCCGTTGGGGAAACTTTTTTCTTGCCTCAGACCGATGTCAGAAAAAGTTAATAATTGTATTTCTTGTGGGAAGCAAATACCTCATAAGGACTTCCACTCTTACTGAATTCCATGCCTAGGCCCTGATCACGACGTCACTAGTTGTCGGTTTTGAGCCAGATTTAACAAACGCACTATAAAACGACGTTTTGATTTTGCTGTGCACTACTTTGGCCGAAGGTTCAGTTATACAATGCCGTCGGAATAACTGACGACCGCAATTCATAAAAAACGCAAGGACAAGGATAAAGACAAGCATCCGAGGTCCAAAACCGACTATGAAACCTCTTCTAGGCCAGTCGCCGGTTCTCAGTGAGGCGCTTTCGCAGCCCCTGACACCCGCTACCTCAGAGCCACAGGCCGCCTCCGACTCCCATGTGGAGACAACTAGGCCTCTGGAAACTCAAGGTATTGGACCTACGAAAACTAATCCCTCAGATGGGTCTGGAGTCGCTGAGCAGGCATCGGCTTCTGAGGGTGTTTTCAGACCTTCACAACTTACCATTAAAGCACCAGCCAAGACAAAAACACCATTAAAGACGAAGAAGCAACTACAGCATTCTCCTTGACAGTCCTCCATACCTAAGAAACAGATGCTCAAAATGGCCGAAGACCTCATAACTCTAATCGGGGGTTCCCATCCCCCTCCTGAGAAAAGGCCTAGGCAGGATACAGACTGATTCCTCTGATCAGGTTTCCATTTCCTCTGATTCCTCTTCAGACCAGGGATACTCTCTACCCTCCTATGAGGACTCTGATGCTGAAGAATGTATCCCTTCAGTCTCTCCTCCTGAGGATTACTCTTTTGGGGAAATTTTACATACCATGAGGGAACATTTCCATTGGGAAAGTCAGGATTATTCAGAATCCAAGAAAAGGCTCAGGGGCTTCCTTTTATTGCCTCAGCACAGGCCCCTTGCTATTCCGCCTGTTTTAGATATTGTGGATGATGTGTTCTCTGAATCCAGCTCATCTCCTGATTCTTTGCCCCCTGCACCAGCCAAACCAGATAGGTACTAGAGAGTCCCTGACTCTCACACAAGTTTCTTTATAAAAACCCTTCTGCTGACCCAGAAACCATTTCCCAGGGTCCCAAAGGGGTTAAGGCTTCCATTGTAAAAAAATCCAGTCCACTATGACAGAGATTCTAGAGCATTGGATAGATGGGGGAAGAAAGTTTACAGTAAGGGCTTTAAATTGCCAGTTTCACATGCTTAAGTACCAACAATATTTAATGGCTCAGTTAAAACAGAAAATGCTTACAAGCTCAGAAGCTCCTGACTATAAAGAAATGCAGGATTTATTGCATGCAGTTGAACAGGTGGGAAAACATACTCTGCACTGTGGTTTTGATTCTTTAGAGGCTTCTTGTAGAGCCGCAGTTACAGGTTCTGTGATTCGAAGACATGCTTGGTTAAAAGAACAGAGTTTACCTGATCATGTTAAGGCAAAGTTATTTGATGCTCCTTTACAACATGATACATTGTTTGGTGTTAAAGCAGAAGAGGTGTTAAAGAAAATGGAGGATAAAGCTAAATCTATGCAAACAGTCAAAGATTTCTTACAGGTACAACCACGTCGATTTAGCAGAAATTGGCCTACAAAGAATTTGTCCTTTCCAGTGTCAGACAGGCCACAGAGAGGCAGATACAGACGCCCAAGAGGCAGATCTCAACCCCAAGGCTCTAACAGACGACAGTGGGGTACCCCAACCCCAAAAGGAGGTGAGGACAAATCTCAACCTTACAGGAAACAGTCCCAATGACTTTCCCCTTCGTACGCCAAGCACATCCCTTTTGGCAGCACCCTTAGGGGGAAAACTAGCACTTTTTTATCAAAATTGGCAAACAATCACCCAGGACAAATGGGTTCTGAATATTGTGTCTCAACATTACAGGTTCCACTGTCACACTTTACCAAGGCTAAAAGGAATGCCAAACCTGCCACAAAATCAATGGGCAGAGGCTTAAAGACAGATATCAGCCCTCATGGACATGAGAGCTATTCATAAAGTACCACAGCAGGAACAAGGACAAGGATTTTACTCCAGACTCTTCCTGGTCCCCAGAAAGGACAAAGCCTGGAGACCCATACTAGACCTTTCAGCTCTAAATACTTACCTGGAGGTTCCGAAATTCAAAATGTTGACACTATAGCAGCTTCTTCCCTTGCTGGGCAAGAAGGCTTGGCTTGTTACTCTGGACCTCAGAGGCATACCTGCATGTCCCTATCAGACAAAATTGCAGAATATACCTCTGATTCAAAGCTGGTACAATGCACTACCAATTCTCTGCACTGCCCTTTGGCTCATCTACTGCACCCAGGGTCTTTACAAAGTGCCTGGCACCAGTAATTAGTAATTGCATTTTGCAGACAAAAAGGAATTCAAATATATCCATACCTGGACGACTGCCTCATTCAAGCAGAGACGAAGGACATTCTTAAGCATTTGGCGTTTGTAAAAAGGTTGCTAATTTCTCTAGGGTACACCGTAAACGAAAAGAAGTCAAAACTAGTGCCCTCACAACAGATAATATTCCTGGGTGCCATCTTAAATACAACGGCCCAGATGGTTTATCTAACGCCAGACAAACAAGAACAACTGACTCAATATTTTCAACTAATGGCAAAAAAGTCCCATCTCCCTGCAAGAAAAATTCTGCAGACCCTGGGATTCATGACATCCTGCATACTACTAATTCCGTATGCCAGACTGCATATGAGGAAATTACAATGGTACCTAAAAAGTGTTTGGACTCAGCACTCTCACAGCTTAGAAGCAGTAATACCAATAATTCCCTGTCTACAACAGGAGTTTCGATGGTGGGCACAGGCATGTCACCTCAACAAGGGTCAGCCTTTCACTCTACCCACAGCCAGGCAGACACTAACAGATGCTTCGGACTACGCCTGGGGAGCACACATGGCAGGAAAATGTATTCAGGGCAGGTGGACCACAGACCAAATGCATCTTCACATCAGTCAAAAAGAGATGTTGGCTGTTCAAAATGCCCTAACAGCTTTCGAGGACCTTCTGCATCCAGGACATTTATTATTAAAGATAGACAACACCACAGTAATGTGGTACATAAACAAGCAAGGGGCACTCATTCTTGCCCCCTATGCAGGCAAGCCATGACTTTGTGGAACACAGCTCTAACTTATCCAGTTCATCTGCAAGCACAGTTCCTGCCAGGAAAGAAGAATACTCTGGCAGACAATCTAAGCAGAAATGTCATGGACCTTCACGAATGGAAACTGAATCCACAAATCTTCAGCATGGTTACTCAAAAATGGGGATGCCCAGACATAGATCTTTTTGCCTCCCCACTGAATTGCTAACTACAAAAATTCTGCACAAGGACTTATCACACACAAGCATGGAAAGTGGATGCTCTCTCGTTCAGCTGGAAAAGCCTAAAAGTTTATGCCTTCCCACCACTGCCTCTCCTTTCGAAGGTACTCCTAAAAGCCAGACAAGAAAAACCACAGATGATCCTGATTGCTCCAGACTGGCCACGCCAGCACAGGTACCCAATCTTATAGAACTTAGTTCACGGCCCACCATGAATTTTGCTTCAATTTCCACACCTTCTGACTCAACAAAACAATCAGATCCTACACGCTCAGCTCAAAACCCTAAACCTGGCTGCATGGCAGATTCATTAGTCAAACAGGCAACACCTCTCACTAAAGCTGTTATGGATGTCATTTTGGAGGCCAGGAGGCCTAGCACCAGGAAATCTTACTCATAAAAATGGAAGAGATTCTGCGCCTGGAACCAGGCTCAAAACCTTGACCCTTTTGTCCCAAACATTCCTCAGATTTAGCAATACTTAACTGAAATGCTGGACAAAGGCCTATCCTTCTCATCAGTTAAGATCCACGCCTCCGCCATTTCAGCACATTACAACACGGATCCTCCTTTATTCTCTCATCCCTAGCTAAAGCAGTACCTCAGAGGGGCTAAAAACATAAGACCGCCCCGGAGAGCACTAACACCAACTTGGGACCTCAATTATGTTTTGGAAAAACTGACCCTGCCACCTTTTGAGCCAGCCAATACAGCCGATCTAAACATTTTATCATGGAAAACAGCTCTGCTCCTGGCAGTAACTTCAGCACGAAGTGTCTCAGAGCTACAGGCATTAATGGCAGTGGAACCTTTTATAATTTTTCATCAGGACAGGGTTTCTTTAAGGACAAACCCTACATTTATGCCAAAGGTGGTATCTAGTGTGGCTCTTAACCAAACCATCCATTTGCCAACTTTTTATCCAAACCCCCAGAATAAAGGGGAGAAACTTCTGCACTCTTTGGACATACACAGGCAGCTACGCTTCTACTTGGACAAAGCAAAAGCTTTCAGGAAAACTGAGCAACTGTTTGTAGCATATGCTGCAGGATCACAGGGCAAGGCTATTTCAAAGCAGACTATCTCCAAATGTATAGGGCACTGTATTCGTTACTGCTACACACAGCATGGGAAATCTGTCCCTAATAATAACATTAGGCCACATTCTACCAGAGCAACAGTCACCTCAACAGGCTTTCTCAGAGGAGTACCAACCAAGGAAATTTTGGAGGCTGCAACTTGGAGTTCAGTGGACACCTTTACCAAGCATTACCACTTGCCTCTTTACTCTAAATCCAGAGCAGGATTTGCCACTGTAGTTCTGCAGGGCCTCCTAGCCAAACCTAACTCTTTATAGACCAGCCACCCAACCTCAGCTTTGGGATTCCACCCAAGTTTAATGACTGCAGCAGTGTAACACGATGAACATAGTACAGTTTACCTACCATAAATGTAGATGTTCAAATGTTCACACTGCTGCAGTTCAGGTTACCCTCCCTCCATCTCCTCCTCCTAGCTGGACTTATCTATACCTTTCTATCCTATACAACCTTTGTGGTGTATTTGCTTGTAACTGAAGGCATTGTTTTCTTTTTATATATATGTTTTATTAGCAATATGTATTGCCTACCTACTTGGGGGCACCTGACATCTGGGGCAAGAAAAGCTGAAGAAAATGGTGTTGGATGCATCTTATATACCCCTGGCGCACTGACGTCAGGGAAGAAGCGACAGCAACTGTTGCCAGACTAAGACTTTGGAACTCTGGCTGACTGCGGGACCGCCAGCCTTAACCCAGATTCTTTACCTCCAGCTCCAGTCAAGCCTGACAGGTATTACCGGGTTCCTGATTCACACCAATTCCCATACAAAAGCCATGCGGCTGACCCAGAAACTATTTCACAGGGTCCCAAGGGAATTAAGGCCTCCACTGCCAAAAATCCATTACCTTCAGAGAGAGATTCCAGAGCTTTAGAAAGGTGGGGGGAAAAGGTATACACCTCGGCCACTTTAACCCTTTAACCATGAGGGCATTAAACTGTCAGTTCCATATGTTAAAGTATCAACAGTTTTTGTTATCTCAGTTGAAAAGCAAAATGTCACAACCTGAACAACCAGACTTGAAGGAGTTGCAGGATTTGTTGCATAGTGCAGAGCAAGTGGGTAAACATACCTTGTAATGTGGTTTTGATGCTTTAGAGGCCTCTTGTAGAGCTGCTGTTACAGGATCAGTCATACGTAGACATGCTTGGCTCAAAGAGCAAACCTTACCAGATCATGTCAAAGCTAAATTACTAGATGCACCTCTTCAAAAAGATGTATTGTTTGGTGTTAAAGCTGAGGAGGTATTAAAGAAAATGGAGGAAAAGGCAAAATCAATGCAAACAATGAAAGATTTCCTACAGGTACAACCGCCACATTTCAGTAGAAATTGGCCTTCAAAAAATTGGTCCTTTCCAGCCACGGACAGACCTCAAAGAGGTAGGCGCCCGAGAGGTAGAGGGCAATCTCAAGGATCATTTAGAGGCAGACAATGGCAAACACCTACACCAAGAGGGGATGAGGATAGTTCACAGCCATTCAGAAAGCAGACCCAATGACTTTCCCCTTTGCATGCCAAGCAAGGCTCAAATGGCAGCACCTTTAGGCGGAAAACTGGCATTATTTTCGAAAAATTGGCATATTGTCACAAAAGACAAATGGATCCTGGACATTATAGACAGAGGCTACAGATTCCACTTTCACACCCTTCCAAAAATGAGAGGCATGCCAAACCTGCCACACAATCAAAGGGCAGAGGCACAAAAACAAATTTCAGATCTCATGGACATGAAAGCTATTCAAGAGGTACCTGCACAAGAACAGGGTCAATGTTTTTATTCCAGACTATTCCTGGTACCAAGGAAGGGCAAAGATTGGAGACCTATTTTGGACCTATCCATCCTAAACACATTTACTCGTACCAAAGTTCAAGATGCTCACATTACAGCAGCTTCTTCCCATGCTGGGCAAGGAGTCATGGCTGGTAACATTGGACCTCAAGGAGGCATACCTGCATGTCCCAATCAGACAAGATTGCAGAAGATACCTCAGATTTCTTGCAGGTTCATCCCATTATCAATTCTCTGCATTGCCCTTTAGCTTATCTACTGCGCCCAGAGTGTTCACGAAATGCCTGGCATCAGTAATTGCCTTCTGCAGACTTCAAGGGATACAAATATACCCATATCTGGACGACTGCCTGATCCAAGCGGACAGCAAACACACTCTTCTGAAACACCTGGCGTTTGTAATAATGCTGAAATCTCTGGGATACATAGTCAACAAAAAGAAGTAGAGACTAATACCCTCTCAAACAATAATTTTCCTGGGTGCCAGCTTGGATACAAACACCCAGATGGCCTACCTCACGCCAGAGAAACAAGGGCAATTAACTTAATACTTCAGAAAACTGGCAACCTTCACTAGGCTGACTGCAAGGAAAATCCTGCAGGCTCTGGGATTCATGGCATCTTGCATCCTGCTTATCCCATGTGCAAAGCTGCATATGAGGAAACTTCAATGGTACCTAAAAAAACTTCAACACAGCCAAATCATACCACTGATTCCATGTCTTCAAAAGGAAATTCTGTGGTGGGCCAAAGAAACATAGGTCTCCCATTCTGCAAGCCTCAAGCAAATCAAGTCATCACAACAGACGCCTCGGACTACGCCTGGGGGGCGCACATGACAGATCGGTGCATTCATGGCAAATGGTCACAAAAAGAAAAGCACCTACACATCAATCAAAAGGAACTGCTAGCAGTAATAAATGCTATTATGGCTTTCAAAGACCTACTGCACCCAGGCCAGCTATTGATAAGAACAGATAACACCACAGTGATGTGGTACATAAACAAACAGGGAGGAACTCATTCATACCCCCTGTGCAGACTAGCCATGTCCCTTTGGAACACGGCTCTGGAATTGCAAATCCAACTTCAAGCACAATTCCTGCCAGGGAAGGAAAACACTGGCAGACAACCTGAGCAGAAATATGACAGATCCACACGAATGGAAGTTGCATCCTCAATTTTTTACAATGATAATTCTAGCATGGGGAAGGCCAGACATAGATCTCTTTGCCACCCACAGAAATTACTAATTGACAAAATTCTGCTCAAGGACCTTTCATCCACAGGCCTGGAAAGTGGACGCACTCTTTTTCAGTTGGACAACAATGACGGTTTATGCCTTTCCACTGCTGGCCAAAGTTCTATTAAAAGCCAGAGCAGACAGACCAATGATGATTCTCATTGCTCCAGACTGGCCAAGACAACACTGGTACCCACTCCTGAGGAGCCTGACTCATTCCCCACCATGGATCCTGCCTCTAATGCCTCTTCTACTGACTCAGCACAACTTCAAAACTCTTCACAGTCAGCTGAAAACACTCAATCTAGCCGCATGGAGGATTCCTTAAACTCACAGCAGACCCTACTCTCCAAGGAGGTGCAGGATGTCATTTTGGAGGCCAGAAGGCCTTCTACTAGAAAAGCCTACTTCACAAAATGGAAACGGTTTTGTGCTTGGAATCAGAAAAAGGGTCAGAATCCTGGAATACTGAATTTACCTCAAATACTACAGTACCTAGCCGGGCTGCTAAGCAGTGGACTTTCATTCTCCTCCATCAAAATCCATGCCCCAGCCATTTCTGAAGAGTACAACACTGATTCCTTTATTCTCTCACCCTCTCTTAAGACAGTTCCTCAAAGGAGCTAAGAATATAAAACCCCCAAGGAAGCAACCAGTACCTGCTTGGAACCTCAATTTCATTCTAGAAAAACTAACCCTGCCTCCTTTTGAGCCAGCTGCTTCAACAGATCTACAATATTTGTCATGGAAAACGGCCTTCCTTCTAGCTATCACCTCAGTATGCAGGGTTTCGGAACTATAAGCCCTCATGGCTGTGCAGCCTTTCATCATTTTCCATCAGGACAGAGTTTCCTTATGAACCAATCCTTCATTTATGCCAAAGGTAGTATCCAGGGTAGCCTTGAATCAGGCTATCCACTTACCTACCTTTTACCCTAATCCACAAAACAAAGGGGAGAGGCTACTACATTCCTTGGACATTCACAGACAGCTCCGTTATTATTTGGACAGAACAAAGCCTTTCAGAAAGTCCGAGCAACTCTGTGTCCTATGCTACAGGTGCTCAAGGGAAGCCTATTTCCAAACAGACAATCTCAATGGATAGCCCACTGCATACGCTTTTGTTACTCTTTTCATGGTAAAACTGTACCTACAGGCATCAGATCTCACTCCACAAGGGCCACAGCTACCACTGCAGCTTTCCTCAGGGGGGTTCCTACCAAAGATATTTTGGAAGCAGCCACTTGGAGTTCCGTGCATACTTTCTCCAAGCACTATCACCTACCATTATACTCCAAAACTAGAGCGGGCTTTACCACTGCAGTCTTGCAGGGCATCCTGGCTCCTCCTAGTTCCACTTAGTGCCTACCACCCCTTTATTAGCTTTGGGATTCTACCCATCTGTTATGACTGCAGCTGTATGCACGATGAACATAGTACAGTTTTGTACCTACCATAAATGTAGATGTTAGAGTGCTAATACAGCTGCAGTCCAGGTTTCCCTCCCTCCTTCCCCTCTTGGGACAGGCCTAATGGCTAACACCTCCTCATACAACCTCATTGGGGTATTCTTTTATGGTGTATTTGCTTGCAACTACTGTTTTTTGATTATATTGTATTTATTACATAAATTTATGTTTTGCCTTCCTTCTGGGGGCACCTGACATCTGGGGCAAGAAAAACTGAAGAAAATGGCGTCTCCTGGTTCTTTTATACCCCTGTCGCACTGACGTCAGGGAGGAGGTGACGACAACCGACGCCGGACCTAGACTTTCGAATTCGGCCAACCAAGGACCCGCCTGACGACAGGAAAACCCCCATCTGTTATGACTGCAGCTGTATTAGCGCTCGAACATCTACATTTATGGTAGGTACAAAACTGTACTATATACCCTGTCCCAGTTTCTCAGACTGACACATTCATATGTCTTGGAAAAGTAAACTTTTCTGTTTTAGCCAAGGCTCACATTGGTGTTTGCCTCTCTTGAGCCCTATCAGTGGTGTCATAAACTGTTGGGGGATTAATGTGAAACACCCTGACATTCAGGAGAGACATTACATTTCTTGTTAGCAGGAGACCGCATGCACCTAAAGAACTGGTGTCACAGGAGCCTGTATCCTTTAGTCCATGATGATGATAAATGCTATAATGCATGTTTAACATTGAGACATGTTAAAGCACATGTGGTCAAAAGATAAGAATTGTGCATCTACTATTTGAATGATAAAAGAATTAATCTTTTAAATTGTCATGCGGCTTTAAGTCTGTGAATCTTTGCAGAATACAGCTCTAAGCATGTATTACCATAATCTTGAAGTCTTTTATATGAACAAGTCATTGAAATATACTTTAGAAAACTGGCTATAATTACATTTTAATAGCAGTCTTATTTTTTAAAATATTCATTAGGGATGTTCTACACAGGTTTTATTTTTGCAGTGCTGATAGAAATCATAATTGACTGCAGGTTATATAAATGTTGTTGTCTCTTTCGGCTTTTCCCGGTTAGGGGTCGCCACAGCGGAACTCTGGTCCGCTAATGATTGGTAGTTGATTTTTACGTGCTGAGTTACCAGCCCTGACGCACAACCTTCAACGAAGGTGCGCCCTTTCACGCAAATGTTAATTATGCAAATATATATTTTTCACAGTGAAATTAGAGTGGCTGCATATAAATTGAATTCTAGGTGGAGCACCGATTTTTCATACATTTGTAGCAGTAAACCCTTTACAAATTTGTTGTAATTTATCATTTTTCTTCGTGTATCGGATTTGTTGTAATTTATCATTTTTCTTTGTGTATCAAAGTTAAGATACTGTTAGCAGGGTCTTGTGAAATGTGTATGATTCACAGAAAAATGCAGCATTAAAGTTCCTGAGGATTGAAGGATGCAGAACCGCCATGACTTCTGGATTTATAAATGCAGTTTGGTGTAACAGTTTAATAAAACGCTTATAGTGACCTGACATTTTTGACTTGTTTTATTTTTAATAGATTAGTAAAGTATGTAAAGGTTTGCAACTATTAACACTTCTTAGAAAAATACATAATAGGATTAATTTAGTATAGATGTTGTAACACATGTAATATCTGTTTCTAAGAGGGCATTGTAGGGTGTGGAATTCAAACCTAGCTCTTGAGTGTATTCTCTACAGTCATTTCCTCTGCAGGACTTCATTGCTGTGTGTTGAGCTACAGCATCAGAGATATAGCCTTAGGCTACTTTAAATGTTATTTGTGAGAGAAAGTTTAGAGTTTGATTCTCTTGCTATTCTGATTCTCTTCTGTATTCTTCCTCATTTGCATCTTTTCATTATCGTTAGTGATTCGGGTCAAACCTGTCCATGTTTCTTTTCCTGCAGAGCTTACATTTCACATTCACACCTCCCCAGTCATTTTTTCTTACCTTGTTCTTAAATTTATAAGTATATTATGTCTGATTTGGTATTACTATTAGCTTTTCAACTTTTTCAGAGTTAGTGTTGCTTTTTCTTGAAAATTGGTATTGCTTGGGTCATTTTCAGTAACGGAGAGTATAAAGATTTTAAAAAATTTTAATGTGGGCACAGAATTCTGCCCTATGACATGTACACCATCTTTGCCTACTGTTTAGGTGGAGTACTTTTCTTCTAATGTTATTTGTAAATTATTTTTCTTCCACAGCCGTGCTCCATATAGAACAAGGGCTCTCCTTCTGTTCCCCATTAGAGTTTTGACCTCGAGTGTTGCTTTTTAGGTTGTCTGTCCTGACTTTGGGCTGAAACTGTACCTATTAGAGTTGATACCACTAAATGTAAAATAAAGCACTGCAGCAATAGAGAGATTCCTCTGTAGAACCTCAAGCTAAAAACCTTGGACTGAAGAAAATTGACTTCAGCGCATTCCCAGACTGGTTATTGTGGCCAGAGTTTTTTTTTCCCAAGTGTTGGCAAATAAATCTCCTGTAAAACTGATGGCATGACTGTTTGATTCAGAGGTGCACATAATTCTTGATTCTGGGCCTTCATCATCAGATTTTCTGCTATTACTGCATTCCTTCTGTAGAGATTGTGATATAGTGATGACATCTTTATCAAAGCCTATAAAAGGGATGTATTTTGGTCCTGTGGGGCAGCCTGCTCATTTATCTTGTGGAACACACACACTTGCGGTGGTTTTGGGGTTCCACTATAGCTGCCCTCCTAGGAAAAGTGTGCCTTCATGTGCTGAATTCCCCCCTCAGCTCATTGCGAATTGCAGACAACACAGGCTCAGTAGACCTCAGCTCCACTGTTTCCCCCACCCTCCTATCCCCATCCCCAAGGATGGGCAAACCAACAAAGGCTACTCAGTCCACATCTTTTGTTGCTTGCTCCTACAGGCACTTGAGCCACTGTTAGAACTCTAGTTGCCTGTGATTTCGTCATGGCTTTACCTTTCTTAAACATTGAGGTTCTTAAGAGCGATAGCTGATGAAATGAGCCAGTCTCTGGATGGGTTGTTGGATGGCATAAACTCCAACTATAGTCACATTTAACTGTCATCTGCCAATTTTGTTGTATACCTTGCTCCCAGCTCGGTGGATGGAGAAGCTAGGGAAACATGCTGGCATAGCTCTTTGCTGTCACACCTGTCTCTCAGATTTTGCTGAGGATTCAGTCTGCCTTCACTACTGCTCTTTTTATTGGAGGGTAGTAATTCCAAAAGTTGGGTACCTTGCCCACAAGTAGGACTAATGGGCAGCAGTAGGGGGTACCACAGTGATAGCTGTCTAATCCCGGATACCTTGCCTGCCTGACCCATTTTAAAAGCAGTTTAGGGTCATTTGTCCCTTTGCTTACAGGTATGGCTGGCCTTCATGCAGGATAAGTGGGCAGACACAGTTGTATCCAGATGCTATGCAGATGTTTGTATTTCACTATTGCAGTCATCACATTTGGGTTATCTGCCTGCAGGTAGCCCTCAGACGGCCTGAATACCAGAGTCTTCGGATTTCTGCGTCGGATGCTGTTGCTTCTTCCATGACGTCAGGTCGTCAGGGGTATAAAACATGCAGCTGATGCCATTACATCAGTCTTAATTGCCATGCGGTGCCAGAAGCAGTGCGCAAGTGCCGGTCGGCCAATGCCTGAAATTTTCATTTTCGAGTTTCAGACCCGAAGTCTTCAAAAACGATAAGTACCCCATTGGGGATCCTTTTTTCTTCCTCTAACTGATTTCAGAAAAAAATAACAAATGTTCATCATGTTTCACTGTTGCAGTCATTACATTTGGGTAATCTGCTGGCATGTTGCCTTCAGTTGGCCTGATTAACAAAGTCTTGGGTCCTGCGTCGGTTGCTGTCCCTTCCTTCTTCTATGATGTCAGGGGTATAAAACATGCAGCCGACGCCATTACATCAGTCTTTCTTGCCGTGCAGTGCCTGAAGCAGAAGCAGTTCACAAGTGCCGGTCGGCCGACTCTTGAAATTTTCGTTTTCGAGTTTCAGAACTGAAGTCTTCAACTAAAAGCTAAGTACCCCGTCGGGGAAACTTTTTCTTGCTCCTTACCGATGTCAGTAAAAGTTAATAATTGTATTTGTGGGAAGCAAATACCTCATAAGGATTTTCATTTGTACTGTATTCCTTGCCTAGGCCCTGACCACGATGTACCTTGTTGTTGGTTTTGTGCTTTAAATCAGCGCACTGTCTGTCGTCCGTACATTTTTGCTTCAAAATATTTTGATTCTCTGTTTAATTATCCAGAAATGACGTCTGTTAGCCATCAGACTACCGGAATATCAAAAAAAAAAAAAAAACGCAAAGAAAGACAGAGACAGGCCGTTTAGGTCCAAAACTACTATGCTTCTCCTAAGCCAGTTGGCCGGTACTCAGTGAGGCACTTTCGCAGCCCCTGATACCCGCTACGTCTGATTTGCAGGCCTCCACTGAGACCCATTCAGAGTATGCCACGAGATGCTTCACATATGGAACACGCGGATGTCTCTACCTTGGATGGGTCCGGAGCCGCTGAGCAGGCACCGGCTTCTGATGGTGTATTCAGGCCTACAGACTTGCATATTAAACCTAATCCAACTTCAGTGCTAAGGCCTAAATCTCGATCTATGTCTAAAAAAACAATGCCCAGGCCACATGTTCAGGCCCCTATGCCTAAAAAACAAATTATCAAAATGGCTGAAGATTTAATTACTCTAATCAGGGGTAGTCAACCCCCCCCCCCTCCAAAGAGGCCTAGGATTGAATTTGACTATGAATCTTCTGAACAGGACTCTGTTTCTTCTGACTCTTCTAATGATCTGGATTTGTCCATACCTACGTATGAGGACCCTGATGCAGAGGATTCCATTCCCTCTGCTTCTCCGCCTGAGGATTTCTCTTTTGGGGAAACTTTACATACCTTAAGGGAGCATTTCCACTGGCAAAGTCAGGATTTCTCTGAATCCAAAAATAGGCTTAGGGATTTCCTTCTTCCTCAGCATAGGCTTTTGGCTATACCTCCTGTACTCGACATTGTTGATGATGTGTTTTCAGAATCCAGTTTGGTCCCTGATTCCTTGCCCCCAGCCCCTAGCAAACCAGACGGGTACTACAGGGTTCCTGAGTCCCACAAATTCCTTTTCAAAAATCCTGTTGTGGACCCTGAAACCATTTCTCAGGGGCCCAAGGGCATTAAGGCTTCTACTGCTAAAAATCCTACCCCTTCTGATAGACACTCCAGGGCGCTGGATAGATGGGGTAAAAAGGTTTATACTTCTGCAACCTTAGCAATTGGGGCTTTAAACTGTCAATTCCATATGCTAAAATATCAGCAGCATATCATGGGACAGCTTAAACAGAAAATTATGCTAATTTCTGACGGTGTGGAGAATAAAGATTTGTAGGATTTATTGCATTCAGCTGAACAAGTTGGCAAACATACTTTGCAATGTGGTTTTGATTCTTTAGAGGCCTCTTGCATTGGCTGCTGTTACTGGGTCTGTGCTTAGAAGGCATGCTTGGCTTAAGGAATAATCTCTGCCTGATCATGTTAAAGCAAAACTTTTGGATGCTCCTTTACAGCAGAACAGTCTGTTTGGCAATAAGACTGAAGAATTTCTAAAAAAGATGGAAGATAAAGCTAAATCTGTGCAAAACTGTGAAAGATTTCTTACAAGTACAACCTCCTAGAGTTAGTAGGCATTGGCCTACTAAGAACTGGTCCTTTCCACCTCCTTCCAGAGCCACTACAGCCAAACCCAGACATTCCAAAAGCACCAGGTTTCAGTCCCAAGGGACTTTCAGAACTAAGGAATGGGGTGCTTCCACTTCCAAATCTGGAAACAACAAGGCATCACCCTATGGTAAACAGTCTCAATTACTTCCCTTTGAAATTACAAAGCACTTACCTCTTAGCCGCCCCTTTGGGGGGAAAACTGGCTTTTCATTCAAGAAACTGGCAGCTTATAACCCAGGACAAATGGGTTTTAAATGTAGTGTCCCAGGGATACAGATTTCATTTCCACACGCTGCCAACTCCAAATGGGTGGCCAGACCTGCCCCCAAATCAGTTGGCAGAGGCTCAGAAACAAGTACTTTCCCTCCTAAACATGGGGGCTATTCAGCTATTACCAGAAGAGGAAAAGGGACAAGGTTTCTATTCCAGACTTTTCTTGGTACACAGAAAAGACAAATTATGGCGTCCAATTCCGGACCTGTCTACTCTAAACACCTTTCTGGACATTCCAAAATTCAAGATGCTGACTCTTCACCAGTTACTTCCCATGCTAGGCAAGGATGCCTGGTTGGCAACTCTAGATTTAAAAGAGGCTTACCTGCATATCCCAATCAGGGAATCTTGCAGAAGATCCCTATGCTTTAAAGCAGGCTGCATGCATTATCAGTTCTCTGCACTGCCCTTTGGTTTGCCTACTGGGCCCAGGGTATTTATAAAGTGCCCGGCTCCAGTTATTGCATTTTGCAGGCAAACAAATATTCAGATATATCCATACCTGGACGATTGTCTAATTCAGGCAGAAAACCAGGCCATTCTTCTAAAACATCTGGCATTTGTAAAAAGAGTTCTAGCCTGTCTAGGGTAGACCATAAACTAAAAGAAATCGCAACTGGTACCCTCTCAAAAGATTACATTCCTGGGTGAAAGCTTGAATACAACTGCCCCGATGGCTTTCCTTATGCCAGAAAACCAAATTCATTTGGTGACCTACTTCAAACAGGTGGCCACAAAAACCCTGCTATCTGCAAGGCAAATACTGCAAGCCTTGGTTCATGGCCTCCTGCATTCTTCTAATTCCATATGCAAGACTGCATATGAGGAAACTTCAGTGGTAGGTAAGAAGTTTATGGAGTCAACATAGTCACAGCCTAGAAACAATGATTCTTATCATACCTTGCCTGCGCCTAGAGTTCCTATGCTGGGCAGAGGCCTGCCACCAAAACAAGGGACTGCCATTTACACCACCCTCTGCCCCCCAAACCCTAACTACAGACGCATCAGACTATGCATGGGGGGCTCATCTGGCAGGGAAGTGCATTCAGGGCAAATGGAGCCCAAATCAAATGCACCTTCATATCAATCAAAAAGAAATGCTAGCTGTACAGAATGCACTGACAGCCTTCAAGGACTACCTTCATCCAGGACATAATCTTCTTTCAGCTTTTCCCGTTAGGGGTCGCCTCGGTGGATCTTCTGTTTCCATTTTTTCCTGTCCTTTGCATCATGCTCTTTCACACCAACCACCTACATGTCCTCTTACCACATCCATAAACCTTATCTTAGGCCTTCCTCTTTTCCTATTACCTGGCAGCTCCATACTTAGCATCCTTTTCCCAATATACCTAGCATCCCTCCTCAGCACATGTCCAAACCAATGCAATCTCACCTCTCTTGCTTAGTCTCCAAACTGTCCAACCTGAGCTGACCCTCTAATATACTGATTCCTAATCTTGTTCATCCTAGTCACACCCAGTGCAAATCTTAACATCTTTAACTCTGCCACATCCAGCTCTGACTCCTGCCTTTTCATCAATGCCACCGTCTCCAACCCATATAACATAGCTGGTCTCACTACCCTCTTGTAGACCTTCCCTTTCACTCTTACTGGTACCCGTCTGTCACAAATCACTCCTGACACTCTTCTTCTCCACCCATTCCACCCTGCCTGTACTCCACTCACCATTACTCTGAACTGTTGATCCCAAGTACTTAAACTCATCCACCTTTACCAACTCTTCTCCCTGCATCCTCACCATTCCTCTACCCTCCCTCACATTTACACACATATATTCTGTTTTAGCCCTGCTGACCTTCATTCCTCTCCTCTCTAAAGCATATCTCCACCTCTCCAGGGTCTCCTCAACCTGGTCCCTACTCTCACTACATATCACAATGTCCTCTGCAAACATCATAGTTCACGGGGCCTCCTGTCTGATCTCATCTGTCAACCTGTCCATCACTACTGCAAATAAGAAAGGGCACAGAGCTGATCCTTGATGTAATCCCACCTCCACCTTAAACGTATCTGTCACTTCCACCGCAGTCCTCACCAATGTTGCACTACCCTCGTACATATCCTGTACCACTCTTGCATACTTCTCTGCCACTCCCGACTTCCTCATACAATACCACAACTCCTCTCTAGGCACCCTGTCATATGCTTTCTCTAAGTCCACAAAGACGCAGTGCAACTCCTTCTGACCTTCTCTGTATTTCTCCAATAACACTCAGAGCAAATATTTCATCTGTAGTGCTCTTCCCTGGCATGAAACCATACTGCTGATCACTAATCATCACCTCCCTTCTTAACCTAGCTTCCAATACTCCTTCCCATAACCTCAAGCTGTGACTGATCAATTTTATCCCTCTGTAGTTACTGTAGCTCTGCATATCACCCTTATTATTAAAGATAAGTACCAAAACACTTTTTCTCCACTCCTCAGACATCCTCTGACTTTCCAAAATTTCATTAAACGATATGGTTAAAAATTCCACTACCATTTCACCTAAGCACCTCCATGCTTCCACTGGTATGTCATCTGGGCCAACAGCCTTTCCATTCTTCATCCTCTTCATAGCTGACCTTACTTCCTCCTTGCTAATCTGTTTCACTTCCTGATTCACTATCCCCACATCATCCAACCTTCTTTCTCTCTCATTCTGTTCATTCACCAGCCCTTCAAAGTACTCTTTCCATCTACTCAACACACTCTCCTCACTTATGAGTACGTTTCCCTCACTATCCTTTATCACCCTTACCTGCTGCACATCTTTCCCAGCTCTGTCCCTCTGTCTAGCCAATCGGTACAGGTCCTTTTCTCCCTCTTTAGTGTCCAGTCTCTCATACAACTCTCCATATGCCTTATCCTTAGCCTTCGCCACCTCTCTCTTTCCAGGACAATTACTGGTAAAGACTGACAACACCACAGTTATGTGGTACATAAACAAGCAGTGGGTACACATTCCTACCTCCTCTGCAGACTAGCCATGGCATTGTGGAACACGGCCTTGAGCTACCAAGTACAACTACAAGCTCAATTCCTGACAGGAAAGCAGAATGTTCTGGCAGACGAACTAAGCCGAAATCTCATGGACCCACACGAATGGAAACTGGAACCACGGATTTTCAACATGTTGACACGCAAATGGGGGGAGCCCAGATATAGATCTTTTTGCATCACCACAGAACTACCAGTTGGACACACTTTGCACAAGAACTCGTCACAAAAAAGCCCGGAAAGTGGATGCTCTGTCCTTCAGCTGGAAAAACCTGTCAGTCTATGCCTTTCCTCCTCTGCCTCTGCTCTCCAAGTTCTACTAAAAGTCAAACAGGACAAACCAAAAATTGATTGCTCCAGACTGGCCTCGCCAATACTGGTACCCACTACTGTGCAGTGTGTCACACTTTTCACCATGGCACCTGACACCTTCCGTACCGTCTCAGCAGGAGAACCAAATTCTGCACCCTCAGCTACAAACATTGAATCTTGCAGCTTGACTTATCACTTAAATTCCCCCTTAGCATCCCTCAGCAAACCTGTGATGGGTGTCATTTTGGAGGCGAGAAGACCTAGTACTAGAAAATCTTATGCTGACAAATGGGAAAGATTCTGTGCCTGGAATCAATCTCAAGGGATGAGCACAGCAGTGCCCAATTTACCTCAGATTTTGCAATACTTAACTGAGATGCTTCACAAGGGCCTGTCTTTTTCTTCCATAAAAATCCATGCCTCAGCCATTTCAGCTCATTATAACACAGAACCCCCCCCCTTCTCTCATCATCACCTAAAGCAGTATCTCAGAGGGGCCAAAAACTTGAGACCACCCAGGAGAGCTCCTACCCCTGCCTGGGACCTTAACTTTGTATTGGAGAAACTCACTCTACCTCCTTTTGAGCCAGCTGCTACTGTAAACTTAACAGTTCTTTTCAGGAAAACAGCCTTCCTTTTAGCAATCAAGGATATCTGAATTATAGGCCCTTATGGCAGTGGAGCCTTTCATCATCTTTCATGCAGACAGCTGCTACTGTAGACTTAAAATTTATTTTCTGGAAAACAGCCTTCCTTTTAGCAATCACTTCAGTTAGAAGGATATCTGAAATACAGGCCCTTATGGCAGTGGAGCCTTTCATCATCTTTCATGCGGACAGGGTGTCACTCAGGACCAATCCATCATTCATGTCCAAGGTGGTATCCAGCGTGGCTCTTAATCAGTCCATTCATTTGCCAACTTTCTTTCCCAATCCACAGAACAAGGAGCGGATTCTGCATTCATTGGATGTACACAGGCAACTTAGATTCTACTTGGACAGGACTAAATTTCAAAGAAAATCTGAACAACTGCTAGTAGCGTTTGCTGCAGGGGCAGAGGGGAAGGCTATTTCAAAGCAAACCATTTCTAAATGGATAAGCCATTGCATTCACTTCTGTTACAAGCACCATGGAAAACCTGTCCCCCAGGGGATCATGTCTCATTCCACCAGGGCTGCATCTACTTCAACAGCTTTTCTCAGAGATGTTCCTACCAGGGATATTCTAGAAACTGCTACCAGGAGCTCAGTTCATACTTTCACCAAGCATCATCACTTACCAATTTTCTCTAAATCCAGAGCTGGCTTTGCCACTGCTGTTTTGCAGGGACTTCTAGCTGGTCCTAATGCTGTATAAATCCATCCTCCCAACCATAGCTTTGGGAATCTACCCAAATGTAATGACTGCAACAGTTAAACACGATGAACATAGTACATAGTACAGTTGTGTACACTTGCCATAAATGTAGATGTTCGAGTGTATTCACTGTTACAGTCCTGGTTACCCTCCCTCCAGCCCCCTGTTTTTCTCTTACTATACCTCTACTTTCTAACTATATAGATATATATATATATATATGTGTGTGTGTATATGTGTATATGTGTATATATATATATATATATATATATAAATTTTGCTCCCCATTTGGGGGGCACCTGATATCTGGGGCAAGAAAAACTGATGTAATGACTTCTGCTGCATGTTTTATTCCACTGACGACCTGACGTCATGGAAGAAGGCACAGCAACCGATGTAGGACCCAAGACTTTGTTAATCAGGCCGACTGAGGGCAACCTGCCAGCAGATTACCCAATGTAATGACTGCAAAAGTGAATACACTCTAACATCTACATTTATGGTAAGTATACACAACTGTACTTTGTCTTGCCCGTGGAAAGAAAATACCTCATATTTTCATTCTTACTGCGTCACCTGTTTAGGCCCAGACACAGCGTCCTTCACTGTCTGTTGTGTGCCTTGTTCAACACCCGAACTATTAGTTGTCGGGCTATTTTTGCAGCTAAATACTTTTGTTCTCTATCTCCATACTCCGAAATGGCTTTGTTAAGCCATCCGACTACCGATCTTTTAAAAAAAAGTAAGGATAAAGACGGAGACAGCCTACATAGGTCCAAAACTGCTGAAGACGCTTCCGTTAAGTTAGTCGTCAGTCCGCTGGTACTCAGGCGCTTTCGCAGCCGCTGATACCTGCTACTTCTGATTCGCAGGCCTCTACTGAGACCCATTTGGGGTCCGGTATGCCGCGAGATGCTTCAACTATGGAACCCGTGTATGTCTCTATCTTGGATGGGTCCAGAGCCATTGTGCAGGCACTGGCTTCTGAGGGTGTATTCAGGCCTACGGACTTGCATATTAAACCGACGCCTCTTTCTTTACTTGGGCCTAAATCTCGAACCATGCCTAAAAAATGACGCCCAGGCCACATGTTCAGGCCTATATGCCTGAAAAACAAATGATAAGAATGGCTGAAGATCTAATAATAACTCTAATCAGAGGTAGCCAACCCCCCCCCCCCCTTCTAAGAGGCCTAGGCCTAAAGCTGATTATGAATCTTCTGACCAGGATTCTGTTTTTTTCTGATTTTTCTGATGATCTGAATTTGCCCTTATCTACTTATGAAGATTCGGATGCAGAGGACTCCATTCCTGCTGCTTCTCCTCCTGAGGATTTTTCTTTTGGGGAAACCCAAGGGAGCATTTCCACTGGGAAAGCCAGGATTTTTCTGATTAAAAAAAAGAGGCTTAGGGATTTCCTTTTCCTACCTCAGCATAGGCCTTTAGCTATTCCTCCTGTACTAGACATTGTTGATTATGCTTTTTCGGAATCTAGTTTGGCCTCTGATTCCTTGCATCTGCTCCCAGAAAACCTGACCTACTTACAGGGTCCCGGAGTCCCACAGGATGTTCATAGTGTTTCACTGTTGCAGTCATTACACTTGGGTTATCCTGCTGGAAGGCTACCCACAGTCTGCCTGAATTCCAAAGTCCTGGTCTGGCGTCGGTTGCTGTCGCCTCTTCCCTGACGTCAGTGCACCAGGGGTATAAAAGATGCAGCAGACACCATTTTCTTCAGTCTTTCTTGCCGAGCGGTGCCCGAAGCAAAAGCAGTTTGCAAGTGCCGGTCGGCCGACTCCTGAGATTTTCAAAACCGAATTTCAGATCCAAAGTCTTCATTAAAGCTAAGTACCCCGTTGGGGAAACTTTTATCTTGCTCCAGACCGATGTCAGAAAAAGTTAACAATTGTATTTCTTGTGGGAAGCAAATACCTCATGAGGATTTTCATTCTTACTGTATTCCTTGCCTAGGCCTTGACCATGACGTTGCTAGCTGTCGGTTTTGTGCTAGATTTAACGAACGCACTATTAAGCATCGGTACGATTTTGCCTTTCATTACTTTGGCTGAAGATTTAATTATATAATGCCATAGGAACAGCCGACCGGAGTCTATAAAAAGCGCAAGGAAAAGGACAGGCATCCGAGGTCCAAAACAGATGACGAGGCCTCCGCTAGGCCAATCGCCGACTGGCCGGTTTTCAGTGAGGCGCTTTTGCAGCCCCTGACGCCCGCTACTTCAGAGCCACAGGCCGCTTCCGACTCCCATGTGGAGCCGACTAGGCCTCTGGATACTCAAGGTATTGGGCACTCGGAAACTATTCCCTCAGATGGGTCCGGAGCCGCTGAGCAGGCATCGGCTTCTGAGGGTGTTTTCATACCTACACAGTTATATGTCAAGCCAACCTCAGCTTTAAAGGCAATGACTAAAACAGCTCTAAAGACAACGAAACAAGTACAGCATTCTCCTGGACAGACTTCCATGCCTAAGAAACGTGCTTAAAATGGCCGAAGACCTAATTACTTTGATCAGGGGTTCCCATCCCCCTCCTGATAAGAGTTCTAGGCAAGACACAGAATATGACTCCTTCTGATCAGGTTTCCATTTCCTCTGACTCCTCTTCTGAACAGGGATACTCTCTTCCTCCCTATGAGGATTTTGATGCTGAAGAATCTATTCCTTCAGCCTCTCCACCTGAGGGTTATTCTTTTGGGGAAACCCTGCATACCATGAGGGAGCATTTTCACTGGGAGAGCAAAGATTACTCAGAATCTAAGAAAAGGCTCGGAGACTTTCTTTTACTACCTCAGCACAGACCTCTTGCTATTCCACCTGTTCTAGACATTGTAGATGTATTTTCAGTGTCCGGCCTGTCTCCTGACTCTTTACCCCCTGCACCTGTTAAGCCAGACAGATACTACAGGGTTCCAGACTCTCATAAATTTCTATATAAAAACCCTGCTGCTGACCCAGAAACTATTTCTCAGGGTTCCAAAGGGGTCAAGGCTTCCACTGCAAAAAACCCTGTCCCCTCTGATAGGGATTCTAGGGCACTGGATAGATGGCGGATAAAAGTTTACACTTCTGCTGCCTTGGCTTTGAGGGCTTTAAATTGTCAGTTTCATATGCTTAAATATCAGCAATACTTAATGTCACTGCTAAAACAGAAAATGTTGACAGATTGTGAATGTTCTGATGACAAGAAAATGCAGGATTTATTGCATGCAGCTGAACAAGTGGGAAAGCATACTTTGCAATGTGGTTTTGATTTGCTGGAGGCCTCTTGCAGGGCCGCTGTTATAGGTTCTGTCATTAGAAGACATGCTTGGTTAAAGGAACAGAATCTGCCTTATGTTAAAGCAAAATTATTGGATGCTCCATTAGAGCATGATACTTTGGTGTTAAGGCAGAAGAGGTGTTGAAGAAAATGGAGGATAAAGTGAAATCTATGCAGACAGTTAAGGATTTCCTACAGGTACAGCCACCCAGATTTTGCAGGAACTGGCTTTCAAAGAATTGGTCCTTTCCAGTGTCAGACAGGCCACATAGAGGCAGATCCCAGCCCCAAGGCTCATACAGGCCTAAACAATGGGGTGCTTCTACCTCCAAAAGCGGAGAAGACAAATCACAGCCAGACAGGAAACAGTCCCAATGACTTCCTCTGCCAAGGCTAAGCACCTATCTTTTGGCAGCACCCTTAGGGGGAAAACTAGCACTTTTTTCACAAAATTGGCACATGATCACCCAGCACAAATGGGTCTTGAATATAGTGTCTCAGGGCTATAGGTTCCACTTTCACACCCTTCCAAAGACAAAAGGTATGTCAGACCTGCCACACAATCAATGGGCAGAGGCACAAAAGCAAGATGTCCTTCAAGAATGCAACTGCAGTCATAACATATGGGTTGTCCTGCCTCAGGCAGCCGGATTCCAAAGTCTGGGTCCGACGTCGGCTGATGTCGCATTTCTCTCCGACGTCAGTGCGGCTGGAGTATATAAGCATCAGCTGACGCCATTTTCTTCAGTCTTTCTTGCCGCGCGGTGCCCGAAGCAGAAGCAGTTCGCAAGTGCCGGTCGGTCAGCTCCTGTATTCTTCGATCCGAAGTCATCAAAAAAGCTAAGTACCCCGTTGGGGACCTTTTCTTGCCTCAGCCAATGTCAGAAATTACTGAAAAAGTTAACAACTGTCTGTCTTGTGCTAAACAAATACCTCATAAGGATTTCCACTCTTACTGTCTTCCTTGCCTTGGCCCAGACCACGACGTCTCGGCCTGTGTCACCTGTGCTCGCTTCAATAAGCGCACTCTCAGGCGCCGGGCGGAGTTCGCTGAAGACTTCTTCAGCAATAAATTTGCTTATACAATGCCGTCGGAACTTCCAACATCGCAGACTCCTAAGAAACTAAAAGACCGGGACCGACATCCTCGGCCCGCGTCTTCCACCAACTCCACTCCAAAACCTACCGCGAGTGCTCCTGTTCCCCCTGAGAAGGTTATTTCACCGCTCCAAACCGAAGACACCGCATTACCGATACCTCCAATACCGGAGGCCACACCGACGCCAGTTATAGATTTTCCTCTCGACACTGAAACCGAGGAAATGCCCGAGACCATTGCTGTAGATAAGGTCACTCCTGCATGTGGAGCTGCTAGGCCTCCTATGGCCATGTCTATTAAGGCCTATACACGTGCTAAGGCAGCCAGCAAGACCAAGCACCTTACTGTTAAGGCCTTACCTCGGCCTACTCCTGAAGCACAAATTATGACTATGGCCGCAGACTTAATTTCCATGATTAGAGGTTCACAGGCCCATCCTGAGAGAGGATCCCAGCCTCCTTCTGATAAGAGGCCCCGGGTTGAACCCTCTGACCCTATCCCTTCAGATGAAGATTCTGAGGACTCTGTTCACTCCGATGGCCAGGAAGAGCTCTTCCAGACCTATGAGGACTCGGATGCAGAGGACTCCATCCCCTCGGCCTCCCCTCCTGAGGACATTTCTTTTGGGGAAGTTCTGCATACCATGAGGGAACATTTTAAGTGGCAAGGCCAGGAATATTCTGATTCCAGAAAGCGCCTTCGAACCTTCCTTTAAAAAGCCCCTACACAGGCCCCTGGCTATACCTCCTGCGTTGGATGTTTTGGATGATTTATACTCTGACTCCAGTGTTACCCCGGATACTCTTCCTCCTGCTCCAGCCAAGCCAGACAGATATTATAGGGTCCCAGAAACACATTCTCATTTCTTTAGGGCCCATGCTGTTGATTTAGAAACTATTTCTCAGGGACCTAAAGGGGTTTCAGCATCCACCTCCAAAAATCCTTTGCCTTCCAACAGGGAAGCTAGGTCATTAGAGAGATGGGGGAAAAAGGTCTACACCTCCACTACTTTATCTATGAGAGCTCCGAATTGCCTCTTTCATATGTTTCAATATCAATAACATTTACTGACGATTTTGGAATAGTGTGGTTGGATTAGAGAATACTTAACAATTTCTTGATATTTTTACTATTGCATTTGGTCTGGGATTTAGTGATTTTTTTGGGAGGTTTGCATGATTGTAGTCTTCCCAGTTGTTTGCCTATTGTTGGTCATGGACAATTTACCTATTCTCATGGACAATTTACCAATACATATGGGGTTTGTGTTTTACAAACATAACATGTAAGTTCAATCACATTGTACATATGTTACATATGGTGGTTGACATAAGTAACCATAGGGTCTAATTAACATATTTTTGATCTGTTTTATAATTTATGACCCTTTTAAAACACCTATAGGTCCATGAAGTTATAGGCTTTTATAATATATATTAGAGAACTGAGACAGAGATATATACAAATAATTTTGGTCGCTTTCATTGGGTTTTAGGTGTGATCAGGTCCTGATATACATTACTTTTATTTCATGGGTTATGTTTAAGACCTAAACTTTCTGAATCGTCACGGTTTCTATTCATATCCATAGTATATTTAGGATTGGTTGTATTATTAGTTTGAATGGTCATCAGGAGGTTTCATCTATAGCCCTTTTTACATTAAGAAAATATACTTGCATACAATTTTGTGGTTCATCATTTTCTTACGGTGGCAATATATTGAATAAGTAAATATAAGGCAGAGACGTAAGTCGGCCATTTGTGATGGTTTAAATATATCAGAATTTTTTTAGATTCTGTCTCTTAATATCCATATATTTGGATAAGTTGAGTGTTTTTGTTTGGAGATAAAGAATAGACAATGTATAACCATCAACAATTAAAATCAAGTTGAGACGAAGGTCCATATTTTTATTCTTGGCCACTTATAGTAAGAGATTTATACCACATTTAAAGTCTTTGGGTGAAGTTAATCTCCTTTTTTGGACACTTTTTCATATGATATATTTTTTTATAAAATATATTTGATTATTTAAAAGTTTGGCTTGGTATACTTGTGGTTATTCAGGAAGTTTAGGTGTTAATTACAACAATTTTGGATATTTATACTACATAGTTTGGCCATGGATATAAGTGATATACTGAGGGGGCTTTCGGCTGATAAAGACAATTTAGAGGTTTTTGGTTTAAACATTTCAACAGGACCTGATCCCACAAGCCAAATACAGAATGGCCAATCTAAATGTAATATTATGTTCTCTAAACTGAATAGGAACATCAAGAGCCTACGTAGTAACGTTTGGCACTTGAAACTTTTCAAGGCCTATAAAACCAAAGACATCACGCCTAGAGGACTTAGGGTCCGGGTACAACCATTAGTGGCGAATATAGATAGTGAATTGTCCAGGGAATGGGCGGAAGCTCAACATTTATCATCTATGCATTTTGTAGATTGTTTATTGCGTTATGACAGGACCATACAAAGCCAACTTGTAGAGATTCAAGCTTTGTGTGCAGAGTTAGAGCAATTTAAACAGGAAGTGTCCTATTCACAGCAGGTTTCAGACCTGGCAAAAGATCTATCCATATTGGAACAACAACTCATGAAACGAAAAATTCAAAAATTTAATCGGGACCTCATGGACTATGAAAAAGGGAAACCTTTTGTGACTCAGAAATCTGTCAGATTTCAAGATGCCAAAAACACCCTTAATACTAACAAGAAACGACCCAGATCAATTCTTAGACACCATAGAGTCATGTCTGATGCCACCTCTGAAGAGGACACTTCCTCTGCCACTGATGGAGAATTTTCTTCACGTCAAGTGTCCCCAGCTGCAAAAAGAAAACAACCACCCCCTTTAGAATTAGGGGTAGGAGGCGGGGGGGGTAGGAAGCACAGAGGTAGTTTTAAACAATCCAACCTTACAGTCTCTATTGCAACAAATGGTGAAATAAATAATAATATCTATAACATTTCATCCTTTGAACTTTCGTCTGTACACATACAGCTTCTCAATAAAGGATTAAACTTTGTCCCCACTGCGTTAGTTTCTGAAAATCGATTATTACAAGATGTTGATGAATTCTGCAGACTACTGAATTTAAAGATATTTTTTGCAGATTGTGAAAATACTCAAAGACCATTTGACTTCAGATTTGGAAAATCAGATTTTGTTCTGCCTATGAATAAACATGTTTCCATTTTTAGGGAATGTATAATGAAGGAGTTGCACTATTCTAATTTGTATGAGTCGACTAATAACAATCTTACTTTAGCAGAAAGACATGCTCTGGGTGAACTTAGGGATAATCACAACATAGTAATAACCATGGCGGATAAAGGGGGAGCAATTGTAATTTTGGATCATTCTATATACACTGAGGAGGCCTTGCGCCAATTATCGGATTCCAGTTTCTATATGGAATTAAACAATGATCCTACTCCCACTTTTAAGAGGGAAATTGATGCTTTTTTGGATATGGCTGTCGAGCAGAGTATTATTACACAACAGGTAGGCACACAACTTAAAGTGGATGAACCTACTCCTCAATACCTATATTTGCTACCCAAAATACACAAGGATCCACTTCATCCTCCGGGTAGACCTATAGTGTCAGGTAGGGGTTCTTTGACAGAACCATTGTCCTCCTTTCTTACATTCTATCTCAAACCCCTGTTGATTTCTATCCAATCTCGCATCAAAGATACTACTGAATTTCTTAATATTATCAACGAATCTCAATTGGAACCCCATTGGTTGCTTTGCACGTTGGATGTGGCTTCGCTTTATACAAGCATTCCTCATGATCTTGGAATTCTTGCTGTTTCCTATTGGTTATACAAATGTAACCTCTATCCTATAGGTTTCAACAATTTTTTGATCAAAATAACAGAAATGGTGCTGCGTAAGAACACATTCTACTATAAAGGAAAGGCCTATTGGCAAATCAAGGGAACGGCTATGGGTGCTTCGTTTGCACCCATATATGCAGATCTGTTCATGGGGTATTATGAGACTAGATATATATATGATGCTCAGCATAATTCATATATACACAATCTGGACATCTGGCGCAGATATTTAGATGATTGCTGGATGGTGTGGCGTGGGGATATGGATGGGGTATCTCAATTTGTGGATTACCTAAACAATAATTCTTTTGGTATCAAGTTTACTGCTAACATTGAGCATTCTAGTATTGTTTTTTTGGACGTTAGGGTGACCCGACTTTTGGATAACACTTTGGCCACCTCAGTTTACAGAAAATTCCCAGAATACAATACACTATTACATGCTCAAAGTTCCCACCCACGCCACATCATCCACAACATCCCCAAATCTCAATTTATGAGAATCAGACGGATCTGCTCTTCTGACCAGGAATATTCCAAATATAGTCTTGATTTGTCTAATAGGTTTTTCCAACGTGGCTATAATCCTCAACATCTTTCAAATGTTGCGGAACAAACCAACAGGTTAACACGCCAGGAAGTATTGCGATACAAATCAGATGACATGGATTCTTTGAGACCGAAACCTAACCAACCCTTACTGTTAGTTACTACCTATGGTACTAATACTAACCGTTTTAGGGATATTATCAATCAGCATTGGGGGATTCTTTTATCGCAGGACATTCTTAGTAACATTTTGTCTGAACAATGTCAGTTTTCTTATCGAAAAGGACGCAATATGAACTCCTGTTTTACTCATTACAAAAGATACATTCCATGTATTTGTATTCCACAACAAAGGACTTTATCTGGGGATATATTAATGGGTTGTTTTCCCTGTGGTCACTGCACGGCTTGTCAACACTTAATTAAGACTAGGGAATTTACTAGCAAAAACACTTCCAGAATCTTTGGGATCAGGATTTTTGCCAATTGTAGTTCGGACTGGGTTGTTTACCTGGCTATTTGCACTTGTTCTGCCTTTTACATTGGACAGACATCTAGGCTGGTAAAATTTAGAATAGGGGAACATTTGAGTGCGATTAGAAATAAACGCATTGCAAATGCCTTGTTCAAACATACTATTGAACACCCATCCGCCGTTTTCAAATTTGTAATCATAGACAGGATAATACTACATAGAGGTTTCAAGGCTGGATGGCACCAGAAGCTTAATCAAATGGAAAATATGTGGATCATAAAATTGGGGGGTCTATTTAGACCCGGATTAAATACTCTAGAATAATCAGTATATTATTACTAAAGTATAGAATGGTGTTATGATATACAGATAGGATGCATTTTGGGGAAATTACATTATACATATGCACCACAACAGCCTTAGGCTACATGGAATTGGATCTATTTAGGCAATAACCAATGAATACTGGAATGGGAATTAGTTGCTTTATTTAGTTATGTATATATACATAGAATATGGTCATATCTTATGATTATTTCAGGGTTAGTCCTTTTTTTTCTAAACTCTTTTCCATTGATCTAAACATGAAAGTTTGTTGGTATAATTATGGTGCATGTCTCTTTAAACTGGGACTATAAATAAAGAACCAAAATGGTGGTTAAACTTTTTCAACGGTTTCAGTTGTAAGCATTGACAAAGGCTCTGTCAGAGCCAAAACCGGTTTGCTTTTGTAATGCCTTTTTAATGGTTTTTTTGCCATTACATTGAGTATGCTGTTTAAATAAATACATTTTGGCTTGGAGCAATCCTTGCATGCTGGCTCATTCATTTGGATTCTATTGTTTGTTGGAGCCGTGCACGTTGTCCTACGTGCGTGAACCTTTCGTTTAGAGATTCAATATCAGGATTACCTGTTAGATGATTTACAGAAAACATTGGCCTCTCCTGAACCTTTAGACAGGAAGTCTTTGCAGGAAGCTGTACATAATTCTCAGCAAGTCAGCAATCACTTTCTGCAGTGTGGATATGATGCATTGGAAGCTTCATGTAGGGCAGCTATGACAGGGGCGGTCATTCGTAGACATGCATGGTTAAAAGAACAACCTCTACCAGATCATGTTAAGGCAAAACTTCTTGATGCACCCTTGGAAAAGAACAAGCTTTTTGGTGCTAATGCTAAAGATGTGTTAAAGTCCATCGAGGAAAAAGCCAAATCAGTTCAGACGGTCAAAGATTTCCTCCAGGTTCAGCCACCCAGATTCAGCAGGAACTGGCCTTCTAAAAACTGGTCCTTTCCTAATCCTGAAAGATTTCAAAGGGGCAAGGAAGAGAACAATACAGAGGTTCTTACAGGGGACGACAATGGCAACCAGCAAACCAAAGAAGTGACACAGGGGTCTCCCCTGCCCCAGAGGGACAATCTCAATGACTTTCCTCTACTTCCGCTGACCAAGGAGCAAATAGAAGCTCCCTTGGGGGGAAAATTATCTCTGTTTTCAGACAATTGGCACAAATTGACAAAGGACAAATGGATTTTGGACATTATAGGCCAAGGTTACAGGTTCCACTTTCATACCTTACCAAGAAAACAAGGCATGCCAAACCTACCACAAAACCAGAGGGCAGAGGCCATCAAGCAAATTTCTCTGCTTGCTCAGATCAAAGCAATAGAAAGAGTTCCACAACAAGAACAAGGCCAGGGGTTTTACTCGACACTGTTCCTTGTTCCAAGAAAAGAAACTCAATGGAGACCAATACTGGATTTGTCCGCATTAAACACCTTTCTCATAGTACCAAAGTTCAAAATGCTGACTCTACAGCAACTCCTTCCCATGCTGGTCAAGGGGTCTTGGCTGATTACTCTGGACCTCAAGGAGGCATACCTGCATGTCCCCATCAGACACAGCTGCAGAAGATACCTCAGATTTCTTGCAGGACCAGAGCATTATCAATTCTCAGCATTGCCATTTGGCTTATCTACTGCGCCCAGAGTATTCAAAAAATGCCTGGCTTCAGTAATTGCTCATTGCAGGCTCCAGGGGAATCCAAATTTACCCGTACCTGGACGACTGCCTCATACAAGCGGACGACAAATTGATTTTGACAAAACACTTGAACTATGTCATACAATTGCTACAGGCTCTGGGATACACAGTCAACTTCCAAAAGTCAAGACTTCAGCCATCCCAGCATATAACCTTCTTAGGAGCCAATCTAGACACAGCCTCTCAAATGGCTTACCTGACAGAAGACAAGCAAGAGAAGTTAACTCATTATTTCAAAGGTTTGGCAAAACTCACCCAGATGACTGCAAGGAAATTCCTACAGGCCCTGGGTTACATGGCATCCTGCATTCTCCTGGTTCCATTAGCAAGACTACACATGAGAAAGCTTCAATGGTACCTAAAAGCCTATGGTCTCAGCACAGCAACAACCTAGAGACAACCATACCGCTCATTCCATGCCTACAAAAGGAATTCCTATGGTGGGCCTCGGTAAGCCAGGCAAACACAGGTATGTCTTTCAAAAAACCTCAGATAACACAGACCATGACCACAGACGCCTCAGACCTTGGATGGGGGGCGCACATGGAGGGCAGATGTATACAAGGACAATGGTCTCCAAAGGAAACACATCTGCATATAAACCAAAAGGAAATGCTGGCAGTAATGCATGCCATCGAGGCCTTTCAACAACAACTTCAGTAAGGCCATCTACTGATACGGACAGACAACACCACTGTGATGTGATACATAAACAAGCAAGGGGGCACCCATTCTTACCCCCTTTGCAGACTGACAATGAATCTTTGGGAAAAATCAGTGAGCCTAAACATACAGTTCCAATTCCAGTTTGTTCCAGGCAAAGACAATGTGCTGGCGGACAGCCTAAGCAGGAATTTCATAGAGCCACACGAGTGGAGGTTACATCCGAAAATCTTCACACAACTCACTGCGACATGGGGCAGGCCAGAAGTAGACCTATTTGCCTCCCACCTCAACCATCATCTACAAAAATTCTGTTCAAGGACATACCATCCACAAGCTTGGAAAATAGATGCTCTTTAATTCAACTGGAACTCCCTAAAAATCTATGCATTTCCACCTCTGCCACTGATGACCACAGTATTACTAAAGATCAAAGCAGAGAGGCCCAAGGGGATCCTAATAGCTCCAGACTGGCCAAGACAACATTGGTATCCACTACTACGGAGCATATGTCACAACAAAAAGTGGGCCCTTCCCCAATGGCCCCTACTTTTGACTCAACACAACTTCAAAACAGTGCATCCAAATCTTCAGACGCTGCAGCTAACAGCCTGGGAGATTCCATGAATAACTTCAATGTATCTCTCTCCAAGGAAGTTCAGCGGATACTAACAGAAGCTCGAAGACCATCCACCAGAAAGGTTTACTTGGCAAAATGGAAGAGATTCAGCATTTGGAATACCAGCAAGGGACATGATGCATCATTATTGAACATCCCACTCATCCTGGAATATTTGGCAGATATGCTACAGAATGGACTCTCCTATTCTTCCATAAAGATACATGCTTCAGCTATTTCAGCTAGATATAACACTGATCCACCTGTGTTTTCACATCCTTTGTTAAGGCAATTCCTCAGGGAAATCGAGAACATTAAGCCACCAAGAAAGGCTCCAGTGCCAGCTTGGGACCTCAACTTTGTCCTAGAAAAACTGACTGTACCTCCCTTTGAGCCAGCAGCTTCAGTATACTTACAGTTTCTCTCATGGAAGACAGCTTTCCTGTTGGCAATCACCTCAGCAAGAAGGGTTTCGGAACTACAGGCCCTAATGGCAATACCACCATTCATAATCTTTCACAGAGACAGGGTCTCCTTAAGAACCAACCCTACTTTTATGCCAAAGGTGGTATCCAGGGTTTCTTTAAATCAAGCTATTCACCTGCCTACCTTCTTCCCCAATCCTGAGAGCAAAGGGGAAAGACTGTTGCATACCTTGGACATTCACAGACAACTTCGCTATTACCTGGACAGAACCAAGACCAGTAGGAAGTCTGATCAGCTTTTTGTAGCTTACGCCCCTGGAGTACAAGGAAAAGCAATTTCCAAACAGACTATTTCAAAATGGATTGGACATTGCATCAGATTTTGTTATTCCTTCCATGGGAAGAATATTCCAGCCAATGTCAGACCACACTCCACCAGAGCTACAGCCACCTCTACAGCATTCTTAAGAGGGGTGCCTACAAAAGACATTCTAGAAGCTGCTACATGGAGCTCCGTGCATACATTCTCCAAACACTACAATCTCCCTTTATACTCCAGATCCAGAGCAGGCTTTGCTTCGGCAGTCCTGCAGGGTTTGATTGCCACACCATCTCTTTCCTAGAGCATTCCTCCTCCCCCAGCTAAGCTATGGTACTCAACCCATATGTTCTGACTGCAGTTGCATTCTTGAAGGACATAGTACAGTTTTGTACCTACCATAAATGTAGATGTCCGATAGATATGCAACTGCAGTCGGATTTTCCCTCCCTCCATACCCCTCTATGCCTTGGGTCCACTCCTATCCCTGTTTCTCTTAGCTGGGGATATCTGTTATGGTGTATCTGTTTATTGCTTACTTATTTGTCTGGAATCCTGCTGTTTTTGTCTTCCAATTTGATTACAGCCTTCCTTGGAGGGCACCTGGCATCTGGGGCAAGAAACACTGAAGAAAATGGCGTCGGCTGATGCTTATATACTCCAGCCGCACTGACGTCAGAGAGAAATGCGACATCAGCCGACGTCGGACCCAGACTTTGGAATCCGGCCGACCGAGGGCTGCCTGAGGCAGGACAACCCATATGTTATGACTGCAGTTGCATATCTATCTGACATCTACATTTATGGTAGGTACAAAACTGTACTTTTCATCCCTCATGGACACGAGGGCTATTCAGCGAGTACCACAGCAAGAGCAGGGACAAGGATTTTACTCAAGACTTTTCTTGGTACCCAGAAAGGACAAAGCCTGGAGACCAATACTGGACCTGTCTATTCTAAACTCTTTTCTGGATGTTCCAAAATTCAAAATGTTGACTCTGCAGCAGCTTCTGCCCATGCTGGGCAAAAAGGCTTGGCTTGTAACTTTGGACCTCAAAGAGGCATACCTGCATGTCCCAAAAAGACAATCTTGCAGAAGGTACCTCAGATTCATAGCTGGCTGAATGCACTACCAATTCTCTGCACTGCCCTTTGGCTTATCTATTGCGCCCAGAGTCTTCACAAAATGCATGGCACCAGTAATTGCGTTTTGCAGACAAAGAGGAATACAAATATATCCTTATTTGGACGACTGCCTTATTCAAGCAGAGAACAAGGACATTCTACTGAAGCATCTGGCGTTTGTAAAAGATTACTAATTTGTCTAGGGTACACAGTGAACGAAAAGAAATCAAACCTGGTACCCTCTCAAGAGATAATATTCCTGGGTGCAAGCTTAAATACAACTGCCCAGATGGCTTATCTCACGCCAGACAAAGGCAACTGATTTCTTACTTTGAAATGATGGCAACAAAGATCCAGTTATCTGCAGGCTTTGTGCTTCATGGCATCCTGCATTCTACTAATTCCATATGCAAGACTGCATATGAGGAAACTACAATGGTATCTAAAAAGTGTTTGGACTCAACATTGTTACAGCCTGGAAACATTAATTACCCTCATTTCCTGCATGCAACAGGAGTTTCGATGGTGGGCACAGGCCCTGTCACCACAACAAGGGGCAGCCATTCACTTTACCCACAGCCAGGCAGACACTAACAGATGCATCAACTTATGCCTGGGGGGCCCACATGGCGGGAAAATGTATTCAGGGCACATGGCCCGCAAGCCAAATGCATCTTCATATCAATCAAAAAGAGATGCTAGCTGTACAGAATGCCCTGACAGCCTTCAAGGATCTACTTCATCCAGGACAACTTCTGATAAAGACGGACAATACTACAGTCATGTGGTACATAAACAAGCAAGGAGGCACACATTTCTACCCCCTCTGTAGACAAGCCATGACTTTGTGGAACACAGCATTGACTTATCAAGTACACCTGCAAGCACAATTCCTGCCAGGAAAGACAAGTACTCTGGCAGACGAACTAAGCAGAAACCTCATGGATCCTCACGAGTGGAAACTAGATCCACAAATCTTCAGCATGATAACCAGGAAATGGGGATGCCCAGACATAGATCTATTTGCCTCCCCTCACAACTGCCAACTACAGAGATTCTGCACAAGGACTTATCACAAACAAGCATGGAAAGTGGACGCCCTATCATTCATCTGGAAAACCCTTACAGTATATGCCTTTCCTCCACTGCCTCTCCTCCCCAAGGTACTCCTAAAGGTCAGACTAGAGAAGCCAAAAATTATACTCATTGCCCCAGACTGGCCACGCCAGCACTGCTACCCAATCCTAAAGAGCTTGTCTCAAGGCCCAGCCTGGACATTACCTCAAATTCCTCATTTGCTGACCCAACAAAACAATCGGATCTTGCACAGCCAACTCAGAACCTTAAATCTGGCTGCATGGCTGATAATGTAACCATTCAGAACACACCTCTCTCTAAAGCAGTTATGGATGATATTTTGGAGGCCAGGAGGCCCAGCACCAGAAAATCTTGTGCAGAAAAATGGAAGAGATTCTGTGCTTGGAACCAGGCACAAGGAATGGACACTCTTGTACCAAATATTCCTCAGATTTTACAGTACCTAACTGAGATGCTGGACAAAGGCCTATCCTTCTCATCAATTAAGATCCATTTCTCTGCCATTTCAGCTCATTACAATACGGACCCACCTATTTTTTCACATCCACTGCTAAGGCAGTACCTCAGAGGGGCCAAACACATAAGACCTCCAAGGAGAGCTCCAACACCTGCATGGGACCTCAATTATGTCTTGGAAAAGCTCACACTACTTCCTTTTGAGCCAGCCAATACAGCTGAGATAAAATACTCATCATGAAAAACAGCTCTGCTCCTAGAAATAACCCCAGCAAGAAGAGTCTGAGTTAGGCACTAATGGCTGTGGAACCTTTTTATTATTTTCCATCCGGACAGGGTTTCTCTAAGGACAAACCCAACATTTATGCCTAAGGTAGTGTCCAGTGTGGCTCTTAACCAAACCATTCATTTGCCTACCTTTTATCCAAACCCACAGAATAAGGGGGAGAGACTTCTGCATTCTTTGGACATACACAGACAGCTATGCTTCTACTTGGACAAAACTAAAGCTTTCAGAAAGACTGAGCAACTCTTAGTGGCATATGCTGCAGGATCGCAAGGAAAAGCTATTTCAAAGCAGACTATTTCAAAATGGATAGGCCACTGCATTAGTTTCTGCTATTCACAACATGGCAAATCAGTGCCTAAGGGCATTAGGCCACATTCAACCAGAGCAGCAGCGCAGCCTTCCTCGGAGTACCAACCAAGGATATTTTGGAGGCTGCAACTTGGACTTCAGTGCACACTTTTACAAAGCACTACCACTTACCTCTTTACTTTAAATCCAGAGCAGGATTTGCCACTGCAGTTCTGCAGGGCCTCATAGCCACTCCTAATTCTATTTAGGCCCAGCCACCCAACCTCAGCTTTGGGATTCAACCCAAGTGTAATTACTGCAACAGTGAAACACTATGAACATAGTACAGTTGTGTACCTACCATCAATGTAGATGTTAGAGTGTATTCACTGTTGTAGTCCAGGGTTACCCTCCCACCATCCCCCTCCCTTTCATTGCTGGGACTTATCTGTACTTCTCTATTCTATACAACCTATGTGGTGTATTTGCTTGTAGATGAAGTTTGTTAGTGCATGCTTTTTTATGAGCAGAATTTTTAGCCTACCCTTTTGGGGGCACCTGACATCTGGGGCAAGAAAAACTGAAGAAAATGGCGTCTGCTGCATCTTTTATACCCCTGGCGCACTGACTTCAGGGAAGAGGTGACAGCAACCGACGCCGGACCAGGACTTTGGAATTCAGGCTGACTGCGGGTAGCCTGCCAGCAGGATAACCCAAGTGTAATGACTGCAACAGTGAACACACTCGAACATCTACATTTATGGTAGGTAAACAACTGTACTTTCCTTTTTAAAAATCCTATTGCAGATCCAGAGACAGTTTCACAGGGGCCCAAGGGCATTAAGGCTTCTACTGCTAAAAATCCTACCCCTTCTGATAGAGACTCCAGGGCGCTGGATAGATTGGGTAAGAAGGTTTACACTTCTGCAACCTTGGCCATTAGGGCTTTAAACTGCCAGTTTCATATGTTACAGTATCAGCAACATGTTATTGGACTGCTTAAACAGAAAATGATGGTTCCTGACTGTGTGGAAAATAATTACAGGATTTAATGCATTCTGCTGAACAAGTTTGAAAACATACTTTGCAATGTGGTTTTGATTCATTAGAGGCCTCTTGCAGGGCTGCTGTTGCTGAGTGTGCTCAGAAGGCATGCTTGGCTTAAGGAGCAATCTTTGCCTGATCATGTTAAAGTTAAATTTTTGGATGCTTCCTTTAAATCAGGACCGCCTGTTTGGCAACAAGGCTGAGGAAGTTGTTAAAAAGGTGGAAGATAAAGCTAAATCTATGCAAATTGTCAAAGATTTCTTACACGTTCAGCCTCATAGATTTTGTAGGCACTGGCCCTCTAAGAATTGGTTATTTCCAGCCCCTTCTAGGTCTTCTCAAGCCAAACCCAGACACAGCAAAAAACCCAAGTTTCATTCCCAGGGGACACACGGGACTAAGCAGTGGGGGGCCTTCACTTCCAGATCTGGGAATAATACGACTCCCCCTGTGGTAAACTGTCTCAATGACTTCCTTTTAAAATTTCCAAGCACTTATCAACTGAATGCCCCTTTGGGGGGAAAGATTGCTCTTCATGCTAAGAATTGGCATGTCATTACCAGGACAAATGGGTTTTAAATATAGTGTCCCAGAGATACAGATTTCACTTCCACACATTGCCAACACGAAGCGAGTGGCCGGACCTACCCCCAAATCAGTGGGCAGAGGCCCAAAAACAAGTACTTTATCTCTTTAGCATGGGCGCTATTCAGCTGGTACCAGAAGAGGAAAAGGGACAAGGTTTCTACTCGAGACTTTTCATGGTGCCCAAAAATGACAGTTAATGGCGTCCTATCCTGGACCTGTCTACTCTAAACACTGTTTTGGAGATTCCAAAATACAAAATGCTGACTCCACCAATTACTTCCTATGCTAGGGTAAGATACCTGGTTGGCAACACTAGATTTAAAAGAAGCATACCTGCACATCCCAATTGGGGAATCTTGCCGAAGATACCTACGCTTCAAAGCAGGCGACGTGCACTATCAGTTCTCTGCACTGCCCTTTGGCTTATCTACTGCACCCAGGGTATTCACAAAGTGCCTAGCTCCAGTTATTACATTTTGCAGGCAAAGAAATATTCAAATATACCCATACCTGGACGATTGTCTGATTCGGGCAGAAAGCCAGGACATACTTTTGAATAAAAAAATAAATCACACCTGGTACCCTGTCAACAAATTATATTTCTGCGAGCAAGCTTGAATACAACTTCCCAGATGACTTGCCTCACGCTAGAGAAACAAATTCATTTGACAACCTACTTCAAACAAGTGGCCACAAAACCCCTGATATCTGCAAGACAAATACTGCAAGCCTTGGGGTTCATGGCCTCCTGCATTCTTCTAATTCCATATGCAAGACTCTATATGAGGAAACTACAATGGTATCTAAAAAGCCTATGGTGTCAACATTCTCAGGATCTAGAAGCAATGATTCCTAACATACCTTGTCTACGCCTAGAGTTCCTTTGGTGGGCAGAGGCCTGCCACCAAAACAAGGGACTACCTTTCACACCACCCCCTGCCACCCAAACCCTAGCAGAGGTATCAGACTATGCATGGGGGGACTCACCTGGCAGGGAAGTGCATTCAGGGCAAATGGAACTCAAGTTAAATGCACCTGCATATCAATCAAAAAGAAATGTTAGCTGTACAGAATGCTCTGCTCTGACAGCCTTCAAGGACCACATTCTTCCAGGACAACTAATGGTAAAGATGGACAACACCACTGTTATGTGGTACATAAACAAGCAGGGGAGTACACATTCTTACCCCCTCTGCAGACTAGCCATGGCATTGTGGAACACAGCCTTGAGCTACCAGGTGCACCTACAAGCTCAATTCCTGCCAGGAAAATTAAATACACTGGCAGACAGACTAAGCAGAAACCTCATGGACCAACATGAGTGGAAACTGGAACCAAGGATTTTCAACATGTTGACAAGCGAATGGGGGAGCCCAGATATAGACATTGTTTGCCTCTCCCCAGAACTACCAATTGGACAAATTTTGCACAGGGACTCCCCACAAACAAGCCTGGAAAGTGGATGCTCTGTCCTTCAGCTGGAAAAACCTTATCAGTCTATGCCCCCCCCCCCCCCCCCCCGCCTGTGCTCTGCAAAGTACTACTAAAAATCAAACAGGACAAAGCAAGGATGATTTTGATTGCTCTAGACTGGCCGCGCCAACACTAGTACCCCCCTCCTGCGCAGTGACACTGTTATCCCCATGGCACCTGCCTCAGACTCCTTCCCTGTTGTCTCAGCAGGAGAACCAGATTCTGCACCCTCAGCTTCTAACGCTGATCCTTGCAGCCTGGCTAATTACATAATCTCTCCTTATCCATCCCTCAGTAAACCTGTGATGGATATCATTTTAGAGGCAAGGAGGCCTAGTACTAAAAAATCTTATGCTGAAAAATGGAAAAGATTCTGTGCCTGGAACCAATCTTTAGGGATGAGCACAGCAGCGCCCACTTTACCTCAGATTTTACAATACTTAACTGAGATGCTTCACAAGGGCCTGTCTTTTTCCTCCATTAAAGTCCAGACCTCAGCCATTTCAGCTCATTGTAACCCAGAACCTCCCCTCTTCTCTTATCCACTGCTCAATCAGTTGCTCAGAGGGGCCAAACATTTGAGACAACCCAGGAGAGCTCCAACCCCAGCCTGTGAACTTTGTTTTGGAGAAACTCACTCTACCTCCTTTTGAGCCAGCTGCTACTGCAGACTTACAGTTTCTTTCTTGGAAAACAGCTTTCCTTTTAGCAATCACTTCAGCTAGAAGGGTATCTGAATTTCAGGCTCTTATGGCAGTGGAGCCTTTCTTCATCTTTCATGCAGACAGGGTGTCACTCAGAACCAATCCATCCTTCATGCCCAAGGTGGTATCCAGTGTGGCTCTTAATCAGTCCATTCATTTGCCAACCTTCTTTCCCGATCAATAGAACAAAGGGGAATGGATACTGCATTCCTTATATGTGCACAGACAACTTAGATTCTACTTGGACAGGACTAAACCTCAAAGGAAATCTGAACAACTACTGGTAGCATTTGCTGCAGGGGCAGAGGGAAGGCTATTTCAAAACAAACAATTTCTAAATGGAAAGGCCATTGCATTAATTTCTGCTATAAGCACCATGAAAAACCTATCCCGCAGGGGATCAGACCTCACTCCACCAGGGCTGCATCTACCTCTACAGCCTTTCTCAGAGCCATCCCTACCAGGGACATCCAAGAAGCTACCTGGAGTTCTGTACATACTTTCACCAAGCATTATCATTTGCCAATTTTCTCTAAATCCAGAGCTGGCTTTGCCACTGCAGTCTTGCAGGGCCTTATAGCTGGTCCTAATGCTATCTAAATTCCTCCTCTCAACCATAGCTTTGGGAATCTACCCAAATATAATGACTGTAACAGTGAAACATGAAGAACATAGTACAGTTGTGTACACTTACCATAAATGTCGATGTTAGAGTGTATTCACTGTTACAGTCCTGGTTACCCTCCCTCCTGCCCCCTAACTTCTTTTGGCTGTACCTCTACTTTCCTTTACTATGCTTAAAAGCCTTTATGGTTTATTTGCTATTTATCATTGTACTTTTATTTTTAATTGCTTCCCATTAGGGGGGCACCTGACATCTGGGCAAGAAAAAATGATGTAATGGCATCTGCTGTATGTTTTATACCCCCTGACGACTTGACGTTATGGAAGAAGGGAGAGCAACCGACGCAGGACCCAAGACTTTGTTAATCAGGCTGACTGAGGGCTACCTGCAAGCAGATAACCCAAATGTAATGACTGCAACAGTGAATACACACTAACATCTACATTTATGGTAAGTGTACACAACTGTACTTTTTGATGCTTTAAAAGCATCTTGCAGGGCTTCTGTCACTGGGTCTGTACTTAGAAGGCATGCTTGGCTTAAGGAACAAAACTTGCCAGATCATGTTAAAGCTAAATTACTGGAGGCACACTTAAAACCAAGACCGCCTTTTTGGCAACAAAGCAGAGAAAGTCCTCAAAAGGATGGAGGAAAAGCCAAATCTATGCAAACTGTTAAAGATTTTCTACAAGTACAGCCTCCCAGATTCAGTAGGCATTGGCCTTCAAAGAACTTGTCCTTTCCAGTCCCTTCCAGGCCTTCAGTCCAAACCCAGAACAGCAGACCACCAAGACTTCAGTCTCAGGCTACACACAGATCTAAGCAGTGGGGGGTTCCCTCTTCCAAAGCAGGGAGTAGTAAGCCACCCCCCTACGGAAAAATGGCACAATGAGTTAACCTTAACCCTTCCAAGCCCTGCTTAACTACTTGCTCCCTTTGGAGGAAAGCTCGCCCTGCATGCCAAAAACTGGGAAATAATTACCCAGGACAAATGGGATTTGAACATAGTTTCCCGAGGATACAGATTCCACTTCCACACACTACCAACCCCAAATGGTTGGCTAGACCTCCTCCCAAATCAATGGGCAGAGGCCCAACAGCAGTTTGTCTTTTCTCAGTATCAGGGCTATTCAACCTGTCCCAGGAGAACTAAGGGGACAAGGTTTTTATTCAAGACTTTTTCTGGTATCCAGAAAAGAAAACTCCTGGCATCCTATCCTGGACCTCTCTATTCTCAACACCTTTCTGGTGGTTCCAAAATTCAAAATGCTAACTCTTCAATAGCTTCTTCCTATGCTAGCCAAGGATGCCTGGCTGGCAAACCTAGACTTTAAAGGAAGCTTACCTGCACATCCCAATAAGAGAATCCTGCAGACAATACCTACGTTTCAGGGCGTGCTCCATGCACTTTCAGCTCTCTGCACTTCCCTTTGGCTTATCTGCCGCACCCAGGGTGTTCACAAAGTGTGTAGCTCCAGCCATTGCATTTTGCAGGCAGAGAAATATTCAAATTTTCCCATACCTGGACGATTGTCTGATTCAGGCAGAAAGCCAGGACTTGCTATTACAACACCTGGCATTTGTAAAGAAACGTATAACCTTACTGGGGTACACCATCAGCGAAAAGAAATCCTCACTTAGTACCGTGCCAACAGATTGTATTCCTGGGAGCAAGCTTGAACACAACTTCCCAGATAGCATTCATCACTCCAGAGAAACTTGTTTCAGCTACATATTGTACTTATTTTACTGCCTGCACTTTAACAAAGTTGTTTTTGTGTTTAAATTACCTGTTTAACTGTTGTAGGCTATACACTCAAATGTGATAGTCATTTCTGTGCATTTAAAGTGTTTTTTTTTTTTTATTTGGATCTGATTTATTTTCTGGAAAAAAAAAAAAACTATACATTTTCCCGCCTTTCTAAGCTAGTATAGTCCAGTTTTCAGGTTAGTGCTGAACTCAGGGCTGTGTTACAAGTTTCTGTGTTTCCCCATACCTTACTTGGATATAAGGAAGATGTCCTTCAAGAATGCAACTGCAGTCATAACATATGGGTTGTCCTGCCTCAGGCAGCCCTCGGTCGGCCGGATTCCAAAGTCTGGGTCCGACGTCGGCTGATGTCGCATTTCTCTCCGACGTCAGTGCGGCTGGAGTATATAAGCATCAGCCGACGCCATTTTCTTCAGTCTTTCTTGCCGCGCGGTGCCCGAAGCAGAAGCAGTTCGCAAGTGCCGGTCGGTCAGCTCCTGTATTCTTCGATCCGAAGTCATCAAAAAAGCTAAGTACCCCATTGGGGACATTTTCTTGCCTCAGCCGATGTCAGAAATTACTGAAAAAGTTAACAATTGTCTGTCTTGTGGTAAACAAATACCTCATAAGGATTTCCACTCTTACTGTCTTCCTTGACTTGGCCCAGACCACGACGTCTCGGCCTGTGTCGCCTGTGCTCACTTCAATAAGCACACTCTCAGGCGCCGGGCGGAGTTCGCTGAAGACTTCTTCGGCGATACACTTTCTGCAGTGTGGATATGATGCATTGGAAGCTTCATGTAGGGCAGCTATGACAGGGGCGGTCATTCGTAGACATGCATGGTTAAAAGAACAACCTCTACCAGATCATGTTAAGGCAAAACTTCTTGATGCACCCTTGGAAAAGAACAAGCTTTTTGGTGCTAATGCTAAAGATGTGTTAAAGTCCATCGAGGAAAAAGCCAAATCAGTTCAGACGGTCAAAGATTTCCTCCAGGTTCAGCCACCCAGATTCAGCAGGAATTGGCCTTCTAAAAACTGGTCCTTTCCTAATCCTGAAAGATTTCAAAGGGGCAAAAACAGGCGTGGCTGAGGAAGACGACAATACAGAGGTTCTTACAGGGGACGACAATGGCAACCAGCAAACCAAAGAAGTGACACAGGGGTCTCCCCTGCCCCCCAGGGACAATCTCAATGACTTTCCTCTACTTCCGCTGACCAAGGAGCAGATAGAAGCTCCCTTGGGAGGAAAATTATCTCTGTTTTCAGACAATTGGCACAAATTGACAAAGGACAAATGGATTTTGGACATTATAGACCAAGGTTACAGGTTCCACTTTCAAACCTTACCAAGAAAACAAGGCATGCCAAACCTACCACAAAACCAGAGGGCAAAGGCTATCAAGCAAATTTCTCTGCTTGCTCAGATCAAAGCAATAGAAAGAGTTCCACAACAAGAACAAGGCCAGGGGTTTTACTCAAGACTGTTCCTTGTTCCAAGAAAAGAAACTCAATGGAGACCAATACTGAATTTGTCCGCATTAAACACCTTTCTCATAGTACCAAAGTTCAAAATGCTGACTCTACAGCAACTCCTTCCCATGCTGGGCAAGGGGTCTTGGCTGATTACTCTGGACCTCAAGGAGGCATACCTGCATGTCCCTATCAGACACAGCTGCAGAAGATACCTCAGATTTCTTGCAGGACCAGAGCATTATCAATTCTCAGCATTGCCATTTGGCGTATCTACTGTGCCCAGAGTATTCACAAAATGCCTGGCTTCAGTAATTGCTCATTGCAGGCACCAGGGGATCCAAATTTACCCGTACCTGGACGACTGCCTCATACAAGCGGACGACAAATTGATTTTGACAAAAAACTTGAAGTATGTCATACAATTGCTACAGGCTCTGGGATACACAGTCAACTTCCAAAAGTCATGACTTCAGCCATCCCAGCAAATAACCTTCTTAGGAGCCAATCTAGACACAGCCTCTCAAATGGCTTACCTGACAGAAGACAAGCAAGAGAAATTAACTCATTATTTCAAAGGTTTGGCAAAACTCACCCAGATGACTGCAAGGAAATTCCTACAGGCCCTGGGTTACGTGGCATCCTGCATTCTCCTGGTTCCATTAGCAAGACTACACATGAGAAAGCTTCAATGGTACCTAAAAAGCCTATGGTCTCAGCACAGCAACAACCTAGAGACAACCATACCGCTCATTCCATGCCTACAAAAAGAATTCCTATGGTGGGCCTCGGTAAGCCAGGCAAACACAGGTATGTCTTTCAAAAAACCTCAGATAACACAGACCATGACCACAGATGCCTCAGACCTTGGATGGGGAGCGCACATGGAGGGCAGATGTATACAAGGACAATGGTCTCCAAAGGAAACACATCTGCATATAAACCAAAAAGAAATGCTGGCAGTAATGCATGCCATCGAGGCCTTTCGACAACAACTTCAGCAAGGCCATCTACTGATACGGACAGACAACACCACTGTGATGTGGTACATAAACAAGCAAGGGGGCACTCATTCTTACCCCCTTTGCAGACTGACAATGAATCTTTGGGAAAAATCAGTGAGCCTAAACATACAGTTGCAATCCCAGTTTGTTCCAGGCAAAGACAATGTGCTGGCGGACAGCCTAAGCAGGAATTTCATAGATCCACACGAGTGGGGGTTACATCCGAAAATCTTCACACAACTCACTTCGACATGGGGCAGGCCAGAAGTAGAGCTATTTGCCTCCCACGTCAACCATCATCTGCAAAAATTCTGTTCAAGGACATATCATCCACAAGCTTGGAAAATAGATGCTCTTTAATTCAACTGGAACCCCCTAAAAATCTATGCATTTCCACCTCTGCCACTGATGACCACAGTATTACTAAAGATCAAAGCAGAGAGGCCCAAGGGGATCCTAATAGCTCCAGACTGGCCAAGACAGCACTGGTATCCACTACTACTGAGCATATGTCACAACAAAAAGTGGGCCCTTCCCCAATGGCCCCTACTTTTGACTCAACACAACTTCAAAACAGTGCATCCAAACCTTCAGACGCTGCAGCTAACAGCCTGGAAGATTCCATGAATAACCTCAATGTATCTCTCTCCAAGGAAGTTCAGCGGATATTAACAGAAGCTCGAAGACCATCCATCAGAAAGGTTTACTTGGCAAAATGGAAGAGATTCAGCATTTGGAATACCAGCAAGGGACATGATGCATCATTATTGAACATCCCACTCATCCTGGAATATTTGGCAGATATGCAACAGAATGGACTCTCCTATTCTTCCATAAAGATACATGCTTCAGCTATTTCAGCTAGATATAACACTGATCCACCTGTGTTTTCACATCCTTTGTTAAGACAATTCCTCAGGGGAATCAAGAACATTAAGCCACCAAGAAAGGCTCCAGTGCCAGCTTGGGACCTCAACTTTGTCCTAGAAAAACTGACTCTACCTCCCTTTGAGCCAGCAGCTTCAGTGGACTTACAATTTCTCTCATGGGAGACAGCTTTCCTGTTGGCAATCACCTCAGCAAGAAGGGTTTCGGAACTACAGGCCCTAATGGCAATACCACCGTTCATAATCTTTCACAGAGACAGGGTCTCCTTAAGAACCAACCCTACTTTTATGCCAAAGGTGGTATCCAGGGTTTCTTTAAATCAAGCTATTCACCTGCCTACCTTCTTCCTCAATCCTGAGAGTAAAGGGGAAAGACTGTTGCATACCTTGGACATTCACAGACAACTTCGCTATTACCTGGACAGAACCAAGACCAGTAGGAAGTCTGATCAGCTCTTTGTAGCTTACGCCCCTGGAGTACAAGGAAAAGCAATTTCCAAACAGACTATTTCAAAATGGATTGGACATTGCATCAGATTATTCCTTCCATGGGAAGACTGTTCCAGCCAATGTCAGACCGCACTCCACCAGAGCTACAGCCACCTCTACAGCATTCTTAAGAGGGGTGCCTACAAAAGACATTCTAGAAGCTGCTACATGGAGCTCCGTGCATACATTCTCCAAACACTACAATCTCCCTTTATACTCCAGATCCAGAGCAGGCTTTGCTTCGGCAGTCCTGCAGGGTTTGATTGCCACACCATCTCTTTCCTAGAGCATTCCTCCTCCCCCAGCTAAGCTATGGTACTCAACCCATATGTTATGACTGCAGTTGCATTCTTGAAGGACATAGTACAGTTTTGTACCTACCATAAATGTAGATGTCCGATAGATATGCAACTGCAGTCGGATTTTCCCTCCTGAGGGCTGCCTGAGGCAGGACAACCCATATGTTATGACTGCAGTTGCATATCTATCGGACATCTACATTTATGGTAGGTACAAAACTGTACTTTTCTGTGTTCACTGTGAGAGAGGGAGCTTTGAGCAGCCTATGTGTCCCTGAAGGAGTGGTTTCAGCCCAGAAATTAGTAGTTTATTGGCCATTTTAGACTAATTTCTGTATCTTTCACTTCCCTGCTATAAAACCCACATTTGCACGGTTTTGCGTGCCGGGTAGTACTGGTTAGATAGGATAGAAGTATTCCCGGCTCCACAAAGTCTACTCTTCAGATTTTCCCTTGAAACTGGACAAACTGTCAACTTAAGCACTCAAACCATTCACTTCTCATCCTGGCACTTGCTCAAAACTCATAGCAAGCACTAATAAACCTTAGCACTTGACCTCCCTGCACTGTAGAGAAGGACAAGGCTGTCTGTTCGACCTTACCAGCCTATCAGTAAAACAGTTCACTGTACCTATCCAGGCTTGTCCAAAGGGCAGTTTCAGGTGTACTCTCTGGTCCAACTGGTGAATCTTGGCATTTTGAGGCAATGTTACAATTGCCTCATGTACGCAGACAACCCTCTCCTCCTTCCGCCAAACACTAGTACATGCGAGAGATGCAATTATACATCCAAACTGGAGGCTAAGCTCTCTCAACCCAAGACTGGACCTAGCAGTCAGGAGGAGAAGGGAATTACTTGCATCACACCACCAGTCTTGCATAGACCTATGAAACCAGCACCGGCAAAAAAACACGAAACCATACTCTGAGGCTCTAAATAAAAATCTACAAAAGCAACAGAGACCTCCAAAGGAGACAGCCAAGCAACCTCCACCTCCCAACACAAACCATGAAACACATACTTCACAAAACCAGTGTGCCATGCAATCACAGACCTTAAGGCAATATATCATACCCCACACACTAGTAATAGGTGACTCTGTAGTCAGGCACACTGATGGTCCCACTCACTAGGCTGAACAAGAATGTTACTGTTAGCTGCCTGTCTGGTGCCAGGATCCGCCACATAACACAAGCACTCTGGTCACTCCAGAACAAGTACAAATATGACTCTGTCATTGTCCATGTTGGTGTGAATGACCTGAGCCGTACCTCCCTGGACTACATGAAAAGAGACATGGAAGAGCTCTCTGATCACGTAGCCCAGGCCAGTATGACCCTTACCTTGAGCAGCATCCTGGCCTCACCAAAAATGATACCACGGTATAGAGAAAAAAATTATCAATTTCAACAATTGGCTTAGCTTCTGGTGTCATTCAAAGGGGATCCAGTGTCTGTCATCCTGGGATGACATGCTCGACAAGCCACTCTGCTTCGCTAGAGATGGCTTGCACCTGTTCCCCTTAGACTTTCGAATACTGGCCAAGGCTCTTGCCACCCCCATAGTGCCTTTTTTAGGTGAGGCTCAAGACAAATCCACCACCGTAAATAGCACAAGTAACAAAAAAACTGAGGGTAATGCATCTCAGTGCCAGAAGTCTAAACCTCAAAATACACACACTCGAGGCACTCCTCAGTATGGAGAAAATCGATATATGTGCAGTAACAGAAACCTGGTTTAAGGCTCCAGAGAGCACCCCAGCACTACCAGGCTACAACTCATACCATACATTTTGGCCACAAAACTTGGACCGAAATACAAAAGGCGGGGGAGTATCCATATTCATCAAGGATACCCACACCTCCAGGTTAGTGGCACAGCATGCTGCTTCAGAGATCATCCACGTGCAACTAACAACGAGCAAAACTGATATTCAAATTATAGCTTGCTACATATCACCCACCATGTCCCAGGACCCCCAATCCACAATCCAAATTCCTGGAAACACTGGGAAACATAAAGGTCCTACCAAACACCCTGATATTGGGTGATTTCAATTACCCAAACATTAACTGGAAGAACTATTAAAGTACAAACTCCCTTGCCCAACATTTCCTAGAATTTATAAACTCAAATGCCCTGGTTCAACTGGTCAACACCCCCACCAGAGGTGACAACATATTGGACCTGGTCATCACCAACATGGGCGACTGGTGTTCCACACCGGATGTCAACCCCTCATTGGTTAGATCTGACCATAAACTAATCACTCTGGATATCCACATTCCGCCACCACCCCCGGTCAAAGAAACCACCATGAAAAACGTTTCAAAAACAAACTTCACGTTACTTAAGACCAAGGTGGGAAGTTTCAAAGCCCCCATGCTAAAGGATAACGCTGTCCAAAATGCAAAATCCTTTACTAATGCACTCTACGGGCACCTACAAGAATGCATGGATCGTGCTATCCCAAACAAAACAAAGACTCACTCCTCCAAGAAAAGCAAACCAGTCTGTTGGACCCCTGCCATAAACAAGCTATACAATAGAAGGAGGAAACTAGTACAGAAAAGAGTAAAATCCCAAGAAGGGAAGACATCCCTGTTCAGTATCAGCAGGAAAGTATGTTCCCTCATAAAATCATCCAAGGCTAGCTTCGAAAGAAAAATTGCCATGGACTCCAAGGATAACCACAATGCATTCTTTAGCTATGTCAAGAATGTAAGTGGCAGTTCTCAGATCTGCTCAGAGTTAGTGCAGAATGGCACAAAATACACTGAACCAACCAATATAGCCAACATCCTGGCAGACAGGTTCAGTGCAGACTTCACCCCCCTCTCACCCCCAAAAGGGCCCATAACTATACCAGAAGAATGTAGTCCCCCTGAAATCACAGACACTCGGGTTAAAACAGCCTTCTCCAAAGCCAAAAACACAGCATCAATGGGACCGGATGGTGTCCCAGGCTGAGTCCTACACGAGCTCAAACATGAACTTACCCCTCACCTAAACACACTGTTTAAACTCAGCCTCTCCACAGGCTATGTGCCCATAGAGTGGCGCACAGCAACGGTTATTCCGCTCCACAATGGCTGAGCCACAACGGACCCCGGAAACTCTCTCCCTGCAAGCCTGACTAGCTTGGTCTGCGAAGCTATGGAGCACATCATCATGGATCTCATTAACAGAGACATTGGGAACCACCAAACACTGGACCCTACCCAGTTCGGCTTTAAGGGCAGATCATGCCTCCTAAACCTGGTGGACTTCTTTGAGACAGTTACCAAGGCTATAGATGAGGGAAAGGTGGTCTACACAGCTTACCTAGACCTTGCAAAGGCCTTCAACACCATTCCCCACTCAGGTATTATAGACAAGCTCACCAGATTGAACATAAACCTCTACGTCACGAGATGGGTTGCCAACTGTCTCATGGACAGAATCCACATGGTAAGAGTTGCGGGAGCTAGGTCTGACTCTAAACCTGTTACAAGTGGCGTTCCCCAGGGCTCAGTCCTGTTCGGCATATACTTCTCAGAGGTACAGGCAAGCACAGGAGGACTATGGCTGACCAAGTTCGCAGACTACTGCAAACTAGGGGCTATAATTGACTCTCTGGCTGACACAGACATCCTCCAAAAGGGTCTCACTGAGACAGATACCGCTGGTGTCAAAACCATGGTCTCAAGCTAAATGCTAAAAAGTGCATAGTCATCCCCTTTGGAAAAAACAAAGTACCCACAAACTATCACATAGGTGGTAGCCCCCTAAATACAGAAGACATAATAAGGGATCTGGGGACCCAAGTAGACAGTAACCTCTCCTTTGATAATCACATTGCCAAAGTGGTTAGAAAATCCTTCTATGTGGCCCATCTAATCACAAAAGGGTTTGCATCCAGATCAGAAGAGGTCATTGGGCCCCTCTGTGCATCCCTCATCAGACCCATCATAGAGTACAATGCCCCATTTAGGATGTACCTTACAAGACGTCTGCAACAACTGGAAAGACCACAGAAGTACCTCACCAAGAGGATCACTGGCCTCAAGCAGATGCCCTATGCAACGCAACTGAAGAAACTCCAGCTGTACTCTGTTGCATGCCGCCTACTCAGAGGTGATCTCTGCCTGACATACAAGGCCATGTCCAACCCAGAACTGATGGACATGCTCCACCTAAAGAAAACCATATCCTCTCAAGCTACATGCTCCAGGGATCTAAACCTCACCACAACAATAAATTGGACTTGCTGGAGGTTCGATTCCTGTCCCAGAGACTTCCCATGCTCTGGAACAAGATTCCAATCTACATTATGCAGGGCTCCTCGCTAACCCTCTTCAAGAGAAACCTTGATGAGTGGATGGGAAACAAAGTTTACCTCAGGGAATCACTTCAGTGGCTCTGCTGGACAGAAGCACAGGGAACTAATCTAAGGGGGCGGCGAAAGCCAACACATTCCGGCTAGGCTTATAAATGCCTTCAGGCAGATAGCCTAGTACCTACCTATGAACCTATTTGTCAACCTACTTCAAACTATTGGCCACAAAAACCCAGCTATCTGCAAGGAAAATACTGCAAACTCTGGGGTTCATGGCCTTTTGCATTCTGCTAATTCCATATGCAAGATTGCATATGAGAAAACTCCAATGGTATCTAAAAAGTATATGGTGTCAACATTCTCAGGACCCGGAAACAATGATTCCTATCATTCCTTGTGTAGGACAGAGTTCCTTTGGTGGGCAGAGGCTTGCTACCACAACAAGGGACTCCCTTTCACTCTACCCCCTGCCACCCAAACCCTAACATCAGATGCATCAGACTATGCAGGGGGGGCTCACATGGCAGTGCAGTGCATTCAGGGCAAATGGAACCCGAGACAAATGCACCTGCATATCAATCAAAAAGAAATGTTAGCTGTACAGAATGCTCTGACAGCCTTCAAAGACCTTATTCTTCCAGGACAACTATTGGTAAAGATGGACAACACCACAATTATGTGGTACGTAAACAAGCAGGAGGGAACCCACTCCTACTCTCTGCAGAGTAGCCATGGCTCTGTGGAGCACAGCCTTGAGCTACCAAGTGCACCTACAAGCTCAATTCCTGCCAGGCAAACCAAATTCACTGGCAGACGACTTAAGCAAGAATGTCATGGTCCCACACGAATGGAAACTAGAACCCAAAATATTCAACCCCAGAGGTAGACCTATTTGCCTCCCCTCAGAACTACCAAATGAACAAATTCTGCACCAGAACTCCCGACAGTCAAGCTTGGAAAGTGGATGCCCTGTCCTTTACCTGGGAAAGCCTCTTGGTTTATGCCTTTCCCCCACTGATCTTTAGTAGAACCTTCAAGAGGAGAAGCAAACAGGACAAGCCAAGAACAATACTGATTGCACCAGACTGGCCACACCAGCACTGGTACCCCCTCTTGCGCAGTCTGACACTGCTGCACCCATGGCACCTGCCTCAGACCCCTTCCCTGCTGTCCCAGCAGGCGGGCCAGATTCTGCATCCTCTGCTTCAAACCATGAACCTTGCAGCCTGGCTAATTCCATGAGCTCTCCTCTAGCATCCCTCCATAAGCAGGTGCAGGATGTCATTCTGGAGGCGAGGATGCCTTGTACCATAAAATCCTATGCTGAAAAGTGGAAAAGATACTGTTCCTGGAGCCAGGCTCAGAGGATGGGCACAGCTTACCTCATATTCTAGAGTCCTTAACAGAAATGCTCCACAAGGGCCTATCTTTCTCGTTAAGATTCATGCCTCTGCCATTTCAGCACATTATAATACTGAGCTATCCCTCTTCTCTCACCCCTTGCTAAAGCAATTCCTTAGAGGAGCCAAAAATTTAAGACACACCCCCCCCCCCCAACGAGAGCTCCCACTCCAGCCTAGGACCTTAACTTTGTATTGGAAAAGCTCAGTCCCTCCCCCCCCCCCTTTGAGTCAGCTGCAACAGCAGAGTTGAAATTCCTTTCTTGGAAAACAGCCTTACTTCTAGCCATCACTTCAGCAAGAAGAGTGTCTGAATTACAGCCCCTCATGGCAGTGGAACACTTCATTATCTTTCATGCGGCAGGGTTTCCCTCAGGACTAATTCTTCCTTTATGCCCAAGGTGGTGTCTAGTGTGGCCCTAAATCGGTCCATTCATTTGCCTACTTTTTTCCCTAATCCACAAAGCAAAGGAGAACAGATACTGCACTCTCTGGATGTGGACAGACAACTTGGATTCTATTTGGACAGGACTAATCCTCTCAAAATCTGACCAGCTGCTAGTTGGCTTTGCTGCAGGTGCAGAGGGGAAGGCCATTTCAAAGCAAACCATTTTGAAATGGATATCCCATTGCATTCATTTCTGCCACAAGCACCATGGAAAACCTACCCCACAGGGGATAGGATCACATTCCACCAGGACTGCATCTACCTCTACAGCATTTCTGAGGAGTCCTTACCAGGGACATTCTGGAAGCTGCTACCTGGAGCTCTGTACACACCTTCACCAAGCATTACCACCTGCCTATCTTTTCTAAATCCAGAGCTGGATTTGCCACAGCAGTCTTGTAGGACTTAAAAGGTGGCCCTAATGCTCTTTAACAACCTCCTCCCTTCCTTAGCTTTGGGAAGCAACCCAAATGTGATGACTGCAACAATGAAACATGAAGAACATAGTACAGTTGTGTACAGTTACCATAAATGTAGATGTTAAGAGTGCATTCACTGTTGCAGCCCTGGTTACCCTCCCTCCATCCCCCCCTGACTTCTCTTAGCTGTACCTTTCCTTCTTGTTTGGTATATCTATCTATATATATATATATATATATATATATATATATATATATATATATATATATATATATACATACATATAGATAGATATATATATGGATATATAGAGAGATGTATATATCTATATATATATATATATTTTTTTTTTTTTTTCATGTGTATTTGCTTTTTGATGAGGGTGCACCATACCATATAATTGCTTCCTATTGTGGGGGCACCTGAAATCTGGGGCAAGAGAAACTGATGTAATGGTGTCAGCTGCATGTTTTATACCCCTGACGACCAGACGTCATGGAAGAAGTGACAGCATCTGACGCAGAAATCCGAATACTCTGGTATTCAGGCCGACTGAGGGCTACCTGCAGGCAGATAACCCAGATGTGATGACTGCAACAGTGAATGCACTCAAACATCTACATTTATGGTAAGTGTACAAAACTGTACTTTCTACCCAACCCCATTCTTAAGAATTGGTAGACATTCCATATTATCAAAAGAGGTACAGGAAGAGAAGATCATTATCCTTTAGGTCCCACCAGCCCAGGAGGTTATTTTCCTCAAAAAGGCCAATGATCTTTAGCCAGTACTGCATACAAGTAGCCTAAAATTTATTCTCAAAGAAGATTTTTTGGATGTTAACTGTACAGTGCATCTTTCCTGTTAGGAGTTTGGATGTGCCTTTTGGACCCCCAAGACAGTGATCTTACAGGTAAGAATTGAATGGAATGCATGCAGTTTCTATGCCTTCTCAATTTTGGATTCTCTATTTTGGTCTCACTGTAACTTTTTAATTACAAAAAACAAATGTTATGATTTTTGGAGTACATAAACAAATACACAGAGTATTCCACCTGTTCAGCTCACTGGTCTTGATATTTCAAGTATTTTATAGAATAGGTATTCCTAGGCTTTATTATTGACCCAGCTTTCTAGTTCACAAAACATACAGGCACTATATCAGTCTTAGCACAATTAAAACTCAAATGTTGTCCCTCTCCTTTCTCCTTTCTTTTTTCTTTACTGTCAACCAAAAATGTCCATAGAATTCATATGATTAAATTGACAGATTTTTCTTCTCCTAGCAGACCTCTTCATTGCAAAGTGCTGGAAAAGAGTAACTGTCAATCGGTGATTAATAGGGACACCTTTTTCCTCCGTACACTACTTATTAGGGTTCTAACAAGGCTGTTTTCTCCCTATAAATGGAATCTCCTTTTCCAAGAAAATTGTGATCCAAGAAGCTCCCAAGGTAACCCCCCCTTACTGTCTCGCTGCCTTTCAGTCCTGCAGTTGGTGAAAATTGTCTCCTGACTGGGATGTGCAACCTGCAACCCCTTATCTACAGAGGTTAAAAATTGGGAATCCTGTCTGAGTTTAAAAAAAAAATAGCCTTTAATCACCTCCTGTGTGAAGCATCATACAAATGCTATAGAGACCATGGTTAATGACTTCACCTTTTGACATTTCCTCAAAGCCGCATCATTTTCATTAGAATACTGTATATTTTTTTTTTTTTTTTTTTTTTATTTAAATGATTTGTCTCTGACATTGGTATAATGTAAGCTGTGTATTTCATAGGACCTTTGTTTATATTGCTTATGTTTATATGCAATTATGAATGTATTGTATGTTGGCTTTGTAATATTTGTTGTTAGAGTCATTGCTGAAGACTCTTTGGAACAGCTCACCTAACTGGTTGTCATGTAGTAAATGAATAACTAACAGCAGGGTATTCACCAACTATATATCCATTGCTATAGTGAACCAGAGGCTATTAAAGGGTAAAGGTGTTATACCTGTATGGTTGGCTGTAATGCTCTGATATAGAATAGTTTGGTGTCTGTTTAGTGTTTCTTACAGTCTTTGAGACTTAAAGTGAATACTGCATAATCACATTTGGAACCTTTCCAAAAAAACTGGCATGCATAAGAAATGCTGTGGGCACTATCTTGCAGGACTAATGATTCAAATCAGTCAGCCTTGGACAGTCCCAGCACTTTTGTGTCATGGTGTTGGATCTCATGGCTTCAACAGTGTATGTGGTTAACTGTATGAGTGCTCTAAAATGGACTTAAAAAGTTCAGTGGTCTCTCATAAATGTAGCCAGTGATGCACGTCAGGATTTCCAAGGTTTTCATGTTGCATATTTAGTGGTGGCATCGCACTCCAAACCTTACCCTAAGCAGTCCTTTTGCATTTTCCCACCATAGGGTAGGTGAAGTTTTATCACAAGGCAATGTTCAGTGTGTGTGTTCACAGACAGGCCAGTCTGCACATCAGTGATCTGGAACAGTAGCAGTCCATGAGCTCGGGTGGAGGTTGATATAATGGTTCAGGCATTTATCTTGTAGGCACAAGGTACAGGGTATGATTCTTGCCTTTGATGGGGAAATTTTTTAGGCTTAAAATGGCCCGCAAGGGCAGTTAGCCTAGTATGAACTTATGAACCTTATTTTTTTATTGGGGGGGGGGGTGGCATAATGGTTAAGGTGGTCAACTCACAGAAAGTACAGGGTTTGATTCTCATCTCTGAAAAGGAAATTGGCTAGGCCTAAAATGTTCTATAGGTGCAGCTAGCCTAGTACTTGCCTATGAAGGACTCCTTGCTGTGAGGTGCTGTACTTGTCCACACTGACATGGCAAGGGATTTGGTGTATAAGTAAATGAGGTGGAGTTACTATAGCAATAACCCACGCCTGGGTGTGGGTAATGCGGGATTTACCCACGGTTGGCATGGGACAACCGTGGGTAAATCCCGCATTACCCACACCCAGAAGTGGGTTATTGCTATTGTACTATGACATTATTTAAGAAAAGAAATAATTACTTTTCATAAATAATGGCATTGTATAATGCCTCTTTGCGGTCCTTCCGCAGCCATCTGGTATCCGCGGCAGTTCTGATGTACTGCGCATGCCTACGTAGTACATCAGAGCTGTGGCCAAAAGCAATGGAGAAAGCAAGATCTCCATTGCTTTTTACTGTTTCGCTATGTTAAATGGGTTTAACATAGCGAGACAGCTTTAAAATAAGCAACGGAGATGTCCGTTGCTTATTTTATAGTTGTCTCGCTATGTTAAACCCATTTAACGTAGCGAAACAGTAAAAAGCAACGGAGATCTTGCTTTCTCCGTTGCTTTTTTTTTTAAACCTGTCTCGCTCTGTTAAATGGGTTTAACATAGTGAGACAGCTTTAAAATAAGCAACGGAGATCTCCGTTGCTTATTTTAAAGCTGTCTCGCTATGTTAAACCCATTTAACATAGCGAGACAGGTTTTAAATAAAAGCAATGGAGAAAGCAAGATCTCCGTTGCTTTTTACACACTGTGTCGCTATGTTAAAGGAGTTTAACATAGCAGGACAGCTTTAAAAAAAGCAACGGAGATCTCAGTTGCTTTTTTTAAACCTGTGTCGCTATGTTAAACTCTTTTAACATAGCGAGACAGTGTTTTAAAAGAGACTTATACTAATGGAAAAAGTCCAGGCGAGCGGACCTTTTTCCATTAGTATAAGTCTATTTACAACGTGCACGCTGGCCAATCAGCGTGCACGTTTTGGAGTATTAATGGGGGGTCATGGTATAATTGCAGATATCCTCTCTTTTAAGTAATGATGGAAGTGTGAGTGGTCTATGTTGCCAGGATCCTACATGATTACCAGTCACGTTCCTGGAATAGCCATTTCCCTAGTGACCAGGCTGAATTGTTTACTAATACCTTGAGTGGACCTTCCAGATGTCTCATCTATGGTATATAATCCTCTCTCTCTCATTGGGGAGACCCTGCTGTGAACATGAAGTACAACAAATTCCGTTTCTTCCTCCATCCTCCGGGGGGACATCCCACTGATCCTTTAATCCAGAAAAAGCCCTGGGACTCCTTTAATCTTATTTCCCCTTTTTTTCTAAAAGTCTTCTAGAAAACCAGGCAGAACAAGTTCAGAGCCATTCTTGTAGTCCTGTGTTGGCCTCTACAGGTATGGTTTCTTCTGTTGTGGAAGCTTCTACTTCTGAGGCCCTTCAGAAGCCTTTTGCCTTGTCCTTCCCACAAACATAACCTGACCTTCACTATATTTGACTAACCGCATGGCTTCATTAATGGATGGTGGGCTGTCTTCACCTTGCAAGGGTAAGATTATTCATCTGCATAACCCACTTGTGGCAGTATGACACTCCCCCTGCTGTGATGTAAGTCATGCTGCTCACACACTATCTTTAATATTTGTATTTATTTAATTTATTTATTAAACGGGGTAAGTGAAATATTACGTGTAGATTTTTTCCAGTTGTATTACATGTCACAAGGGCAACAGCAAGGATTAAATGCAAGCATAATTTAGAGTAGCCACTAAGCAATATGTTTTCACAGGTGGGAGAAAATCTAGGTGGCTGCATGGAAAATATGTAAAACCCACAGTTTGTTCAGATTTCTATAACATTTTCCCCCAAATCTTCCCCAGTTGGACTTGTGGCTGCACACTGATTAGCAGCTTAATTTCAGCTCTCGGTGGTGCAGCGGTAGCGTTGTTGCCTCACAGCAAGAGGTTCTCCCATTCGATTCTCGGCTGGAGTGCGGGGAGTGCCTTCTGTGTGGAGTTTGCATGTCCTCCCCGCAGTTGGGTGGACGTTCAAAAGACATGCGTAAATGGGCCTCCCTTCGTTGAAGGTTGGATGTCGAGCTGGCACCTCGGCATTCGTGAAAATCTACTGCCAATCATTAGCGGACCGGAGTTCCGCTGTGGTGACCCCTAACCGGGAAAAGCTGAAAGACAACAACAACAGTGTAAAAAAAGAAGCTGAGACGTAAAAGCTAGTAATTCTGCCAGCTTGAGTAAAATTCAGTTACTCGCTAGCAAGTACACTGCCTGGATGCCAGCAAAAAAGAAATTTGGAGAACCTAAAAGAAAATCAACAAGAAAAGGTGAAGAGAAAACATTGCGAAGAATACTGCAGCAGTTCAGGTTTCAGCTTTGGTACAAGACATGGTTTCCAGTAATTTAGAAGAAAAAATAAATCAAATGTACTCAAAGATGATTAAAATAAATGAAACATTGAAGGAATATAGAATATACTGACTTGAATAACAAAAGTCTCTAAAAAAAAAAAAATAGAAGAAGCTTTAACTAACTATTCAAACAAACTGATAAAACTGCAAAATGCAGAAGCTGAAATGAAGAAAAGGTTGGCAGAGTATGAAACTTCTCAAGAAGGTGTCTCAGAAAATGATAGTTGGAAAACAGAGCATTGCAGAGAATCAGCCACAGAACCCAGACCAAAATACAAAAGGCAGGGGAGTGTCCATATTCATCAAGGATACCCGCACCTCCAGGGTGGTAGCACAGCACGATGCTTCAGAGATTACCCACGTGCAACTAACAACGGGCAAAACTGCAATTCAAATTGTAGCTTGCTACAGATCACCCACCATGTCCCAGGACCTCCATTCCGCATTTTTGGAAACACTGGGTAACATAAAGGTCCTACCAAACACCCTAATATTGGGTGATTTCAACTACCCAAACATTAACTGGAAGAACTACTCAAGTACTAACTCCCTTGCCTAACATTTCCTAGAATTCATAAACTGAAACGCCCTGGAACAACTGGTCAGCACTCCCACCAGAAGTGACAACATATTGGACCTGCTCATCACCAACATGGGCGACCGGTGTTCCACAATGGAGGTGAACCCCTCACTGGTTAGATCTGACCATAAACAAATCACTTTGGATATCCACATTCCTCCCCACCCCTGGACAAGGAAACCACCGTGAAAAACTTTTCAAAAGCAAACTTCACGTTACTTAAGACAGAGGTGGAAAGTTTCAAAGCCCCCATGCTAAAGGATAACGCTGTCCAAGCTGCAAAATCCTTTACTAATGCATTCTACAGGCACTTACAAATATGCATGGATCATGCTATCCCAAGTAAAACCAAGCCTCACTCCTCCAAGAAAAGGAAACCAGTCTGGTGGACCCCTGCCATAAACAAGCTGTACAATAGAAGGAGGAAACCAGTACAGAAGAGTTAAATCCCAAGAAGGGAAGACATCCCTGATCAGAATCAGCAAGAAACTATGATCCCTCATAAAATCGTCCAAGGCGAGCTTTGAAAGAAAACTTGACAAGGACTCCAAAGATAACCACAAGGCATTCTTTAGCTATGTCAAGAATCTAAGTGGCAATGGTGAGATCTGCTCTGAGTTAGTGCAGAATGGCACAAAATACACTGAACCAACTGATTATTGCCAACATCCTGACAGGTTCAGTGCAAACTTCACCCCCAGAAGGGCCCATAACCATACCAGAAGAATGTAGAGCCCCTGAAATCAGACACTTGGGTTAAAATCGCTCTCTCCAAAGCCAAAAACACAGCATCAATGGGACCGGACGGTGTCCCAGGCTGCGTCCTACACGAGCTCAAAGACTAACTAACCCCTCACCTAAATGCACTGTTCAAACTCGCCCTCTCCACAGGCTATGTACCTATAAAGTGGTGCACAGTAACAGTTATTCTGCTCCACAAAGGTGGAGCCACAACAGACCCCGGGAATTGTTGCCCTATAAGCCTGACTAGCTTGGTCTGCAAGGCTATGGAGCACATCATCATGGAACACATTAACAGAGACATTGGGAACCTCCAAACACTGGACCCTACCCAGTTCGGCTTTAAGGGCAGATCATGCTTCCTAAACCTGGTGTACTTCTTTGAGACAGTTACCAAGGCTATAGACTAGGGAAAGGTGATACACACAGCCTACCTAGACCTCACAAAGGCCTTCAACACCATTCCCCATTCTGGTATTATAGACAAGCTCACCAGCCTGAACATAAACCCCTATGTCACAAGATGGGTTGCCAATTGGCTCATGGGCAGAACCCACATGGTGAGAGTTGCAGGAGCTATGTCAGACTCTAAACCGGTTACAAGTGGCGTTCCCCAGGGCTCAGTCCTAGGACCCCTCCTGTTTGGCATATACTTCTCAGAGGAACAGACAAGCACAGGAGGACTATTGCTGACCAAGTTCACAGACAATTGCAAACTAGGTGCTATAATTGACTCACTGGCTAAAACAGACATCCTCCAAAAGGGTCTCACTGAGATGGATACCTGGTGTCAAAACCATGGCCTCAAGCTAAATGCCAAAAAGTGCATAGTTATTCCCTTTGGAAATAACGAAGTACCCACAAACTAAATACGGAAAATGTAATAAGGGATCTGAGGACCCAAGTAGATAGTAGTCTCTCCTTTGATAATCACATTGCTAAAGTGGTTAGAAAATCTTGGCCCACCTAATCGCAAAAGGGTTTGCATCCAGATCAAAAGAGGTCATTGTGCCCATCTACTCATCACTCATTAGACCCATCATAAGAGTACAATGCCCCATTTGGGATGTACCTTACAAGACACCTGCAACAGCTGGAAAGACCACAGAAGTACCTCACCAAGAGTATCACTGGCCTCAAACAGATGCTGTATGCAGCTCGAATGAAAAAAACCCAGCTGTACTCTGTTGCATACTGCCTGCTCAGAGGTGATCTCTGCCTGACGTATAAGGCCATGTCCAACCCAGAATTGATGGACATGCTCCACCTAAAGAAAACTGTATCCCCTCCCGCCACATGCTCTAGGGATCTAAATCTCATCACAACAATAAATAGGACGTGCTGGAGGGATATATTCCTGTCCCAGAGATTTCCCATGCTTTGGAACAAGATTCCAATTTACATTAGGCAGAGCTCTTTGCTAGCACTCTTCAAGAAAATCCTTGAGTGGGTGGGAAACAAAGTTTACCCCTGGGATCACTTCAAGTGGCTCTGCTGGACAGAGGCACAGGGAACTAATCTAAGGGGGCAGCAAAAGCAAACACATTCTGGCTAGGTTTATAAATTCCTTTGGGCAGATAGCCTTGTACCTACCTATGAACCTAAACTTGAGTTTTATGCTGGTCCAGAGATACTGGAAGGAATGGACTGCATTAATTGTGTCATAATGAACAACTGGACTAGTGTTCCACAGCACACTTTAATTGTAAGGACACATTGAATGTATAGTCCAAACCTGGCCATGAGAATGCAACCCATACCTGTATTAGTAAAGCTGCATTTATTCCAGCAGAACGAGTTGATCCATACAAAGCTGCGGCAGTAGGGGAAAGTGTTACACATTGGAGACAGCAGAGTGTTTGCAGAAAATGATTATTCACTGTACACCAGGCAGAAGAGAAGCAGATTTATCCCAGCATTTTGGGAATGTTGAGCAGCAGGTGTGAGATTCACACTGCTATATCCATCTATCTTCAGAATATTTTTCCCTGGAGGATGAGTAATTTTTGATGCAGAACAGGCTAAGAAGGAAATGTATCCAAAAAAGTGAGCCAGTAAACAGAAGGCTTATCTTTCTTCTGACAATAAACTACGACACTATGCCAGTGAAACCTTTTCCAGAGTTTCAAAGGAAAATGCTTGATAAATAAGAAAAAAAAGGCACAGGAGTTGATAAAAATCAGGACCATCTTTGACTTGAAACAGACTCTGGTGTTGGGAGATGGAGATGAACCAGAAGTTGTCCAGCAACACTGAAATTAAGTGAATAAATTTGAGATTATAAAGAATCAGTGATACTTGTGAAATATGGTTTTACAAGAAAAAGTAGCTGAGAAAGATTGCAGTTTTGTTGACTTTTGTTAAAGTTGTGGAGGGACTGTAATGCATATACCCCACTGTCATTGATGTTTAGAGGGGAAACTAAGTAACTGTTTGTTAATAGTATTTATATAAAACCTTTTATAATATGCATCACATGTATAGTAAATCAGTTTTGTGTAGTATGTAGTCGGGAGTATTTTTAGTGTAGGGGTGAGTCTTCAGTGATTGTATGTGCTAAAGGTAAAGTAAACAAGAACTCTTAGTTGTGGGAAATATAGGCTTTACAATGTAAGACGAGAAGAAAGGCTGGACAAAAGTGAGTTTAAGTTAATGTGTTATAATCTTGAACTGCTGGGATGGGGTGTAAAAGTGCACTGATCTATATTTAGAAGTGAGATGTTTTCTCTTTTTGCAGTCTGGATTAATGCTGTGGGCTAAATCTAAAAACAGGTGTTTTCTGTAAGCAAGTAGTCTTGAAAAGTAAGACAAAATGGGGAAAGCCATGAGAAGTGCCAAGTTTCTTGCATATGTAATAACTTTTTTTCTCCTTTAGCAGATGTTCATTGGCAGGTGAAGGTAATTATGCATTGTGTTCTGTTCTGAGTGAAATTGACAGATTCCTTCATACATCTGCAGACTTGTTAGCTGTTTTATCCTCATTGCCGACTGTTTCCATGGAGATGAGCTTTTTGCAGGTGCAAGCAATTAATCTTGAAAATTCTGAGTATTCTTAACTGAGGAGAATGCAGCATTTTTAAATGTACAAGGGCAAGCAATTCAGTAAAAATGAAGTTTGAAGTTATTGGAAATAAGAGATAGCCGCTTCCCTAGCAACTGTCAATACTTTAATGTATTTAATACAAGAGTGGTATAAGTGGTATAATTTTAGTTTTATTTAAAGATGGCCAGTGCACTCTTTCTTAAGGCTAAAAGTTAATGTTTTCTGAAAGTGTACAAGGTGTTTTTCACATCTGGGAGGAGAATAGTGATAAAAGAACAAGTACCAATCAGTGTAAGTGAGAACAACACAGGCTGTAACGTGCTTTGGCATGGATAACCTTCATTTTTCGCTAGGTAATTCCTCTGCATGCAGCTGTTAATTTGGGACAGTTTTTCCTAACTGGTGGGTTAAACTTTATTTTTTGAAGATTTACATAGTTTTGTGTGTTTATTCTAAATTAATGGGTTATGCAGAATATGTATTTCTTTGATGTTCTTCGTGTTTCACTGTTGCAGTCATAACTGTAGGGTGCTCCTGCCGGCAGGCAGCCCGAGGTCGGCCAGAATCCCAAAGTCTGGGTCCGGCGTCGGCTGTACAAGCTAGTACCCTGACGTCAGTACGCTTTGGTACATAGCCCTCAGCCGACGCCATCTTCTCCAGTCTTTCTTGCCGTGCGGTGGAAAGCAGCTCGCAAGTCGTTGGTTGGTGATTTTCGAACAGCGTATTTTGTTGTTGTCGGTCCGAAGTTCTTACTTCTCTTCTCAAAGCTAAGTACCCCGTTGAGGAATCTTTTTCTTGTTCCTCCGATGTCAGAAAAAGTTAATAATTGTATAGCGTGTGGGAAACAAATACCTCATAAAGATTTCCACTCTTACTGTCTACCTTGCTTAGGCCCTGACCACGACGTTTCTTGTTGTCGGTTCTGTGCCAGGTTCAACTCTCGTACTATCAAGCGCAGGTACGATTGGGCTTTAAATTATTTTGGCAGACACTTCAATTATAGAATGTCGTCGGACACTACCGGAGTTCAAAAGAAGCGCAAAGACAAAGACAGGCCTCCGAGGTCCAAACGGGACTCGTTGCAGTTGGAGCCAGCGTCCGGTTCGGCTGTCGTCAGTGAGGCGCTTTTGCAGCCCCTGTCGTCCGCCACTTCTGAACCGATGGCCAATACGGATTCCCATGGGGAGCCATCAAGGCCCACTATTTTAACTGCTGCAGGACCTTCGGACGTCGCTCCTTCAGATGGGTCCGGAACCGCTGTGCAGGTACCGGCTTCTGAGGGGGTTTTCAGGCCTACTCACATCACTATTTCAAAGGCAAAGACAAAGACTCCTGTTAAGTCTAAAGTTCCTGCTCAAGCTGCTTCTGAATCCACTCCCAAGACACAAAAGCAATTATTAAAGATGGCTGAAGATTTGCTTACAATGATTAGGGGTTCTCACCCCCCTCCTGAGAAAAGGCCTCGACAGGATGTTACTATGGATTCCTCTGACCAGGCTTCTGTATCTTCTGTTTCTTCCTCAGATCAGGACTATTCCTTTCCTCCTTATGAGGATTCGGATGCTGAGGACTCTTTACCCTCGGCCTCCCCGCCTGAGGATTTCTCTTTTGGGGAAACCTTGCATGAGATGAGGGAACATTTTCATTGGGAAGGACAGGAGTATTCTGCTTCCAAGAAGAGGCTTAGGGAATTTCTTCTTCTTCCTCAGCATAGGCCTTTAGCTATCTCTCCTGTTTTGGACATTGTAGATGATGCTTTTTCTGAGGCTAATTTGAATCCCGATTCCATGCCTCCTGCTCCTTCTAAGCCTGATAGATTTTATAGGGTTCCTGACTCTCATTTATTTTTATTTAAAAACCCTTCTGCGGATTCTGAAACTATTTCTCAGGGCTCTAAGGCTGCTAAGGTTGCTACTTCTAAAAATCCTATTCCCTCTGAGAAGGATTCTCGTGCTTTAGACAGGTGGGGAAAAAGGGTATATACTTCTGCTACCCTGTCTGTAAGGGCTTTAAATTGCCAGTTTCATATGTTTAAGTATCAGCAATTTCTTTTGTCTGTTTTAAAGCAAAAGCTTGCTTCCCTTCCTGCTTGTGCAGAGGATAAGGAACTTCAGGATGTCTTGCATGCTACTGAACAAGTGAACAAGCATAGTTTACATTGTGGTTTTGATGCTTTGGATGCTTCTTGCAGGGCTGCAGCCTCTGGTACTGTTATCAGGAGACATGCCTGGCTTCATGAACAAAGTTTACCTGAACAGGTTAAGGCTAAGTTATTAGATGCCCCTGTTCAACATGATGTTCTTTTTGGATCCAAGGCTGAGGAAGTTATTAAAAAGATGGAAGAAAAGGCAAAGTCTATGCAGACTGTAAAAGATTTCTTGCAAGTTCAGCCTCCTAGATTTTCTAGGAATTGGCCCTCTAAAAATTGGTCCTTTCCCACGTCTGACCGGCCTCAAAGGGGAAGATATAGGCACTCCAGAGGTCGTGGTCAAGGTCAGGCCTCTTACAGATCTAGACAATGGACTGCTTCTTCACCTAGAAGGGGAGAAGACAGATCCCAATCTCAAAGAAAGCAAACTCAATGACTCTCTAAGTTGGGCTGCAGGACCCCTTCACCTGGATGCCCCTCTCGGAGGAAAACTGTCTCTTTTTTACAGAAATTGGACTCATATTACCCAGGACAGATGGGTATTGGACGTGATTTTAAAAGGTTACAACTTCCACTTTCACACTTTGCCAAGGGCTCACAGTTGGCCAGATCTGCCAAAACATCAATGGTCAGAGGCCTTAACTCAAGTGGATGCTCTTCTGGCCATGAGAGCCATAGAGCCTGTTCCACTCTCGGAGATGGGAAAAGGTTTTTATTCAAGACTGTTTCTGGTTCCCAGAAAACAAAACTCATGGAGACCTATTCTGGACCTTTCTGTGTTAAACACCTTTTTGGAAATTCCAAAATTCAAGATGCTTACTCTGCAGCAACTAATTCCAATGCTCTCTCAGGACGCCTGGATGGTGACATTGGACTTAAAGGAAGCCTATTTACATATTCCCATCAGGCAAAAACGCAGGAAATTCCTCCGGTTCAAGGCAGGTTCGAGGCACTTTCAATTCTCTGTACTGCCCTTTGGTTTATCTACTGCGCCCAGAGTCTTTACCAAGTGCCTGGCACCAGTAGTGGCTTACTGCAGACTTCAGGGATCCAGATTTACCCCTATTTGGACGACTGCCTTATTCAGGCAGACAGCAAAGATCTTCTGCTTCAACATCTGGACTTTGTTCAACGTCTTCTCCTCCTACTGGGATTCTCAGTGAACACAAAAAGTCACATTTGATCCCTTCTCAACAAATGGTATTCTTGGGAGCCCTCTTAAATACAACCTTACAAAGGGCCTTCCTCACTCCAGAAAAACAAACTCAGCTGGCTTCTACTTTCAGCACCTTAGCAACTCTATCTCAGCTCACTGCAAGGAAATTCCTGCAGGCTCTGGGCTACATGGCTTCCTGCATTCTGTTGATTCCAAACGCAAGGCTTCACATGAGAAAGCTTCAGTGGTATCTGAAAAGTGTATGGTCACAGCATTACCACGATCTGGATATTCTGATTCCTCTGATCCCCTGCCTTCAGAGGGAGTTCCTCTGGTGGTCCAGGGTATGCACTTTAAACGAAGGAAAGCCTTTTCGTCTTCCTCAACCTACTCAAATCCTAACCACGGACGCCTCGGATTATGCTTGGGGAGCACACTTTCTAGACAATTGCCAGCAGGGAACCTGGACAAAGGACCATCTTCACTGGCACATCAATATGAAGGAAATGTTGGCAGTTCAAAATGCCCTTCTAGCTTTCAAGAACCTTTTGCAATCAGGGCCTCTGCTAATTCGCACAGACAACACCACGGTCATGTGGTACATCAACAAGCAGGGGGGTTCTCATTCATACCCCCTTTGCAGACTAGCTATGGCTTTATGGGACACAGCTCTAAATTTGAATCTGCATCTCCAGGCTCAATTCATTCCAGGGAAACAGAATCTCTTAGCAGACAGCCTGAGCAGAAACATTTCAGATCCTCACGAATGGATGCTAGACACCAACTTATTCAACAGGATTACTGCAGTTTGGGGATGTCCCCAGATAGATCTGTTTGCATCCCATCTCAATCATCAGCTGCCTCGCTTTTGCACCAGGTCCTTCCACAAAACAGCTTGGAGAGTGGATGCCCTGTCCTTCAGCTGGAGAAGCCTTTCAGCATATGCCTTCCCTCCTCTTCCTCTACTACCTCGGGTATTACTGAAGATAAAACAAGACAAGCCCAAGTTCCTCATCTTGATTGCTCTAAATTGGCCTCGACAGTTTTGGTATCCAACTTTAAAGCACCTGTTCTTGGGGCCTCCTTGGATTCTCCCTCTGAACCCTTCGCTTTTGTCCCAGCATCAGGGTCAGTTACTACATTCCAACCTCAAGACCCTTTGCCTGGCAGCTTGGCTCTTCAAAGGAATTTGATTTCCTCTAGTCTTCACAAACAAGTTTTGGATGTTCTTTTGGAAGCTAGACGGCCTAGCACTAGGAAATCCTATGCCTCTAAATGGAAGAGGTTTTGTATTTGGATGCAGGACCGAGGCTCGGATCCTCTGGTACCTGATCTCTCTTCTATTTTGCTTTACCTTTCGGAACTTTTATCTAAAGGACTTTCTTATTCTTCCATTAAGATTCATGCTTCTGCTATTTCTGCGCATTTCAGTTATGATCCTCCTGTTTTTTCTCATCCTTTGGTGAAGCAATTCTTGAGAGGGGCTAAAAATTTGCGGCCTCCCAGGACCCCTCCTGTCCCTGCCTGGGATCTTAGTTATGTTTTAGAAAAACTTACTTTGCCTCCTTTTGAGCCTGCTGCATCTTCAGATATTAAGTTTTTATCTTGGAAAACTGTTCTTTTATTAGCATTGACCTCTGCCAGAAGGGTCTCAGAGTTGCAAGCTCTCATGGCTGTGGAACCATACCTTATTTTCCATCAGGACAGAGTATCCTTGAGGACCAATCCTACTTTCATGCCTAAGGTGATTTCGAAAGTGGCTTTAAATCAGACAATTCACCTTCCTACTTTCTTTCCAAATCCTCAAAATAAAGGGGAAAGGATTTTGCATTCATTAGATGTGCACAGACAGTTACGATTTTACCTGGACAAGACTAAGGAGTTCAGAAAGTCTAATCAATTGTTTGTTTCTTTTGCCTCCAGTTCTCTTGGAAAACCTATTTCTAAACAAACTATTTCCAAATGGATTGCTTATGGAATCAGATTTTGTTACACTCATCATGGGAAACTGTTTCCAGGTACCATTAGAAGTCATTCTACTAGAGCAGCTGCCACTTCTACAGCTTTCCTCTGAGGAGTCCCTACCAAGGATATCTTGGAAGCTGCCACTTGGAGTTCTGTGCATACTTTTTCCAAGCACTACAATCTCCCCCTGTTTTCTAAGACCAGGGCAGGCTTTGCCTCTGCTGTCTTGCAGGGTATTCTTGCCTGCCCTTCTTCTATCTAAAGCCTCCTCCCTTTTACACTGCTTTGGGATTCCACCCTACAGTTATGACTGCAACAGTGAAACACGAAGAACATAGTACAGTTGTGTACACCTACCATAAATGTAGATGTTCGAGTGTCTTCACTGTTGCAGTCGGGTTTCCTCCCTCCTATCCCTCTTTTTCTCCCTTTTCCTTTTTGTGGTGTATTTGTGTTTCCTTGTTGGATTCATTTTTGTTTTGTTGGGGACTTCTGACATCTAGGGCAAGAAAGGCTGGAGAAGCTGGCGTCGGCTGAGGGCTATGTACCAAAGCGTACTGACGTCAGGGTACTAGCTTGTACAGCCGACGCCGGACCCAGACTTTGGGATTCTGGCCGACCTCGGGCTGCCTGCCGGCAGGAGCACCCTACAGTTATGACTGCAACAGTGAAGACACTCGAACATCTACATTTATGGTAGGTGTACACAACTGTACTTTTCAGTGTTTTCATTAAAACAAAGTCTTGAAAAATGTGACAGGTTCAAATGGAGATGACAGGAAACTGTATAAAAAATCAGCCTTCCAAACATTAGTGTGTGCATGCAACACAGAGTCTGAAATACACATTCAAAAAAGCTGTGGTGTATAATAGGTGGGAACAATAACTTATCATTGTGGCTATGCTATCTGTATTATCTTGGAACATAAATTGCTTTACAGGTATAGGCAAAAAGGTAAACGTATTGAATTAAGAAATGAAATGCAGAGTGCAGATAGCAATGCTACAGGAAACGCATTTGAAAGAAAAAAGCATGTGAATTTGATAAAGGATTTTAGGATGGATACTCAGTAGTAAAACAGGGACAAAGGATGGATACTCAGTAGTAAAACGGGGACAAAGGAAAAGGGAAGTAATTATATCAATTGCTAGAGGAGTTCCAGTATTGATTGAAGATGTAAAAAGGTAAAGGTAGATTTGTAGTAGTAAGGGGCTGTTGTCAAGAGAGGAGGATTGCTCTGGCATCAATTTATATTTCACCAAAAACTGCTGTTATGAAGCTTAAGAAAATTTAGGGAGAAATCCGCTCGTTAAGGAACATTGTTTATATATAGATGGGGACTGGAACTTGAGTTGCAACAGTGAGCAAGCATCTGGGGGACATAGAAGGGAAAATATAACTACTACATTTCTGAAGAACTATTGAAAATATTTGGTATGGGTACGATAGCTGGGCTAGACTAGATATACATTATATTTCACAGAAACCTGTGCATTTGACTAAAAGCATCGACACACATTTAGTAACTATTTCACATCATGCACCAGTAAAACCCAAGGTAAAATGTAGGGTACTGAACTATAAAATGAATCGCTGGTGCTTTTCTACTTAACTATTAAAAACAGAGGAATTTAATGAATGGGTCGTAGGCATTATTCGAGAGTTATTCAGGAAGATAGACATTTCTTCAAAAGTTATAGATAGTGGGATAAAATGAAAATAGAGTTTAAAAATGGGGTAGAATAAGAAAAAGAGATAGTTAAGAAGTAACCAGAATTATTTAGAGTGGCTGACAAAGGTAAAAGTACTTCAGAATAAAAGGAATCTCAGAACAAGAAGATGCGCAACTGCAGAGTGCTAAAGAGAAAATAAGGGAGTGTATGCAGGAGTTTAGAAAGATTGCTGTTTAAAAAAAATATATATTTTTTTAATCCAGAGCACAAAAATTTTTAGCTGAATGACTTGAGCAACAGAAAGTGGAAAGGGTTGTTGCCAAACTTATGGAGCCTATAACAAGTAAAATAACCAGAGATCCTGTAGAGATATTAGAGATAGCAGAAAGCTTATACAAATTTGTATAAAGCAGAGACATTTTGAAGTTTAATAAAGAGTACAAATGCAAACATTTATAGAAGACTTAAATATGCCAAGGCTCAACAGTTAAGATGGGAGGAAATAAGATGATGTATAGTCAGTCTGCACGAAAGTCTGCAGGACCAGATGTTATCTCTGTGGATGTTAAAGTGATTGAGATCTTGAAGAGTTTAACAGTGTTTTAAAAGGAGGGAAAGTGGAAACCTCTTGGAAGAAAGCTTTGGTGGTTGTACAGTATCGCCTAAAGGCAGTAAAAATCCCATCAGACCCAGCTTCATGTAGACCCATTTCAGTATTAAACCATGTTTATAAAGTGTTTGCCTATACTAGCTATACGAATGGCAAAGGTGTTGCCAAAATTGATAAATATGAATCAGTGTGGTTTTGTGGAAGGGAGGCCAACATTTCACAACATTAATAGAACAGTGATGATCCAGAGGGAAGTGGGATGTAAGAAAATATGTTGGTAAGTCTTGATGCAGAGAATGCATTCAAGAGTAAGCTGGGATTTTGAATAGGGCAAGTATTTGCATTCCCTGTTAATATAATAAGGTTAATTATGAGGGCATACGAAGGGCCAGAGGCAGGAATTAATGTAGGAGGGTTCCTCTCAGATAAGTTGTTTCTAGAAAATAAGGGACTTTGAAATTTAAGGATTTAATTGGTGAGGTAATCAAGAAAACCTGGCTTTATTTACAGATGATATTGTGTACTTGATTAGTCTAGAAAAGACATCTCTGTATTGTGGAACATTTTGAGACGGTTTCAAGTCTTTTCTGGACTTAAAATTAATGAAGGTGAAACAAAAGCTGTAGCCATAAATGATGTACTCTTATGTGAATTGGTTCATCATTACCTATATTTATGCAGACGCAGTTAAGTATTTAGGAGCATGGATAAAAAAGGCTTCTGCTGTGGCAGCTAAGGGTATGTGTGAAGGAACTAAACAAAAGATGATACAAAAACGGAGAAAGTGGAAGCCCTTGTTTATATGGATAGCAAGATACAAGCAGTGAAAATGTTCTAGTCCCTTTAGTTTTATATACAGGTCAGGCATAAAACTAAAGAGTTGACAAAATTTATCTGGGAGAAGAAAGAGGGCAAGTGTTTAGTGGAATAAATAGATCCTTCTAATAGAGCAAGGTGTTCTAGGATTATCTTACCATTCCCCACTCGGGGAATCATAGAAAAGCTCACTAAGCTAGGCATCAACCCCTATATCACTAGGTGGGTTGCAAACTGACTCACAGAACCCACAGTGTGAAAGTAGCCGACTCCAAGTCAGACTATCGACCAGTCACGAATGGAGTCCTGCAGGGGTTCGGTCCTGGGTCATCTCCTGTTTGGTATCTACTTTTCTGAAGTTCAGGCCAACATGATGGGACTCTGGCTAACAAAGTTTGCAGACAATTGCAAGTTGGCAGCTCTTAACTCCCCAAGTGATGTTGACATCCTACAGAAAGGCCTCACCGATACCGACTGGTGTCAGAACCATGGTCATAAGCTCGTCGTCCTCTCCTTTGGTAAAAACCTGGGTCCCATGAATTACCACATAGATGGTAGTCCACTGAACACGAAAGGCGTTATAAGAGATCTGGGAACACAAGTTGACAGCACCCTCTCTTGACCACCACATTGCCACTGTGGTCAGAAAGTCATTCTGTGTGGCACATCTCATTACTAAGGGTTTTTCATCCAGGAAGAAAGAGGTCATTGTCTCCCTGTACTCTTACCTCATTAGGTCAGTCATCAAGTATAATGCCCCATTTGGCATGTACCTCACTAGACACCTGCAAAAACTGGAGAGGCTGCAGACGTACCTCACAAAGTGGATCCTTGGCCTTAAACACTTGTCCTATATGGACAGACAAAAAAAACTCCAGCTAGTCTCTCTCTCCTATCGCCTGCATAGAGGCCATCTCTGTTTGACTTGCAAAGCCATGTCTGACCCAGCTCTGTTAGAAATGCTACATCTAAAGAAATCTCAATCCCTCCGCACCACATGCTCCAGAGACCTCAACCTCATTACCACAATCAGCAGAACATGCTGGAGGGACAGGTGAAGAGCCCAGAGACTGCCCATGCTATGGAATAGACTTCCCATACATGTCAAGCAGAGCACCTCACTGGCCCTCTTCAAGAGAAATCTTGATGAGTGGATGGGAAATAGAAAATTCACCCCAGGGATCATTCCAGTGGCTCTACTCGACAGAGGCACTGGGAACTAAGGTCGGGTGGCACGATGCCAGGGTAATCCTGTGGGCTAGGCTTGTAAAGTCTCCAGGGCCATTAGCCTAGTACACAACTATGAACCTGATATGAAGAGATATTTTAGAGCTACAGAAATAAGGCTCATACATAACACAAGCTGAATGTTATAATTCAAAGTGGAAAGGGATGATTAAGCAGGGGGAAATTCAATAAATAAGGAGAGTGTGGGATTTTAGAGGCAGACTCTTGGAGATTAACAACCATACACAATGTTATATTCAAAGTAGCAGAAACTGTTCTAAGAACTAAGCCAACGTGATAATGAAGAAAGATGTTGCCAATAGGGAAAACTGCAAGTAGGGGTACAGAGAATAGCCAGGCGGAGGCTGGAATTTAGGAGGGAAAACTGGCTAAGGAACCAAGGTATTAGGAGCAAATAACTAGAGAAACAAAGGTAATAGTATGGAATGAAGTCAAAAAGAAATTTGGACTGCAGTCTGGAGACTGCCTTCCCTACCAGGGATTGGTATCAGAATGTACACAAGGAGAAATGACTGGGAGAATCCTAAGTGAAAAGACCTGTTCTGGTACAGTTTTTAGTTGAATCTAGAGCAGAAGCTGTCTGTTAAAAAAGGGATAGTAATTAGGATATGTAAAATATTGCATGATAAGTATAACAATCTCTCAGAGGTGGTTAAAGATTGGAGTGAAAAGATAGGCAGTTTACAATGGAACAATGGGGGGGGGCATCTGTATTGCTCACAAGTATGAAACAAAGTCTAGAATGTTTAGGATTTTTGTTTGGGAGTGTTTGCAGAGGTATTTTAATACCACAAGCAGACACCAAAAAAAATTTCCTTGTAGATAGCAAATGCTGGCAGTGTGATAAGGAAGAAAGAGGTAACTGGGAACATAAGTTTTGGGAGTGTAATGATTTGGCAGCTTTTAAAACCTCCCTGCAGAGTACTCTGTCAGAAATATTGGGTGAGCAAATGGGTGTAACTAAGGAAATAATTCTTTTGAGCTGGGACACAGAACCTGAATTGCCCAGGTGTAGTAAGGCCCTGTTAAATTTAATTCTGGTAGTTGCCAAAAAAGCAATTTCTAGAAAATGGAAGTCAAAGCCTAAACCACAACAGTATTTGAAGTATTAAATACTGCTAGAGATAAAAGAACTGGAAGTGGGATCTTTAGAAAAGAGAAGAGGAAATAACATAGAAATAAATGGAAACTGGGAACAATACATGCAGATTAATATTCAGGAGTAGGGGTGAGGTTTTGAACACTTTATGCAACGCTGGACTGAGGATGGTTATAAAAAGGAGCCTGTGCACCGCATAATGTATACAGCTCGAAACACGTTACTATGGTTTTATATTATTGTATGTTTGCCTATGTCTGAAGTGATAATTTTATAAAGTTGTAAAAAAAAAAAAAAAAACTCCCCCAATCCAGTCCAACTGTTTTGATAGTTTGTTTCTGCCCCCTCACCTATTTGCAAATCTTGAATCTGTGATGCCCCCAGAGCACATTTTGTAACTCGGTCTATTTCTGTCATAGTTGTCCGGCTTTCATCCAAGTCAGTTATTTTTCTTCCTTCACTTGGTGTACACACACCTCATGTTTCATGTCTGTGGGATTATTTTGCTCCTGTCTCCAACTGCAGCAAGCATTTTTCTCCATAGTCTTGATTTGGTCGCATTTTGTCACAAGCCTTTGTGATCAGAAGTTAATCTCGCATCACAATATCTGTTTATTTTTCTATGTTTACTAGTGTGTGTTTTTATTTAGCCTGGTACTGGCTATTCCACAGTTATTTCTTGTAATTGTATTTGTTATCAACCCCATGTCAGCAAAAAAAGTAAAGGAAAACACAATCCTTTTTTAATAGTCTTCAAATTAAGCCTGGTCTTATCTTCAAAAAAAGTTACCAAAATCCAGGCCATCTTTTTTTGGAGAAGGTTCCCCTGCACCCTAGTAGCCAGGAATGTGGAATTAGAACTTGTCTGATTTGAAGACTGCTGGAACAGGACACAGTTTTGAGCTGTTTTTCTGTTTAATTGGTTAACGTGTTTAAATCAGTTTGTTCGTTTTCTATTGTTATATATAAAAAACTGCACTTTATTCATCTGCTTTTACTGTATTTGTGTTTCTTCCTACTTTATTACTAGGGGCATTGACTACAACTCTGATCTGCGATATATAACAAGAAGTATCCTTTTCTGTGCATTTAAAGTGTTTTTTTGATTGTATCTGCTTTATTTTCTGAAAAAAAAAATTTACTTGTTTCCTGCCTTTCTAAGCTAGTTGTTGTTGTATCTTTCAGCTTTTCCCAGTTAGGGGTCGCTACAGCAGAACTCCGGTCCGCTAATGATTGGCAGTAGATTTTTACGCACCAAGTTGCTAGCCCTGACGTACAGCCTTCAACGAAGGTACGCCCATTCACGCATGTCTCCACACAGAAGACGCTTTAGCTGAGAATCGAACAGGACAACGTCTTATTGTGAGGCGACAACCCTACCGCAGCACCACCACTGCGGTCAGTCCAGTTTTCAGGTTAGTGTTGAATTCAGGGCTGTGTTACAAATCTCTGTATTTGCCCATACCTTACTTGGATAGAAGGAAGATTATCTTTTCACCTGTGAGAGAGGGGAGCTTTGAGCTGCCTATCTGTCTCTGGAGGAGTGGTTTCAGCCCAGAAATTAGTAGTTTATTGGCCATTTTGGACTAATTTCTATCTCTTTCATTTCCCTGCTGTAAATACCGCATTTGCCCGGTTTTGCACGCCGGGCACAGCTGGTTAGCTAGGGTAAAACTATTCCCGGCTCCACAAAGTCTCTTCAATTTTTCCCTTGGAACTAGACAAACTTTCATCTTAAGCACTTAAGCCATTCATTTCTCAGCCCAGCACTTGCTCAAAACTTATCACAAGCACTTACAAACCCTAGCACTAGACCCTCCTGTACTGTACAGAAGGACAAGGCTCTCTATTCGACCTTACCAGCCATCCAGTAAAACAGTTCACTGTACCTATCCAGGCATGTCCAAAGGTGTGCTGTCCAGTCCAACTGGTGAATCTGGGCATTTTGAGGCAATGTTACAACTGCCTCATGTACACAGACAACCCTCTCCTCCTACCACCAAACACTAATACATGCGAGAGATGCAGTTATACAGCCAAACTGGAGGCTAAGCTCTCTCAACCTAAGACTGGATCAGACAGTCAAGAGGAGAAGGGAAATACTTGCATCACACCACCAATCTCACATAGACCCATTAAACCAGCACCGGCAAAAAACATACTCAGAGGCTCTAAATAAAAATCTACAAAACCAACAGAGACCTCCAAAGCAAACATCCAAGCAACCTCCACCCCCAACACAAACCATGAAACACATACTTCACAAAACCAATGTGCCATGCAATCACAGCCCTTAAGGCAAAATAACATACCCAACATACTAGTAATAGGTGACTCTATAGTCAGGCACACTAATGTCCCACTCACTAGGCTGAATAAGGAGAAGGTTACTGTTAGCTGCCTGTCGAGTGCCAGGACCCGCCACATAACACAAGCACTCCGGTCACTCCAGAACAAGTACAAATATGACTCTATCATTGTCCATATTGGTCTGAATAACCCTTGGCCGGCCCGAATAGCAGAGACTTAGTATTTCTGCTTTGATTGCTTTCACTTGGACTGACGTCAGGTCGTCGGTAGTATAAAGTAAGGCAGCCAACACCATTACATCAGTTTTTCTTGCCCTAACTTGTCAGGAGCCCCCAAGTAGGAGGCCAGGCTCTGGTGGAAGAAACCCCACCAGTGGAAAAATACCAATGTGTCCTTTGTATGGAAAGGTAAACAATAAGGAATAATGGTAATGAAAGGAGAAAGAGAAGAAAGGGGGGGATGGAGGGAGGGAAACCAGGACTGCAACAGTGAATACACTCAAACATCTACATTTATGGTAAGTGTACACAACTGTACTGTGTTCTTCGTGTTTCACAGTTGCAGTCATCACATTTGGGTTGATTCCCAAAGCTGAGGAAATGGGTGGAGGCAGTCAAGGAAACTAGACTCGCTCATTGGCCATTAATGCTTGCCTACCCTTGGAGCCCCCTCTTATGTCTAGGACAGAGGTTTAATTTTTCCTAAGGGGAGTTGTACACCTTAAACCCCAATAGAAACCTGTTGCATCTCCTTTGGAATTTATTTTGGAAAAACTAACTTTACTTCCTTTTAAGTCAGCTGCTTCAGCTACTTTAAAATTATGCACTTGGAAAACAATGCTCCTCTTGGCCTTGACTTCAGCCCACAGGGTCTCAGAACTACAGGCTCTCAATGGCCATTCCTTCCTTCATCTTCCACAAACATAGGGTAGGCCTCGGGGCCAATCTATCCTTCATGCCAAAAGTGGTTAGTGAACTTATGCTCAGCCAAGCAAGCACTCTGCGTACCTTTTATCCCAGTTCCCAGAGTAAGGGGGAAAGAGTACTTCGCTCTTTAGACATTCACAGATAGCTGAGGTTTTACTTGGATGAAACAAAGGATATCTGAAAAATAGATCAGCTGTTTGTCTCCTTCATGGAATCCAGATTAGGACAACCTGTATCTCTGCAGGCTAAACACCTTTGAGTATCCTCCAAACAGTCTGTTGCCTCCTGGATCTTAGAGGCGGTTTCCTTCTGCTATTCTCACCATGGAGAGACTCTACCCTACTTCCCAAAACCTCACTCCACTCAAGCAGCATCTTCAGGTGCTTTCTACAAAGGTGTAGACACCAGGTCCACTTTAGAAACAATGACCTGGTTTTCTGTTCTCATCTTCACAAAACGCTACAAGTTAGGTGCTTTCTCAAGGTCCAGGGCAGTGTTTGTCATAACTATTCTGTCTGGCCTCCTGGAACCCTCCTCTACTTGTTCATTTTAACCTACTACCCAGTTTCTGTACAGCTCTGGGAATCACCCATCTCTTATGCAGCAGTGACTCAGTCAGGACATAGTACATTTGTGTAAGAACTTAGCATAGCAGTAGATGTCTACCGATCACTGTACCAGTATTCCTTCCCTCCCACCTATCCCCCTTCTCTTTACTTCTTTTCCTCTCATTGGTGCTGACACTCTGCCTTTCATACACACATAGACACATGCAAGCACATTCAATATCACAACATCTTACTTTTTGAGAGGAAGCTTGCTTACCTTATTCAACCTAAGCCCCTCTTTGCTGACCTTTCTCCTTCCTTGGTTGTCTTTGGGCTCATGCTGGCTTGGAGGTAGTCTTATAATCTCGTATGTATGTCTGCTTTTGTACCCCGATGCCTATGAGACAAGGTCATTGCCCAAGATGTACGTTGTATGAAGGTAAAGCTTTGGTACTGTGGCCATACATCAGCGAGCTACAATCCATCTGTTAAAAACACTGCAACAGTGATCAATAGGATATTTACTGTTACATTAAGTTGTTAGACAACAGTACTTTCTGCACCCCCTTCTTTTGGTATATTTAGTAGCCTTATTCGGGTCTATATTAGATTTTCGAAAATTTTGTAGAGCGAATCACTATAGGTCGACACCTAGTGATCTATGAAATCGAAAATCTAAAAAAAAATTTCAAACACAGAAGCATAAAGTAAAGGGTGTAGGCAGGGGAGCAAGTCCCCCTGCACCCCGCACACCCCCGCTACTTACGTACACCAACTCTGAGATCCCGCTACAATGTAGGAAACTGAAATCCTCCGTTTCCACACTGTATTGCACTGAAGTGCGATCTCTGAGCTTGTATATTTAAGTAGCGGGGGGTGTGGGGGGTGCAGGGGGGCTTGCCCCCCTGCCTACACCCTTTACTTTGTGTGTTTTTATTTATTTATTTTAGATTTTAGATTATTTCGTAGATCGATCACTAGGTGTCGCCCTATAGTGATTCGCTGTATGAAATTTTCGAAAATCTAATATAGGCCCGCCTTATTCAGTCCTTCTGAGCTAGTTCAGTGTACTGAAAACTGTAGTCAGAGGATAGTGTTTTTTTAATGTTGGTGAAGGTAAACTGTTCTATTAATAGTTGTCTTTTAGTCATTTTAATTGCTTTTTTGCTGACTCACTTTCTGAAATCAGGTTGCAAAATTGATTTATTGATGTGTTGTGTTTGTTTTTAAACAGTACTGTCTCGTGGAATGTTGAGGTATGCAGAGCAAGAGCAGCTTAGAAGGGTGTGCTGCTGGAAAGCAAATCTTCTGAAGCTGGGCTTCATGCAACATGGGCCAGTGTGTCAACAAATGCAAAAAACCTTCCTCCACATTAGGCAGCAAAAACGGAGACCGGGAATTTAACAGCAGACCACAAAGCAAAAGGAACTCTAGCTATAAGGACGACTTCAACTGTGGCAGAGCTTCTGATGTTTTTATTAATGGTAGAAAGGAAATGGACTCAGCATTAGAACAAGCCTTGCTTCAAGAGCCATGTGGTGATAGTAGAAAAAATGAACTTGGATGTAATGGAGGCGAAGCATCATTACAAAGGATAGAACAACTGTTTAAGCATTACAAGGATGAATGTGATGATGCCATACTTGAAGATGGGATGGAGAAATTTTGTAATGATCTTCAGGTGGATCCAACAGAATTCAAAGTGTTGGTCTTAGCGTGGAAATTTCAGGCAGCTACCATGTGCAAGTTCACAAGGTAAGTGGTGATAAACTCTATTTTGAATAATTGTGTAGTAATGCAGTAATTGTTCGTGAGTTAAGGCTGTCTGTTTTCTAAGAGTGCCATGGTGCACTTTTATAGAGGTAAGAAACCTTGAAACTTTTGTATTGATATTGGCGGTCCTTAATGAGTGAGCAAACTTCATCATGTTAGTCCCACTGTTTAGTATGATTGCAGTTGCTTTTGTATAGTATAGTTTAAACGGGAGTTCAAGATGGCCGCTGTTCTGTGAGCAGTGCTAGCACCTAGCTCTCTGAAATACCATGGATTAAAATAAACCCAGAAGGCACCATGGAATAAAAAACCCAATAATAAGACTGAACATCTACTCCAGATAACAAACAGCAATCAAAGGAAGAAAAAATAGCAACAGATTCCTTTTAAAACCTACAGGATTATCGAAGATCTCAGAAACCACTGAAGCTGTGTGGTACTGAGGCCCTGCACTCGTATACAAAGTCTGAAAAAGCACCAATCAGCAGTTTGCCAAAAGAAGAAAATAATATGGACACTTAACAACTGAGACCAAATTCCCGGTACTGGCCTCACCAGATAAAGATACAACTCCAAAAAGACTAAGGACAAATAAACAGACAATACTAAATCTACAGGTGAAACCAAAGCAGACCAGCCAGCTAACCTGGAAGACATTAAAACTGCTTTACTACCTATTCAGCAAGCAATGCAGGAACTATCTTTACAATTTCAAACATTTGGGCATTCATTTAACCGAATACTAACTAGAATGGAAAAATCTGAGGCAAAAATATTAGGAAATTAAGTAAAATTAGACTGTTGCTCAAAGAACTGATTCCCATGACAAAGATCTGCAAAGTTTGCAAACTAAAATAACAGACCTTGAGGCAAGATCATGAAGAAACATTATTATCAGAGGAATCCCTGAAACTGTCACACAATAATCTAATACCAACTCTCAAACTCCTAATAAAATCCCTGCTGGATGACCCTGAAGAAACACAACAAGTGATAATAGAGCCCACAGAGCTCTGAGAGAGAAAAAAAATCAACACTGAGACCAAGACCTGTCTGTGTTAAAATATTAAACTACCAAGCTGTGAATAAAATCCTACTTGAAGCCAAGAAGAAATGTACACTCACCTGGAATATTAATAAAAATTCCTTTGCTCAGGACCTTCCCATCCAGATAAAGCAAGCAAGGCAACTTCTGTTTCCATATTGCAGGTTTCTGATAGAAAAGAAAATCGTATTCCAGATGAAATATCCAAATCAACTAATTTTCAATGTTAAAGATGTTAAGTACATGGTCGCTAACCCCAAAGAGGCAAAAGAGACATTCCTATCTGTTTTAAGCAGATTCCACCTCCAGAAACAAAATAAAACAAGAAAAAAAATTGTGGGCATCCCTTGAGTGAAAAACGGACCGAATCGCGACCATTTTAGATGAGAATCAACCCTGAGAGCTTCCCCTTACTTCCTAGGCCCTTAAATCAATGAAGGGAGCCATGAGGAACACAGGAAAGGGAAAATAATGGATAGGAACCAAAAAGCAACTGCCATTTCCAATGCATGATTTATAGGAAGGAACCACCTCCTGGGACTCTGGTATACATAATCATCCCCCCTTTGATCTCAAGGACTCCACTACAAACTAAAAATGACCTGAAATGAAGATACAGCAAGTTTAAGAAGTTAACCTTGCTATAAACACCCATAAATTGATCTAAACCAGCTTATAAGTTAAACCAGACTGAAAGATGACCAGAAAACCTGCAAAGCAAGAATCTGAAGAATTTAAGGTATGGTTTTATCAAAACAATAGTAAAGACTTTGAATCTCTTATTAAGACTTATAAACAATCCAGCCTTTATTACTACGTGAGAGACTGTCAGAACCAGCCTATCTTAAAGCTGTATGACAGAAATAATGTTTAATTTGAATAAAGATAAGTAAAGTGTAAAAGCATTTTAGAAAAGGAAAAAATACAAGAACACACAAATATAAACTGACTGCAGAAAACATAAACATAACCTAAATATGTAGGCTTTGGCAGAATATATACCTGGCTAAGCCTGAAAACATTTTTTTTTTCTCTTCCCCTCATTTTCCTACTTCTGATTATAGGTGCCAATAACGTTTTTTTCCTGGAATCTGCTACAGATTGGCACAGAAGTCTGTACAGGCACCAAAGTAGGGGAGAAAACTGTTTAAAGGAGAGGGGAAGGAAAGAGAAGAATAACAAAAAGAAAAATGTAAACAAGACAAGTCTGGCTTAAAATCTGTGCTACATCGTTGTATGTCATGATATAGTTAATTGAGGATTTGATTACTAACCGGTTTAAAAATGCATTATTAGAAGGAATAAGGGTACTTGCGTATTATCGCAACCACATTTTTGCAATATTAACGGTTGCTTCCTAATGTTTACATCTAAATGTTAATGGTGTCAGTGTCAGACAATGGGTTTCCTTGCACAATGAAGGTTGTTTTGGGCAGGGTTATCATTAAAAATTTATAAAGTTAATGTTGCTGTTTCGATATGCACTTTGCCGCCAGCATGTCATGTAGCTGGCAGTAAAGTGCATACATGCTTCAACTGTCAGGGCTGCTGTCTTACTGTCTGCAATTGCTAACCACTTTCCCACACATAGAAAGGCACAGCCACAGGAATAATGGATTTACCTCACTTTTTTTTTTTAAACAGTTTGTTAACACATATTCAGGTCCAAATTAAAAACCTGCCACATTGTACAAATGTCAAGAAGAAGCGCTTCATCAGCCAGTAACATGTTTTCTGTACCGTTCTTACTATGTGTAATCAGGAACCCACAGTTGCCTATCAACATCATCAACCCTGACTTTTTACAAGCATTAGTATCCCTGATCTTTCACATCGCAATGGTTATTGTGCATACAGTATGTTTACATTTTTTTAAAGAAAGTATTACTTTCCAAAAAAACTCCTTCCTGTGTGTGCGTTTTCCTTGTTCGTGATGGTTCACATTTTCCATTCATCAGTAAGAGAGCATGGATAGCAATTCAAGCATGCATCTGTAATTCACGGCAAACCGGAAGAGGAATTTGGAAGGTTTTGCTTTTTCTGAAGGTAGTTCACAGGTTTTTTACCAGCAATGAGGAGTCTGAATAACATTTTACAGTGTTTCATGCGCTCGTCTGGATTCAATGATGCGAGATTCGCAACCGCTAAAATCTGGTTGTGATAATACGCAAGTACCAGAATAAGCTATATGCTAAAAAGGAACAAAAAGAAGCCAAAACACTGGTAAACCAAACAAAGAATACAAAAACCAGTGTAGGAAGTGCTGAACTCCAATAAATATCCAGAAAGTCCCAAAAAGCAGGTTCCAATAGATTTATTTAACTAAGGTAAAATCCAAATTCAACACGTTTTCGTCCACACTGTGACTTCTTCAGATGAATGAACATAATGTAATTGAGGTCTTTTATACTGAATAATTAATACAATCATTCAATTATCAATCATTGTTACGTTTCTAGATTTAAAGAAACAAAGCACAGAAATCCTGAATAGACATGAAAGTGTGTTTTCGAAATTGGTATATACAAATACAAAATAATAAAAAATATAAAGTTTTTTGGAAAAAGTTTACTAAAAACAATATCAAGTTAAAAAATTGTATATTATATAAACTTTGTAAATAAAAAAGCATAATATCTAACATATACGGTTTTCTAAAAATATATTTATATACAATGTGCCTTTAACTTTAATAAAGGCATGATAGAGGTGTATTCATTGAGACCTGGTTCCCTGTAAGACTCCAGCAATATTTGCCAATAAGTTTCTTGATATTCTAAACGGGTTTCCCATGGTCCACCCCTGTGGTCCTTGAACACTGTTTCTAAAACTAGAAACTGAAACTTAGCAGTAGGGCAGGTATTGAGATGTCTGTAGAGAGCATTTTTAGAATTTGCTTTTTGCATCTCATATACATGTTCATAAATTCTCCTTTTAAGGGTGCGTTCAGTTTTTCCCACATAGAATGCGGGACACACCAAACAGACAGCCAAATACACTACCCCCTGTGCATTGCAATTAGAAAACCTAGTAGATCTAATATATCTGTTTCTAGCTACTAGAAAAAATACATCACTGTGTAGGACATATTGACACTGATTACAAGAGCCACATCTATACGTGCCTGGCCTTTTGTTAGATTTATAACGTGATCTAACAAATTTTTCATATTTCTACCCCATTTAAAAACTATTCCCACATTCTTGTTTTTAAGTTTTTCCAAATCAGTAATTTCTCTGAAATTTTCCCATTCTTCCATAATAATGTTTCTAATACTTCCTGAATTAGCACTATATTCAGTAATAAAAGCCTTGTTGAAATCAGTTTTAGATTCAGTAGTATCATTAGTGCAACAAAGGCCTCTAGTACTCAGAATGGGTTTGTATTTTCCTGTTCTACTCAGTAAAACTTCTTCTCTAATGTGAGAAAGTAGTTCATATGGGTAACCCCTATCTGAAAACATTTGGATGAGTTTGTCACATTCTAAAGAGTAATCTGCATCGTCAGATGTCATACGGGACAATCTAACTAGTTGTCCCTTTACAATGCCCCTCTTTTGATGCAATGGATGACTACTATGGAAATGAATATAACTGTTGGTAAAAGTGGGCTTTCTGTATATATTGGATCTAAATTTACCCGTTTCAATATCAAGAGAAACATCAAGATATTCCACCCTTTTCTCCTGTATGTGATGGGTAAAGGTAAGAAACGAAGTAGTTGTAGCTAAATATTCCATAAAAGGATCAATAGCCTCCTCTGGGCCAGTCCAAAAAATGCAGATATCGTCCAGGAACCTGAAATAAGCATTCCAGTGTTCTTTGAAGACACTGTTGAAAACGAATTTCTTTTCCCACACTGATAGAATTATATCTGCATATGTGGGGGCACAATTGGCCCCCATAGCGACTCCTTTGGTCTGTTGGAAATATTCACCTGAAAAATATATAAAATTATTTTTCAAAACTAACTCCATAAGATGCAGTGTTAAAGCAATATCATTGGCATTGACATTAGGACACGTGGCTAAGGCTTCCTCCAGCCATGCAAGTCCAGTGTCATGCGGAATGACAGAGAATAAATCCACTACATCTATGGTCAAAAATTTTAGATTTGAAACTAATAGTTCGGGGGTAATGTTTTTCAGGAATTCCCAGGAATCTTTAAGTAAATGGCTGGCCCTGGGCCAAAGCTTTTTAAACTTCCAATCGAGAAATTTGGAAAGGGGTGAAATTTTAGAGCCCTGTGCTGCAACAATAGGCCTGAGGGGGGGATTTTGAATATCCTTATGTACCTTAGGTACCCCAAAAATAGATGGTACCCTTGGGTATGGATTATTCAAGAAAGTGTAAGTGCCAAAGTCAATAACATCTGAGTCTAGGAATTGCTTGAGAACTATGTTGATTTTCATATGTGCGATATTAATTTCATTGAGAGAAACAGTAGAATATCTGGAATCGTTATTCAATAGGGCTGACATTTTGCCATCATATAAGATCCTATCCATGATGACAGTGCCACCCCACTTATCCGGTTCCATAACCCTGATATTTGTATTGTATCCTAAGTCATATAACAAATTGCTTTCTGGGACAGTCAAATTAGCCTGATATCCACCTGTTTTGAAATAATTCCTAATTTTCATTTCCAGCCTAGTCTCCAAGTTTTTAAGCTGAGGATGTAAAGGTGGGTTGTATGTACTAGGCCTCTTGGGAATATTAGATGGCTCAAAATGATCTGTCCCTAACAAGTTTTCTAAATTAAGTTTTCTAATGAAAAGCTTTAATTCCATAATGACCTTGGTAATATTACTGTTTCTCCGGGGTATGTATTTAAACCCTTTAGTAAAAAGGTCAAAAAAGGTGTCCGTAATCTCTAAATTACTGTAATTGTAAATAGAATACCCGTCTCTGCTAAAAACATGTCCATGTTCATCATAGCATATCAATTGGGTTGTTATATTTCTTCTTGCCAAAATTGAGTTTGGTACTGATTCATGTTCCTGTATTGACCCCCCCCTCCCCCTCCCTCGGTAAGGGTGGTGAACTGGCGAAAAATGATCTTCATTATTAGAATTACGTTGATTACATATTCTCTCTGATCTCCTAGGCAAAGGATCGAAGTCACTGTTCTGTACTCTATCTTCTATAAATTCGTCTAGATCTACACCAGGTTCTGTATGAGTAACCACAGAAGAACGTTTATAAACCTGTCTGTTGTTTTTAGGAGGCATAGGATACTGACTTCCGTCCTGATATTCAATAATATCCCTATGTAATTTCTTATACTTCCTATTCAAAATATCATTGCATCTGTTGTCAACTTTTTTTCTAATATCATAATATTTCTGCTTGTTAGCACCAACATTAAATAAAATGTCGTTAACAATACACTGATGAAAAGACTCGATGTCATTATTTAACAATGCAATGTCTCTGTTATTTTGATGTATAATAGCCTGAACAATGTCCAGCCCGCATTTGTCAAAGGCACTAATCAGTTCAGAGTGAAATTCAGATCCAGCTACCACATTGTTTGGGTATTTATATACCCGTAAACCTTTGGGGACAATGCGCTTAGAAAAACATTCATTGAGGTACATGTTATCCAAAACCAAACCCTTGTACCTGTAAAGTGAAGTTTCCAGCGCTGCCATACTGTCCCCAAAGGTTCTATGATTGTCGATAACTTTAGAATTGTCATTACGAAAATCAAAAGATGGTGCTGCTTTGAACCAAGTATCAAAGCTGGATGGAGGCGTTTGTACGACCGGAGGATGTTCCGGTGAAAAGGAAGACTCACTCTGACCCGGACGTAGGGCTTGTGGTGTTCTGCGGAAATCTGTAGATCGCAATTCGTTGCCTCGGCTAGAAGTAGATGGCATTCCCTGAGCTGGAAAATTTCCAGCCCCAATATTAGAGTCAGATACATTGTCCGTGGCCCTAGGAACAATATTAGAACCAGCCAAAACCGTTTGAATTCCCTTACCCAAGGGAAGAAGTATATCAATCAGCTGACTGATATGACCAGTCAGCTTGCGCATTTCTCCTAGTTCGAACCGAACGGAAGAATCTTGGATATCGGCAGCTCTAGCTCCCTCCATGGAGGCTTCCATGCTGAAACAAGGAACAAAAAGAAGCCAAAACACTGGTAAACCAAACAAAGAATACAAAAACCAGTGTAGGAAGTGCTGAACTCCAATAAATATCCAGAAAGTCCCAAAAAGCAGGTTCCAATAGATTTATTTAACGAAGGTAAAATCCAAATTCAACACGTTTTCGTCCACACTGTGACTTCTTCAGATGAATGATATAATGTAATTGAGGTCTTTTATACTGAATAATTAATACAATCATTCAATTATCAATCATTGTTACGTTTCTAGATTTAAAGAAACAAAGCACAGAAATCCTGAATAGACGTGAATATTTTTTATTATTTTGTATTTGTATATACCAATTTCGAAACCACACTTTCATGTCTATTCAGGATTTCTGTGCTTTGTTTCTTTAAATCTAGAAACGTAACAATGATTGATAATTGAATGATTGTATTAATTATTCAGTATAAAAGACCTCAATTACATTATGTTCATTCATCTGAAGAAGTCACAGTGTGGACGAAAACGTGTTGAATTTGGATTTTACCTTCGTTAAATAAATCTATTGGAACCTGCTTTTTGGGACTTTCTGGATATTTATTGGAGTTAAGCACTTCCTACACTGGTTTTTGTATTCTATATGCTAAAAAGCTATAAGTTCTATGCTGTAACCATAATACTATAATTGTGTAATAGTTTAAAGGAAGAGAAATAGGGATATTCCATAGCAGTGTTTTTTAGGGTACTAGTTTAAGCTTTGTCCGTATTGTATATAGTAATGTAAGGGGGCTACCATGCTTTCAGCCTACACACAAAGAGAAAACACAACCAAAGATCAGAAGGAAACAAAGTATACATTAATTTCTGTGAACTAATAGAACACTCAGCAACACATCAATAACTCCAATTTAATGTTAAAAAGTTAAAAGGTAAGCGCTTTTGCGACCACACACTGTCGCTTCATCAGACAGAGTAGCAATGCATTGCAGTATATATAGGTGTGCTCACACCTTTGCACAATTAATTACTTAGATGACATTATGCTGTTAATTACTAATTCTAGCACATTTTTGAAATGTATACTATAGTTTATAGAATCTAAGGAAAACAATACAGCGTGTCTTCATAATTAAAATGCAAGTAAAATTAATGTTGAAGTCTCCTGGCTTTTAGGAAAGGTTTAATAGTAAAGGCACCATTCAGACCTTGGGTATCTGCATTTAGTAACAGTATCCATTTTTGATCTGCTGCCTCAGTTATATTCTATATATCTCTCCCTCTAGGATTCACATTTAGTGCCTGAATGACAAAAAACTTAAAATTGTGTGAAGAATCCTTATGTTTCACATGATTTGCAAGTGCACTGGTATCCTTTTTATTTTTAATGTCCCTGATATGTTCTAAAATTCTGTCTTTAAAAGGCCTGTTTGTTTTACCTACATAAAAAACGTGACATTTTGTGCAGAAGACAAAATAAACTAGATGCATGGTTCTACAGTCAACATAATAGTTCAAACTAATGGTGAAGTGTTTAAATGGATGTGTTTATGTTGCGTTCTAGTAGATATACTGACAAACAGAACAGTGTCTACATGAGAAAGTTCCTGTTCTTGCTGATTCATGGATTCTATTCACCTTAGGTTTGTTGCATAGACGTTGTCTCAAGGATTTGTTATTCCTAAATGTAAATGTGGGTGTGCCAGTTATAATATTACGAAGTTCTGGAATAACTCCTAAAATATTCCAGTTCTTTTTTAGAATGTTGCAATAATCATTAATATCACTTCTGTATTGCAACACTGTTCTGAAGTTATTGTTATGGATGTTCTCAGATTTATTCTGAGATTCAATAGATGTTGCTTTTCTAAAGTATGGTTGACATTTATCATTTGTGTCCAAGCCTCGTGTATAGTACTGTCAATGTCTTTTTCACAATAACCTCTCTCCATGAATTCTTGCTTGGTAATGTTAAGTGCCTCTTGTGCATCTGAATCATCATTGTGTAATCTTAAGACTCTATAAATCTGGCCTTTCAACATGTTTCGAGGAATATGCCTGGGGTGCATACTGCTCTTATGAAGAAGGGCATTCTTCCTTGTAGAGTTATACGTTAATTTCTCACTTTATTCCCCCATTTATTCCTGGTCCAGGAGTACAGTGGGTAGGCACAGGGAAGCGACGGGAATAAGTTAGATGCTTTCCAAAAACACACAACATCACATACAAAGACCATAAAACCAAATAAACATACAAGTCATGTAGAACAAACATACGTAACAAATAAATGTGGGAAATAGAGACGTGGAATATTAAAGGACTCCAAAATAAAGAAAAAAGAAAGCTATTTTTGCATCTTACCCTGAAAACCAAAGCCAATCTTATATTAATACAAGTAACGCTCTTAACTACAGAAAAATGGACAGAAATTGGGGGGGGAAATGGATAAGACAAATTATAGCAACAGGGGATAAAACAAACAGTGCTGGTGTTGCCATAATTAAAAATGTATTCCAGGACAAGATACTTGAGACAAAGGTGGACAAAGGGGGAAGATGGTGTTACATAACATTTACCAACCCAGGATTACCAAAACCTATAGTGGTGCTTAATCTGTATGCACCCTGTAGCAACCAACATCACTTTTTTATGTCACTTTACCCAATTATAAACCAACTTAAAGATCACTACCTAATAATTGGGGGTGACTGGAACACGTATCAAAACCCAGAAAAGGACAAATCTAACCCGATTAAATCACATAATAAACAAGCCATAATAGTTCTAAATTAACTTAAACAAGATTTTAAACTATATGACCCTTTTAAATATGGGAATAACGAGAATAAATCCGGGAAATTCACATTCTACTCGCAATGCCACAAAATGTGGTCAAGAATAGACTTCTTTTTAATCTCAGACATACTCATTAATATGGATCTAACAACAGTTATACACACTATATTTTCTCAAATCATTCCAAATTCACATTATCAACTGGGACAAAAACACTACATAGCAAATAGAGGTCATAACTGGTCATTGAATCCTGACCTGCTTATCAAAATAGATGTAATAAAAGAAGTTGAAGAAATATTAAAGACATCCCTTGCAAATATCTCCAGATCCCAAGTCCCAATAGACATAGAATGGGCTGCGGCCAAATCACAAATCAGAGGAATATTCATCAAAAAAGCAGCATATTCTAAAAAATACAACTAAGAGGAGTATACATTGAAAGGGAAAATAGAACAGCTTGAAAGAGAACTACTAAATAACCCTAATAGCCAAACTGAAGTTGATCTCCTAAAACTACAAAGAGGCCTGTATATGTTAGAAACCAGAAATCTGTCATTTTATGAGTTAAAAATGTTAGCTAATTACGCAGAGGAAGCCCAAATACCATCCAGAGCTTTGGCCAGAATCATCTCTCAACACAAAACCATCTCAAATATATCAGAAATAATTACAGGGACAAAAACTACACAAGAAATTAAAAAATTATCAAAGTATTCAAACAAATATTTTCTCGAATTTAACCTCTAATGAAGATGGCGTTTTCTTCAAAAACTAAAATTCCCTAAACTAGATTTAGATAAAAAAAAACTAACAGAACCAATTTCCATCAATGAGATAAGCACAACAATTAAACATTTAAAATCACATAAGGCCTTAGGACCGAATGGACTTGCGTCAGAATTTTATAAAACTTTCACCTCCCTAATTGCTAAACTACTACACTGTGTGCTGAACTATATAATAAATAACAGCATAAATGATATTCACTTCAGTGCCTTCAAAACTTTTCATATTAAAAGAACATGCAGACCCCAAAAACCCAGATCGTTATAGACCCATCTCCCTTTTAAATATAGATACAAAGATCCTTACCTCAATACTCACAAATAGATTAAAAAACCTGATAGAGAAAATCATTTTTCCAGAGCAATCTGGGTTCACACTGCAAAAACAGACCAGCGACAACACTAACATTGGATGCATTAATATCCCTTGCAAATCGGAGGAATATTAATATCTATGCAATGATCATAGATGCCCACAAGGCATTTGACAGGGTCAGCCTAGAATTTTTACTTCAAACATTACCTTATTTTGACATACCTATCATTTTCATTCTGATCATCCAAATTCTCTATAGCAACCGTGTACACATCCCTATATGTAAGTAAAACGTGGTCAAATATAGAATTATGATAAAGTAACAAGACAAGGATGTCGGTTATCACCCTTTCTATTCAACCTATACCTTGAACCCCTGTTTCTTTATATTAAACAAAAACACATACCATAACCCCCCTTCAACACATAACATAAAAGTACATCTCATATACTTCACTACACCAAACTCAGACGTAACCAAAATAATAACTGCAATTGAACAATTTTCAATCATGTCTAACTACAAACTAAACCTCAAAACTAATATCTTCCCCTTAAGTCCACCCAAACTTATCTAATTAATACCACTAATAGATACAATAAAAATTAAAGAAGAAACCAAATATCTGGGAATTACTTTCTTCCGGAGCAAAGCAGAATTCTACCAGCATAACATAACTCTTAAATGGCAAAGCGTAATGCAAGACTGTAAAAGGTGGAATAACCTTAAGCTACCATTTCTGGGCAAAGTATCAATAATCAAAATGAACATTTCACCTAGAATAACATCTATATTCATGACATCACAGATAACTATACATAACATTTTCAAACAAATTCATACCTTCCTAGCAAAATTCATATGGGAACCCTAAAAAAACACTCTCATATCGGAAACTAACACTTCCGAAGAGCAAACGTGGTCTGAACCTGCCAGATTTTAAAACTTACTACTCTATTATCAACACTAACAGAATATTGAGAATAGCAGAACATAACCCGACAATGAAAACTTGGTCACCTCCTTGGGTGACAATATTCTATAGGTACGTTAAAGCACTAGGCATCAACCCCAAAGTGCTTCCCTTTTTAAATGAAAAAGATTTACAAACCTATAACATTATAGATCCCTTAAAACATTCTATAAATATAACACAAACACTCTTTCATTCCTTAAACCTTGGGCAACCTATGATAACACTACAACCCCTCCAAAAAAAATCGTAATCTAAAAATAAACAAGATGCTAGACCTGGACTCTTTTCCTCAATTAAAGGAGAAAATAATTCCAAGATATCTACCCATACCTTAACTGTACAATCCAAGAAATGAGAAGTAACCTAAATCTACCCAAATCATATATAATAATTCTAAGACAAATCAAAGAATTGTGTTCCAGCTACCTCCAAAACTTTATTATACTTAATAGTGACATGGAAAACTGTACTCTGCTTTGGAAGACTATTCTTAGAACAAGGAAAACAATATCCAACTCATATAAAATGATAGCTGAAATCAAATTTCAGAAGGACCTCCTTTTCTCTAACTACTGTAGAAAATTAAAACCATCCATAAGACTACCAGCAAATAAGTCATGCAATCAATCTAACACTGAAAATTATACCCCAAAACTGTCATACATGCAGCTCATGATAAATTATGCATATTTCACACCCGCAATACTCCACAAATTCAGTGCATTAAAATCACCATACTGTTCACACTGCAAGGACCAGGTAGCAGACCTAATGCGTATATTTTGGAGTTGCAAATGTAATCACCATACTGTTCACACTGCAAGGACGAGGTAGCAGACCTAATGCGTATATTTTGGAGTTGCAAATGTGTGTACAAACTCTGGAATTCCCTCAAGATGCAACTGCAAAAAATGGGTTATCAAACATCAACACTAACATGGAAATTTACCCTTCTACATATTCTCCCATCTAACATATCAGGAAAACAAGCGAATATGCTTATAATAAATTTCTTACTAATGAAAGCTATACATAGCTCTCAAATGGTTAGACCCTATACATATCTCTTGGGAGGGTTTAAAAAAAATAGCTATAAAACATCTTTTATCCATTACTATTTTGTGAGCTAAAAGAAACAAAAATATGAAAGCCCGAGAAATTTGGGAACAAACCTTTAACATCATATTAGCATAAAACATCATACATACTACATAGTAATGCACAAAAGAACCTAGAAATGTACACACAATCGCACAGCCAAGCTATGGACTTGAAATCCTTATTGTATGTGCTGTTTGTATAACAATGGAATTGACTGAGAAAGCATCTATGTATATAGTGTAAATAGATAAGTTTTATGACCTACATGTTACTATACTGACTACAATGTATAACACTCACTTATGGTCATGCTGTAAGAATGGAAATGATTGTGATATATATAAATGTAAAATAAAAATTATTGAAAAAAAATAGTCTTTTGGCTGTATTGCCTTTTACTTTACCTGCTAAAAATCAAAACTTCAAGCACTTGCCTATGCTTCTGTGCTTGTCGCGGAGCTTTACCTAGAGTGTAAAATGGTCTTGTCATGTTTGTGGAATTTGCTAGTTATAAATGAAGGGTGGTGAGTTTTGCCTAACCTTATAGGAGCTGAGGGGGCTTGTGGCACTTAGGATCCCTCCTGGTTTCTTCCCACGAAAGGTTTGGGCATGTTTGAGAGATTCTTAGCTTGCCTGTATCCCACAAGATGAGCTGAAGACTTGCTGAGTATAAGGAAAGGGAGCATCCTCAATAGGACAAGGGGCTTATAAATTTATGATGATAAAGTTAACTGACATTAATTGCTGATTTTTATTTCAAATTTATGAATGTTTTAAGATGAATGCATAACCAGATTAGTGACGTCTTCATTACTTTTGCCAGTTTACTGTTTGTAAAATAAGTGGCATAGGAGTAGGACTTTACAACAGTACATTTTTCTACTCTTCAGATTTCTACTATTTTTTAATACAGAAAGTGTATATATAAAGTCTGTTAAAACAAATATCTGTGCATACCGCTAGGCATTTCAGAGATTTATTAGGCCTTGTGCTGATGGTAGTCTCATCTTCCATGTTATTGCTCCCTTGGAATACTGGTTTATTTACCTTATCCCAAAGATATTTTACTGTTTCCTTCTAAAAGTTTCAAGTGAATCCAGTATTGTCAAAACCTTATGCCTATGCTAAAAATACTTAATACAAACTAAAAACATAACTAGCACTTCAGCTTCTGGCCTTCTTGGTTACAAAATAAATTAAAAATTAGACACGTAATTGACTAGTAGGAGTATGCTACCACTGGAAGAGTGTTGCTTAGTAAAAGCACAGTATGCTGATACACATCTGGGAAAGATCAAGATCCTCCAGTAAATTTCTGTTTAAGATGGTAATTATATTTTGCTATTTTTGTACTGTTGCAAGATTAGGTAGAGCATTGCAATTTTGTTTTTGAATACAATTTGCAAATACACTGCATCTAAATGTTTTGGCAAAAATTATTTCAGATAAAATACATGTCTGCTTTTCCCCTGCACCTTCATCAAATAAAGTTCATCAACTCCCTTTAAGAAGAGGAAGTGTTGTTTGTTCCAGTTTTGCCCAATACTGAATTGAAAGATGTGTAACTGACTGACCTGATATGATCTGGTCTATCTTCATGCTAGCAGGATATAAGTCTAGTCACGCTGACATGTGAAATGTTGGAGGCTTTAACGCTGTCCATAACCACAATGTTCCACACACCCCAGTAATTCTCTAGAGATCTCTTGTCACCTATTCAGCTTGCAGCAGGGAAATGGTCCAGAGCTGTTTAGCACCTCTTTGGCATAAAATGTCCTTATTTTTATGTTTACTTATTCCACATTGATTTATTTACCGTATTTCAGGTCAAGTTAGCCTTTGTGTGTGTGTGTGTGTGTGTGTGTGTGTGTGTGTGTGTGTGTGTGTGTGTGTGTATATATATGTATATATATATGTATATATATATATATATATATATATATATATATATATATATATATATATATATATATATATATATATATATGTAGAGAGAGAGAGAAATATATATATAGATGTGCGTGTGTGTGTGTGTGTGTGTGTGTGTGTGTGTGTGTGTGTATATATATATATATATATATATATATCTATAAAAATATACATGCATGTATATCCATGCACACACTGAGATATATAGAGTGAAATATCTATATAGATGTGTGTGTGTGTGTGTGTGTGTGTGTGTGTGTGTGTGTGTGTGTGTGCGAGTTTATGTATGTATATATATGTGTGTGTATATATATATATATATATATATATATATATATATATATATATATATCTATAAAAATATACATGCATGTATATCCATGCACACACTGAGATGTATAGAGATATATAGACAGATATATAGACAGATATATACATGGTTCATACAGTTACTGATGTGTATTGGGTTTTTAGTAGTTTTTCATCTTGGTGTAAGTACTGTTTCTTGACGAATAGAAGTTCTTTTCAAAAATACATTAGAATAGTATAGTAATTCCAGAGATATAAATACTTCTTGGTTATTTTGTTTTTCTTGTGAGTGGTGGTGGTGCGATGTTTGACAAGCCTACTGGATTCAAGACTTGTTCAGCTTGTGGACACAATTGCTCCCCAAGATCCCCATTCCCTTTGTGTCTACTGTTTAGGTCCCATATCTTCAGAACAGCTGTAGTATCTGTGCTGCCTTTGAAACCATAGACCTTAAGGAAGAAAATCTAATCCTCAAGGGTTTATATTCCCGTCAAACAGGGTCTGCAATGTCCTTTGAATCTAAACAACCATCCTCCTCTCCTCTACTGATAAAGAGGAAGGAGAAAAAGAGAAAGACCAAAAGAAAAACATTAAGAAAAACTAGCTGAGAAGAAAGGGGAAGACAGGAAGGCAGAAAAGTCAAGGAAAAGGTCCTTGGATCCAGCTGTTGTCCCAGGTCCAGTGCCTAAGTCATCGTGGCAGTCAGAATCTATCTGCAGCTTGGATCTGAACTCCCTCTCCAAAACCAGCTTTTTCCCCAGTGCCTGTTAGCGCTAGATTGGATTTGACCGGCAGTCTGTGTGTTTTTGGATTTTGGATTGCTTTGCTTTTTTAACTGCTGGTACATGACTGAAGGATTTAAATTCATATTCATTGTCTAAGATGGATCATTTGCAGTGGATTATCTGTGTTGAAACGAACCCACTGCTGTTAATGAGCTTTTCCAATGACCCTGGTCTTGCAGCTACTTAATGTCATACTGTAAGTGAATCTGCTGTGCTGAAATTGAGGGATCTGGAGAATAATTTGTATAAGCTTAAACGTGATCAGTGGCAACGTCTACATTTCGAAGCAGCTGTTTGTCTCAAAGCCATTCCATGTGGCCTACATATACTCAAAATGCCTACCTGAGGGAATGTATACCCCAAGCTTCTGAAGCATTGGCAAAATTTGAATATTGAATTAAGCATCAACTACTTGAAACTGCTTATTGAATTTTTCCTGATTATTGAGGAAAGGCTAGTTATAGAGGTTAAGAATCTACAAGAGGCGATCCTTAAGCTTTGCACTTCAGCGATATTACAAATGCGACTGGACAATGCTTTTGATAATTTTATGAATTATGAGATGAGAGTCCAGGTACTTAAACAGAAGTTACTATGTGATCTTAATGACTTCAAAAAGGGACAAGTTTTCTTATGACCACGTGAGTTCTGAAGAGACCCTGCTGCAGTAAGTAGTAACATCAGAAACCTTGATCATTTTCAAACTCAAGAAGCTGGTATATCGGCTGACCTACCGATCCCTGGGTCCATCAGTGATGTACAAGAGGTTGCACATGATTCTGTCAAAATAAACATTCTTGCTTCCTCTAGTTCCTCTACAGAAGGAGCGAGTACCTCCTCTACTACAGTAGAGCCAAGCCAGGGTGTTTTTTTATTTTCTGTTCTACTCCTGTTAGAGTAAGACTTTCACAACAATCTATCACTGAGCCGAGTCAGGAGAGGACTCTGCCAGTTGCACATACCTCCAAACTTGCGGAGAGAGAGAGAAATAATGAATACAGTGGTTTTCAATATTTCATCATATTGGACACGTGACCAAGTTTCAGTTCTCAATAAAGGTCTCAGCTGTGTTCCTAGCCAGTCCTCGGATATGGCCGAAGTCTTAATGGACCGGAGACTTTTTGTTAGGGAGAGATGTTTTTCTGTAATGTTTCCTGAGCAAAATCAGCTAGCATCCATGTTCAGGAAACCTAGCACCTTTATGCCTAGTTCAAATAAATTTGTTGACGCATTTGTCAGCGTATGTGATGAGGATATTTGAAATGCGTTTAATACCTTCCATAGACATATGTTCCTTAATCTAAGTGTTGATGAAAGAATTGCTTTGAACAAGCTTCAAAGAGGATCTCATTTTGAGTTTCGACTTGCTGACAAGGGTGGCAGAGTTGTCATGATGGACAGATGACAATATATACAGAGTATGGAAGCAATACTCAGTGATACTGCGACATATAAGAGCATAGCTAAATATGTGATACAAACTTTTATAGACAGTTCACTTTTTTGTACACTGTCTTCTCATGATTGGTTTGATTAGTTCTGACTTGTATAATTACTTCGAGTCTCCTGTGATCCCATTAATGTGTAACCTCCTTAAAATATATAAGGACAGTGTTTCATCTCCCATGAGGCTTATCCTCTCTGGTAGAGGATGGGTCACAGAACCTTTCTCAATATATTTAGAAGACTTTAACACAGTTTCTTGGCAATGTGCTATCAGTTCTTAAAGATACTAAAGATTTTTTACAGTCACTGTATGACTGGACTTAGGATACATCAGATGATTCAAAATTCAATCTGTTAGTTAATATGTATGTCAAAGTCTCTTTTATGGAAATTGTATGTCAAAAGTCTGTCCTTTGTTTTATAAAAAAATTGTTCTCTTGGAGCTTTAATCCCCGGGCCTCCACTGAAAATGGGCTTGTAATCCAGTTAGACTTCCCTGGTCAACAAATGTAAAACAAATTTTATTTTTGTCACAGTAGATGTGGTATTTCTTTTTTTTACAGTAATCCCTGATGAATCAGGGATTCGGAGTATAAGGGATTTCCTGTTAATGAAATCAGATTTTTTCAATTTAGCAAAATAGAGCTTATATGCATGCTTTTGGAGCTCGTACTTGAAAACATCTTTACTTTTTGGTGGAAGGCCCTTTATCCAGAACAAGGGCATAGTCTTAGGCACAGCTTGTGCTGACACATACGCCAGTTTGGTTCTGGCTTTATGGAAAACCGAGAAAGTATTGACCAACGATTGTTATGCACATTTTATACATTTCTGTAAATGTATCTAAACCATTCACTTCTCCTCTAGTGAAAAGAGGAAGGAGATAGAGAGAGCAAAAGAAAAACATTGAGAAAAACTAAACGGGAAGGAAGAAAAGTCAAGGAAAAGGTCCCTGGATCCAGCTGTTGTCCCGGGTCCAACACCTAAGTCATCAAGGCAGTCTGAATCCATCTGCAACTTGGATCTGAATTCCCTCTTCATAACCAACTTTTTCCCCAGAGTCTGTCTCCAGATTGCATTCACCCATACTCTTAACACAAGCTACTATCAAGACCAGTGTCTGTAGCTTCTTCATTGAGGTCTAGTTGATCCACAGGAAACCTTACAGAGATTGATATCGACCAGATGCGAACGTTCGTGAGGACAGATTCAGCTGGGGTCCTCCTGCTGCTGTCCCACAGAAAGAGGTTCAGCTTCGATTCCATCTCATCTCGTTCCAACACAGAATCTTTTCCTGGAGCTGATCCTCATGGGTCTGAATCCTTCTACCACACTGTCATTTGACTCAGTAGACCTGGAGACTTCAGCTTTGACCTTTATCCCTTACTCTTTTGACTAATAACTGAAATTTAAAAGGAAACCGGGAGCAAACTGTGTCAAACTCGCACTTTATTTTCAGAATTAAGCACTTCCCCCTGATGCATGGACTTCATCAGGGCTGATCAGTTTGACAGGAAAACAGGAAAAATGCTTCACGCTTTTCAAATGATGTATAAAAATCAGTGTATACCGAGATTATATATTCCTCCTCCTGGAGGAGGTATGGCTCTACTCGAAATTGCTGTATATGTAGAAATCTGCAGGCATAGGATTGCATATATATCTGCTGACTTCATCAGATCCAAACATAGTGAAAGTTTTGAAGCCTGGAGAGAACATGTCTAAGATGATCTCCTTGCTTAGTTTGGCAGAAGCATATCTGTGTCAAATGGGAATGGAAACCAAACTAGAAGAAAATAAAAATCAGGCAGCAACTGAATGTGGCAAAAACAAAAGAAAGACTATAAGGAGAAGGATCGTATGAGAAGACAAGAAATGTGGAAAAGTCATAAATATAGTTGCAAGTTAGAAAACTCCCAGATCTGATGCAAGAATATTTAAGGAGCGTTTATTTTTAACCAAAATATGAAAGGATAACATTGGTGGCCCAGGATAGCAATCTGTGTACACGTTAGTTTACAAAGTCCATTGCACATGTGAGAGAAACTGACAAATGCAAGTTTTAAACAGAACTGGAAACAGTCTAGCATCGTATTGCTGGATGTAATACTCTAGTGGCAGTGGGCCTGTATTGAAAGGCATAGTAGTGTGGCAAGGCTGTTGCTTTGAGGAATATTGCAAACATTACAGTATTGAGGTAGCTGGGAAGCATTGTAAACATGAGCAACAAAGCAATATTGAAAATGGCGAAGTTTTATATCACATGGGATCACCCATTACCAAATGCGAGAACCAGATATAGTAGTCCATAAAGAGGAGACGTAGGATTAATCACTGAAATTGTTACACCTAGTGATTACAGTGTCTTAAAGTACAGCGAGACCGCCATAAAACACCAAGATTTGCAGGCAGAAACAAGATCATTTTGGAACAAGGATACCGAAACAGTTCCAATAGTAGGAGTAGCAGGTCTCATAAAAAGTCTATGTTTATATTTAGAAATACTACTAGTGCATGTAACTCCATATGAATTGCAGAAAGACTCTATTCTGGGCACATTGCGGGTACTGCAAAGAGTACTTTAAAGAATGAAGCAATACTAATTTCATGAACTTTAATCATACTTTGATTTAGGAATGGGGTCCATTCCTGTCATGGTATTAGAAACCCAAAAGACTTGGAGAAATTAAACCAGGAGGAGCCTAATATTGCTGTGACTGTTTTGTAGGGTGAAAATAACCAGTCACTGGAGCTTGGCGTAGAGCTGGGTAAATCTCGAGTGTAATCTCTGTCCCATTTGAATATTACTGCAGCTGCCAGTACTAAGTACAGTAATGGTGTTTGCCATATAGGTGAACTTGTTTTCTCGGAATCTTTGCCATAGGAATCTTGACTTTTGAATGTCAGCTGTATCAGAAATGCACAAAATTGCTCAATTGTGTCTTTTTCTGAATTGGGCTGTTCACTCCACTTTAGAGCAGTGCACAATTTGTGTCCAGTGGCAAGATGTTTGCACTTGAAGAAAACGATTGCCAAGTGTTATTGAGGATTCTCCCTTGCACTGAGCTGCAGTTAAGGCTCAACACAAGATTTTTCAAAGCATGCAGTATGTGGCTATGCATAGCATATTTGTCTCAAACCTTTGAGAAACACTGTATTAGACTCCAGACAAATTCAAAAGGAGCATTTCAGAACAGAAGGACAGATTAGTTTTAAGGCTTTGGTTTAATATTTCTCAGCATGCATTGATGATTTTTGCATTCTGTTCTGGTAACCATTTGTAATTTAAAGTAAAACAAATGAATATTGTGGAAGCAGTTTTGTATAGTACTAATGAGGGAGTTGAACAGTTCGTGGATATTTTTGACTCCATCCTTTGTGCAGACTCAGCCTGGTTTTCCACTTAAGAATCTTTCAGGTACAGTTTACCTCCACTCTTTAGTTTGTTGTAAAGGTATAGTGCTTACTAGCTATGTAATGTACATCTATGGACCCAACAGATGCAAAATGAAGTCCAGAAAAGGTAAGCTTGCAGTACGCACAACTGAAGGCAAATTGTGAGTGGGTGCCATCCTTTGTTGTCCACACTCATAAGGTTGTTGGCCATGTAGTTACTCTGATGACTTGGTACCTTACATTTTTGTCTGCTTGTTTTTGACAGCCCACATGTTAACTAAATGCAGCCTGATGAAGACCACCTTGTTGGTTTGCAGCTTGATTTTACAGTTCACCAAGAATGTTTCCTCTTCCTGTGTTGAGATCGTCAGAAAAACTATTGCTCCTGTTAAGTGCCCTTTTTTTTGTTGTTTTCTGTTTTCCAGAGGTTGCACAACCAAGGAGATCAGTTCCCCTCCACACCCTCATACTTAAAATTAAAAAAAGTCCCCATAAGCAAAAAAAAAAAGTTATTTATTTTTCCCTAGTGAGATTAACTAGTCATTAGGTTATGATGGACTGTTTGTTTGGCTCATGGGGAAATTGACTCTTGGTATTTCTTAAAGGAGTCTTTTTCCCCATGTTCTTTGTAAGGCATATGTTTGGAACTGAAGTAGCACCTGGGTCTTGCTCCTAATGTAAAATTACTCCATTGCATTCCAGTAGAACTGTAGCATCTGGTGTACGTTGAGAATTTATCTGAAGGATTTCTTAATGTCTGAGGTATGGGTGACACATTATCTCAAACCTGAAGATAAAGAATTTTTGGGTGCTTAGATAACTCTGTTGCTGTGCAACATCCCTAGCCTTGCTGAGTGCCATTTGGGACTGTTATCACACCATACACGTCTCTTTGTGGTATACTTACCTGGTACTGATGGCCATAAAAGTCTATCCATGAATAGTGTAGCTTTGGTATCATACCTTTTACAGCTCAGTATAAATACAGCCATTAATCTTCTAGTATTCATGTTTATATGTTACATTATCATGTCAAAGTGGGTAGCAGCATTGTAAGGCTCCCCAAAACCTGCACCTCGAAGGGATAAGAGAAACATTTTTGGTACACCAGTAAAAACACCTTTCCAACTGAAGACTGGGCAGTCGTCTACCTCTTTGGGATATCAGTATGCTCCCTGTAAAAAGCAGTCATCAACTTGCACCATTTTAAATCTATCTTTTTAGAAGATTTGTGCAGGAACTATTGTATAGCGTCTGTAGTCTGGCGTTGGTGATATCTTGTTCCAGAGTTCAGTTCACATAAGTACTTCATTGGGAAGCCAACTTGCCTTTTAGTGGTTTCATTGGTATTATTAGATGCATTTTGGCTTTATCATTTTTGGAGGGGAAGGGAAGGCAAGTATTCATGTGCTAAGCAAATCCCATAAAAAGTTTGTCATTCATTTTGCTTTTGTTTGCCATGAAAGTTCAACTGAGCTATGCAAGACTCCTTTTGATAGGAGACCTGGGGTGAAAGGCTCCTTATTAACTAAAAATAGATACAAAATAGACTGCAGATAATACAGTTGGTGTGTACATAAGTTTAATAGAATGTAATAATATACAATTTAGACCGACAGTTACAAAAAAAAGTAATTTTAGATATAATAGTGAGGAGACATGTAGGTGGATTGGAGACACTAAATTGGCCATAGTTGTGACTGCGTGCAAGTGTGCGATATGGAAGAACTGCCACGGTAGGGCTAGCCACCCAGCGTTATAAACATTGGCTCTAGTTGATTGTCACTGTTGGAAGTGGCAACCCGGCCCCATCTGTAAAAATGAGAAAAGGGGTTGTGGATGCATGGATGGAGTGAGTGAGGAATAAGAAAAGTATATATAGATAAAGTAAGGAAAACAGGCAGATTCACTTTAGCTGTGGGAAATCTGTTAGAAGCAATGGGGAAAAGATCAAGAAATAGTGAAAGTTGCAAATCTGAGAGGACAGAAATTGAATGAGAATCAACTGTATTTCTATTTATAGAGAGATTAGATGTAGTGGAGTAGAAATGGATTGTCTATGATTAGAGTAAAATATATAAAACAGTTTCTGCAAAATGTACAAAAAGTTACAAAGAACTGGGCTAGACTAGGCAGAAATTACATTTCAATGGAACGTGTGCATTTAATTTACATCCAATAACTATTTCAGCTCATGCACCTATAATAAAGAAAATAAAAATGCAGGGTAATAAAGTAAGAATGAGAGAGTCACTTCCTCACCTACCTATTAAGAAGAAAATTGGTAGTGGAAATTATTTGAGAACTATTAGGCAAGATAGACATTTCTTCAGATGTTCTAGCTAGTGTTTGGGATAAAATGAATGTGGAGTTTAAAATTCGGGTGAAAATAAGAGAAAGATTTGGTTAAGAAATAATTGTTTAGAGGGGCTGACAAGGTTAAAGTATTGCAGACTAAGGGGAAATCTCACAGAACAAGAAGAGGCACAGCTGCAGAGTGCTAAAGAGAAAATGAGGGAGTATATGAGTAATATGCATGAGTTTAGAAATATTGCTATTAAGCAGCCTTCTTTTGATGACTCCAGAGCACAAAAACTCTTGGCACAATGACTTGGGCAACAGAAAATAGAAAGGGTTGTTGACAAATTTAGGGACCCTATATCAAGAAAAAATACCAGAGATTTTGTGGAGTAGTTGGATATTTTGGAAACTTTTTATGAAAGTTTGTATAAAGCAGAGGAATGTAGAAATCAAGAAGAACTACAAATGGAAATATTTGTGGAATACATAAGCATGCCAAGGTTAGAGGCAGTTGAGGCTCAACAGTTAAGACAGGAGGAAATGAGATAAAAAATGATAACGTATAGTCCATCTGCAAGAAGTCTCCAGGAATAGCTGGTATTTCTGTGAATATTTGGGATGTTTTTAGGAAGGAAGAAAGAGATAAAGATGTGGGCAGTTTTGTTTAACAGTATTTTAAAAGGAGGGGATCCACCAACATTCTGGAAGAAAGCTGTGGTGGCTGTAATACATAAAGCTGGTATAGACTCATCAGACCCAGCTTCGTATAGGCCCATTTAAATTTTAAAGCATGAATGCAAAGTGTTTGTCTGTAATAGCTAAAAGCATGGTAAAGATATTGCCAAAATTGATAAGATATGGCTCAGTGTAGTTTTGCGGAGGGGAGCCAACATTTGACAGCATTAATAGAACAATGATCCCGATGGAAGCAAAATATAAGAAAGTGCCGCTGTTGGTTGGTCTTGATGTAGAGAAAGCATTCGACAAAGTCGGCAGAGATTTTGAGAAGGGTGATGGAAACATTTACATTCCCTGGTACAGTGGTGAGGTTAATTTAGGAGGATATATGAGGGATTGGTGGCAAGAAATAATGTTAGAGGGTTCCTCTCTCTCTCTGTCTAAAGAGAGGAACCAAGCAGAGTTGACCTTTTTCCCTTTATTTTCTTAGCCAGTGGCTGTAAATATAATGCAAACAAAGGACTCAGAAATTCCAAGGATATAATCGGTGTGATAGTGAGAAAAGTTGGCTTTATTTGCAGACTATTTTGTAACTGATAAAAGCAGAAAAGGACATCTTAGTGTTGTGGAACATTCTGAGACAGTTTCATGTTTTTTCAGGATATAAAATTAATGAAGTCAACAAAGGCAATAGCTGTAAACTATGTTACCTGCATATTAATTGGTTCAGCAGTAACCATATTTATGGGGACAATAAAGTGAAGTATTTAGGAGTATGGGTTAAAAAGACTTCTGTTATGGCCGCTAAGGGTATGTGGGAAGAGACTAAACAAAAGACAGTACAAAAATTGAGAAACTAGAAGCTCTTATTTATGGATATGGAAAGCAAGGTACAAACAGAAAAAATATTTAGTCGTCCTGGTTTTATATATAGGTCAGGCATATTTTTATCAACCAGAGGGGAAGTTGAGGACAGTAATAGAGTGAAGGATCTCTACTAGTAGGGGAAGAGGTCAAGGTTCAGGTGGGATAACTTGATCCAGTAGAACAGTGTGGTTTAGGATTACCTTATTTGAAGAGAAATTTCAGAGCTACACAGTTAAAGGTAATATACATAACATAAACAGAAAGCTGTAATTCAAAATGGAAGGGGATGATCATGAAGTGTGGGGGGGGGGATTCAAGAAATAAGGAGAGAATGGGATTTTGGATGGAAATCCTTAAGAACAGCCATTGAGTATTGTATTCAGAAAGTATTTGAAGAGCTAAGCCAATGTGAGAATTGAGAAAGGGAGATTTTGATGATAGGGATGACTGCAATTAGGGGTACAGAGAATAAGCAAGAGGAGGCTGGAATTTACTGGAGAAAACTGGCAGAGGAACCAAGGTATTGGAAACAAATAACTTGAGCAGGAAAGATAATAGAATGGGTAGAGGCCAAGAAAACATTTGGATTGCAGGCTAGAGACTGCCTTACCTATCAGGGACTGATATCAGAGTGTAGGTAAAGATAAATATATGGGGATCCTAAGTGACAGACTTGCTCCGATAGAGAACAGAAGCTGCTGTTAAAATATGGATAATTAGTAGGGCATGTAAAATATTGCATGAAAACTCTAGGAATCAGTCAGAGGAGGTGAGAAAAGATTGGAAAGACTGCATTAGCAGTTTACAAGGAAACAATAGAAGGACATATGTACGGCTCTCAAATATGCAATAAAGTGTAGAAGATTTAGGATTTTTGCTTGGAAGTGTTTGCATAGCTGTTTTGTACCCCAAGCAGATTCCGAAGAATTTTTCGTTGAGTAGATGGCAAATGTTGGAGGTGTGATGGAGAAGAAAGATAACTGGGAACATATGTTTTGGGAGTGTAATGCACTGTAAGACTTTAAAAATTCCCTACATAGTACTGTCATAAGTATTTGGTGAGCAGATGGGTGTAACTAAGGACATTTTTTTTTAGCCTGGGATGCAGGATCTGAATTGCCATGATATAGTAAGGCCTTGTTAAGTTTCATTCTGGTGGCTCCTAAAAAAGCAATCACTAGAAAATGAAAATCGGTGTCTAAACCAACATAATTTGAGGTTTTGAATATTGTAACCAAGAGAAAAGAACTGTAAGTAGGATCCTTAGAAAAGGGTAGGAGCAAACTACACAGAAAAAAATGGAAATTGGTGGAAACAGTACATGCAGGATAATGTTTTGGATGACTGGGGTTTAAGAGAAGGCAGGAACTGAGAAATTTATGTAATGTTGGATTGATGAATGTATAAAAGCATGTATGTAATGTATAATGTTTGTAACCGTAACATGGTTTTTCTTTTGTATAAATGTATGCTCGCCTACGTCTTAAGTGCTAATTCAATTAAGGTGTTAAAAATATAATACATAGTATTAGAGAGTAGTAGAACAGATAGCTATGGAGTATAACAAGTTAGCTCTTCCAGCATACTTACCTGAAGAACAAGGATAGAGACAAAAAGTTTAGGCATTTCTTGAGTTTAAATTTACAGCTTTGGGAAGTTAATATTTGTCTAATGTTAGTAGGGAGATTGATGGAGGTTTTTGATAGGTAAGTGAAAAATAGGCAGCCCCCAAAACTGTTATACAATCTTTGGGTGGAGGCAAGAAATGCATCCTTAGAGCAAAGAGATCTGGTTTGAGGCTGTCATTGTGTACGAGATTTGTCTGGCTAATGAAGGACGTTGTAACTCTTTTAGTAGAGAATAAGAGAGGAAAATTAGGTAGATCTTGGCCCTCTAAAAATTAATGGTCATAAGTGGTGGTGCATTCTGTAACACATTTTGATTGCAAATTTGGCAATTTTATTGCAACATTGTTCTCATTTATTCAGTTGTGCTCTGTTAATGTTTTAAGAATTAGAAGCGGGTATAATAAAGTAGGTAAGAGACCGTAAATTGTTGTAGTTTTATGCAACTGTTTTTTAGGTAGTTGGAGACCCCATAAAGGAGTCCTAATTTGTGGTAACTTTACTTACATTCTGGCTGATGAGTATCAAACCTGAGATGCTGATTTTATAACCACTCCAAGAAGTTTGGGAGGTACAACTTCTGTCTTGTATATTGTTAAAGGCTAGCACTTTAAAGTTTATCAGAATGTGATTTGAGGGTAAAGAACATTTATTTAGTTTTATTAGGATTAAGGAGCAGGTGAGTGTGTTAAAGCCATGTCTCAATGGAAATAAAGGAATGCTCTGTGGCGGTTTGCAGTGAGAAGTTACTCTATGCAGAGCAGATGAGCGTAGAAGCATCAGTGTTAGTCGAGCATGGCTGGAAGGAGAAATAAGGTTGTTAATGAATAGGTTAGTAGTAGTGGTCCTTAAATGGATCCTTTGGGAATACCAGTGGTTATTGGGAGGTATTGGGAAGGGCAGAATGTTTTTTGAGAGATTGTCCAATCAGACAAATAGCTTGTAAGTCACTTCAGAGGAAATGGAGAAACAGTTCAGAAAGTTTTAATAGTAATTGTGATGGGAAATGCCACTGAATGCTTTAGATGAATTTATAATGGTACACATCGGCTTTGATTTCTAGCTAGTTTAATTAAACTGAAAGCTGTTGTCATGATTTGGTTGAAAACTATGCTGTGTGGGGTAGGGTAAATTACTGCTTGAAGGGAGATTGAATCTGGTTATAAATGCATTTTTCAAGAATTTTTGACAATGATGGAATAATTACAGTAGAATGAAAATTGGAGAGTTTGTGGATTTCACCCCTTCATATAATGGCAGAATTAATGACTCCATGGTTTAGGGACATTGGATTCAGAAATGTACTTGTTTATAAGAATGGTTACTGGTTATGATGGAGATTCTGCAGGCAGCTTTAGGTGTTCAAGTATGCCATCAGCGACTAGAGCGTTGGGTTTAAGTTTGCTAAGGAGTTTTTTGTGTACTTTTGGGAATGGCTGAAGGGTAAAGAAATGATTGCAGGTGAATTGTAGTTGAGATAATGACGTGTGTTTATGAGGTAATGAAGTTAATGAAGTGTCCACTATGTTAAAGTCAGATACTGAGTAGGGGCTAGACTTGTCAGGTTTTGGTAGCTTAATTAGCTGTCCGGAAAGTTTTAGGGGTTATGATCTGAAGGTTTTAGTATAGTATTTTTGTTCTAACTGTATAAACATTTTAATAACATTTTGCCTGCAGGTTTGAAATGAGGGTTGAATTTTTCTACAGCGGTTTTTCTTCTGCATAGAAACTGCACACAAGATGTTAAAAGGTATAGTGTTTGCCATAGCTTCACGTCTGAAATGTAGGAGAAGGCAGAATTACATTCAAGACTGTTTAGACAGGAAGAAGCTCAAAACTTTGTGGCATTTTTGAGTTAATCCCCCACTAAGAAGCATATGGAGAAGCTGCTTGTGTCTTTCGGCTTTTCCCGGTTAGGGGTCGCCACAGCGGAACTCCGGTCCGCTAATGATTGGCAGTAGATTTTTACATGCCAAGTTGCCAGCTCTGACGCACAACCTTCAACGAAGGTACGCCCATTCATGCATGTCTCCACACAGAAGACGCTCTAGCTGAGAATCGAACAGGACAACATCTTACTGTGAAGCGACAACGCTACCGAGCGAGAAGCTAATTAAGGTAAAAGTGAGCAGGGGCTCTGGAGATGTGACTAAGCTGTATGACTTACCTGCTGAGTTTTAGACTGCAGGTCCTGGTGAAGTACTTTTATAGTCCTCATTTCATAGCTCTTATCAGAGACCTCTTGTGGCTTCTTTGAAGGCCACTGAGTCTGTGGATCAAGGCAAGTCCCTCTGAGCTGAAGGCCCTCCCTTGGAAGTCTAACAGGATTCTTCACCAGATATCAGTTGCCAAAGTGTTTTATAGCTTCTGAAGGAGAAAGATGGTAAGCACATGATTTCAGTTAGGGAGGGCATCCCTAGTTGAAAGCTGGAATTCTGGTACTCTGTCCTCGAGCTTAGACATTCAGGGTGGTTGCTCCATCCATGTGAGAAAATGCAGATCAGCCTTCAGTGTCTACAGTGTCTCCTGCTAGGACAAAGAGGGAACCTTTTTAGAGAAGGGAGTCTCAACTCCCTCAGAGAGGAAGGGGGAAGAAGTAGACTACACTTCCTAAAGTATTTCCCCATTAATGTCTTACTTTGACATTGATGACACCATGTCCTTTGCTTCTGCTACAGAGGAAATCTTATTTGTAGACTCTTTGCAGAATGGAAGCCCACTCCATATGGGAAGCCAAGGAGGTATTGGGCATCCATAATAGGTATTTTGGATCTGGTGGGCCTTGACGTCCCTAAACCTGTAGTAATGCTTTCTATTCTGGAAGTTCCTGAGAATGCCTTCTTCACTGTACCCAAAGACTGCCAACACAACCCCATGCCCATAAAAAGTCTGATGCGTTTTATAGGGATCAGGCAGTCTCATAAATCCTTTTATAAAAACCCTGTGGTGGATCCAGTAGTGGAGTCTGTAGATCCCAGAGGTGAGGATGTTATTGTGTCCTACTCCCAGTATTCTCTCCAGTGACAGGGAAAGCAGAGTGCTGGACAGATTTGGGAAGAAAGTGTATGGAGTTGTCACTCTGATGTTTGAGCCATTGACAGATGTACATCACCAGGTTTCAGATTGCTCTTCTTGACTAGATGAGAAAGCGTCTAATGTGGATCTGGTGGTGAAGTTTTTGAACTTCACTCAGGCTATTACTGCACTGTATCAGTTATGCTTCTGACACTATGGCAACAGCATCCGGAGCAGCAGGTGTGTGTCTGTGATTAGAAGGCAGGGATGGGTGAGGCTTTATTCCCTGACAGACTATGTCAAAAGACAACTTATTAATGTAGCCATTGATAAGAATTTGCTTTTTGGGCCCCCCCCACACACACTATTTTTTAAAATTTTAATTAATATAGCCAAATGTGTGCATGTGTCACGATGCAATGTGTTATGAAAACAAAATTACGTTTTCCCTTTTGTACACATTATGCAAATGATTTTCTTGATAATTGCTCAATTGCTCATTTCCTGCCTTCCATGAATTATCACTCCTTTTGAGCATTATTCTGTATGTATTGTTCCCATATATTCCATTTATTTCTAGTTTGCTCCTTCCCTTTTTGAAGATCTCACTGCCAGTTCTTTTATCTTCTTTACAACAATTCTGATACAGTTGGCTTAGTTTCTGATTTCCATTTCCAGGTAATTGTTTGGCAGCCAACAGCATTAAACTTAGTAGGGCTTTACTGTGTCTTGGCAATTAATTTTCTGTTTCCCAGCTCAAAAGATTCACATGTTCTTCGTGTTTCACTGTTGCAGTCATTACATTTGGGTAATCTGCTGGCAGGTTGCCCTCAGTTGGCCTGATTAACAAACTATTGGGCCCTGCGTTGATTGCTGTCCCTTCTTCCATGACATCAGGTTGTCAGCGGTATAAAACATGCAGCATACACCATTACATCGGTCTTTCTTGCTGTGCGGTGCTCGAAGCAGAAGCAGTTCACAAGTGCCGGTCAGCTGACTCCTGAAATTTTCATTTGAGTTTCAGAACCGAAGTCTTCAACTTAAAGCTAAGTACCCCATTGGGGAAACTTTTTTTTTCTTGCTGCTTACCGATGTCAGTAAAAGTTAATAATTGCATTACTTGTGGAAAGCAAATACCTCATAAAGATTTTAATTCGTACTGTATTCCTTGCCTAGGCCCTGACCATGACGTACTTTGCTATCGGTTTTGTGCTTTATTTAATCAATCCATCTTCGGTACATTTTTGCATCTAAATATTTCGGTTCTTGATTTAATTATCCAGAAATGTCATCGGTTAGCCATCCGACTACCAGGATTCTGAAAAAAACGCAAAGATAAAGACAGAGACAGGCTGCCGAGATCCAAAACTGCCGGCGACGCTTCTTCTAAGCCAGTCGCCAGTTTGACGGTACTCAGTGAGGTGCTTTCACAGCCCCTGATACTTGCTACTTCTGATTCGCAGGCCTCTACTGAGACCCATTCGGAGTCTGGTATGCCGCGAGATACTTCACCTATGGAACCCGTGGATGTCTCTACCTTGGATGGGTCTGGAGCCGCTGTGCAAGCACCGGCTTCTGTGTGTATTCAGGCCTACAGACTTTCATATTAAATCGACACCGCCTTCATTACTAAGGCCTAAATCTCGATCCATGTCTAAAAAAACTACGCCCAGGCCACATGTTCAGGCCCCTATGCCTAAAAAACAAATGATAAAAATGGCTGAAGATCTAATTACTCTAATCAGGGTAGTCAACCCCCCCCCCCCCCAAGAGGCCTAGGGCTGAGCTTGATTATGAATCTTCTGAGCAGGATTCCATTTCTTCTGACTCTTCTAATGACCTGGATTTGTCCATACCTACTTATGAGGATTCTGATGCAGAGGATTCAATTCCCTCTGCTTCCCCTCCTGAGGACTTTTCTTTTGGGGAAACTTTGCATACTTTAAGCATTTCCACTGGGAAAGCCAGGAATTTTCTGATTCAAAACAGAGGCTTAGGGATTTCCTTCTTCTACCTCAGCATAGGCCTTTGGCTATACCTCCAGTATTAGACATTGTTGATGATGTGTTCTCGGAATCCAGTAAACCTGATCGATAACTACAGGGTTCCTGAGTCCCACAAGTTCCTTTTCAAAAATCCTGTTGCAGATCCAGAAACCATTTCTCAGGGGCCCAAGGGCATTAATGCTTCTACTTTTAAAAATCCTACCCCTTCTGATAGAGACTCCAGGGTGCTGGATAGATGGGGTAAAAAAGTTTATACTTCTGCAACCTTAGCAATCAGAGCTACTGCCAATTTCATATGTTAAAATATCAACAGCCTATTTATTATTGGACTGCTTAAACAGAAACTGATGATTCCTGACTGTGTGGAAAATAAAGATTTACAGGATTTAATGCATTCTGCTGAACAAGTTGGAAAACATACTTTGCAATGTGGTTTTGATTCTTTAGAGGCCTCTTGCAGGGCTGCTGTTACTGGGTCTGTGCTTAGAAGGCATGCTTGGCTTAAAGAGCAATCTTTATCTGATCATGTTAAAGCTAAAATGTTGGATGCTCCTTTAAATCAGGACCGCCTGTTTGGCAATAAGGCTGAAGAAATTCTTAAAAAGATTGACGATAAAGCTAAATCTATGCAAACTGTTAAAGATGTTTTTACAAGTGCAACCTCTAAGATTTAGTAGGCACTGGCCTATTTAAGAATTGGTCCTTTCCAGCTCCATCCAGATCCTCTCAAGCCAAACCCAGACACAGCAAAAACCCCAGGTTTCAGTCTCAGGGGACTCTTCAGAACCAAGCAGTGGGGAGACTCCACTTCCAAATCTGGAAATAGCAAGACACCCCCCTATGGTAAACAGTCTCAATGACTTCCTTTTAAAATTCCCAAGCACTTATCTTTTAACTGCCCCTTTGGGGGGGGAGGGATTGCTCTTCATGCAAAGAACTGGGAACTCGTAACCCAGGACAAATGGGTTTTAAATATAGTGTTCCAGGGATACAGATTTCATTTCCACACATTGTCAACACCAAACGGGTGGCCAGACCTGCCCCCAAATCAGTGGGCAGAGGCTCAAAAACAAGTACTTTCCCTCTTAAGCAAGGGGGCTGTTCAACATGTACCAGAAGAGGAAAAGGGACAAGGCTTCTATTCCAGGCTTTTTCTGGTACCCAGAAAAGACTAATCTTGGTGTCCAATCCTGGACCTGTCTACTCTTAACACCTTTCTGGAGATTCCAAAATTCAAGATGCTGACTTTTCACCAGTTACTTCCTATGCTAGGCAAAGACACCTGGTTGGCAACTCTAGATTTAAAAGAAGCATACCTGCACATCCCAATCGGGGAATCTTGCAGAAGGTACCTACGCTTCAAAGCAGGCTATTTGCGTTATCAGTTCCCTGCACTGCCCTTTGGCTTGTCTACTGCGCCCAGGGTATTCACAAAGTGCCTGGCTCCAGTTATTGCATTTTGCAGGCAAAGAAATATTCAAATATAATCATACCTGGACGATTGCCTAATTCAGACAGAAAACCATGGCATACTTTTAAATTATCTGGCATTTGTAAAAAGGGTTCTGACTTGTCTGGGATATGCCATAAACTAAAAGAAATCACAACTGGTACCCTGTCAACAGATTACATTCCTGGGTGCAAGCTTGAATACAACTGCCCAGATGGCTTTCCTTATGCCAGAGAAGCAAATTCATTCAGTAACTTACTTCAAACAAGTGGCCACAAAAACCCTGCTATCTGCACGACAAATACTGCAAGCCTTTGGGGTTCATGGCCTCCTGCATTCTTCTGATTCCATATGCAAGACTGCATATGAGGAAACTACAGTGGTATCTAAAAAGCCTATGGTGTCAACATTCTCAGGATCTAGAAGCAATGATTCTTATCATACCTTGCCTACGCCTAGAGTTCCTTTGGTGGGCAGAGGCCTGCCACCAAAACAAGGGGCTACCATTCACACTACCCCCTGCCTCCCAAACCCTAACAAATGACTCATCAGACTATACATGGGGGGGGGGGCTCACCTGGCGGGGAAGTGCATTCAGGGCAAATGGAACCCAAGTCAAATGCACCTGCATATCAATCAAAAAGCCATGTTGGCTGTACAAAATGCTCTGACAGCCTTCAAGGACCACATTCTTCCAGGACAATTAATGGTAAAGACGGACAACACCACTGTTGTGGTACATAAACAAGCAGGGGGGTTACACATTCCTACTCCCTCTGCAGACTAGCCATGGCATTGTGGAACATAGCCCTGAGCTACCAAATGCATCTACAAACTCAATTCCTGCCAGGAAAACTAAATACACTGGCAGACGAACTCGTGGACCTACACGAGTGGAAACTGGAACCAAGGATTTTCAACATGTTGACAAGCAAATGGGGAGCCCAGATATAGACCTGTTTGCCTCCCCCCAGAACTATCAATTGGACTCCCCACAAACAAGCTTGGAAAGTGGATGCTGTGTCCTTCAGCTGGAAAAAACTATCAGTTTATGCCTTTCCTCCTCTGCCTCTGCTCTCCAAAGTACTACTAAAGATCAAACAAGACAAAACCAAGGACGATTTTGATTGTTCCGGACTGGCCACGCCAACACTGGTACCCCCTCTTGTGCAGTTTCACTGTTGGCCAAATGGCACCTGCCTCATTCTCTTACCCTATTGTCTCAGCAGAAGAACCAGATTCTACACCCTCCTCTTCAAACACTGAACCTAGCAGCCTGGCTAATTACCTAATCTCTCCTTTACCATCCCTCAGTAAACCAGTGATGGATATAATTTTAGAAGCTAGGAGGCCTAGTACTCTAAAATCTTATGCTGAAAAATGGAAAAGATTCTGTGCCTGGAACCAGTCCCAAGGGATGAGCACAGCAGTGCCCAATTTACCTTAGATTTTACAACATGTAACTGAGATGCTTCACAAGGGTCTGTCTTTCTCCTCCATCAAAATTCACGCCTCAGCCATTTCAGCTCATTATAACACAGAACCTCTCCTCTTCTCTCATCCAATGCTCAAGCAGTTACTCAGAGGGGCCAAAAATTTACGACCACCCAGGAGAGCAACTCCAGCCTGGGATCTCAACTTTGTACTGGAAAAACTCACCCTTCCTCCCTTTGAGCCAGCTGCTACTGCAGACTTAAAATTCCTTTCTTGGAAAACAGCTTTCCTTTTAGTAATCACTTCAGCAAGAAGGGTATCTGAATTACAGGCCCTTAAGGCAGTGGAGCCTTTCATCATCTTTCATGCGGACAGGGTGTCCCTCAGGACTAATCCCTCCTTCATGCCCAAGGTGGTATCGTGTGTGTCCCGTAATCAGTCCATTCATTTGCCAACCTTCTTTCCTAATCCACAGAACAAAGGGGAACGGATACTGCACTTCTTAGAATTGCACAGACAACTTAGATTCTACTTGGACAGGACTAAACCTCAAAGGAAATCTGAACAACTGCTGGTGGCATTTGCTGCAGGGGCAGAGGGAAAGGCTATTTCAAAGCAAACCATTTCCAAATGGATAGGCCATTGCATTTGTTTCTGCGACAAGCACCATGGAAAACCTATCCCACTTGGGGATCAGACCCCACTCAACCAGGGCTGCATCTACCTCTACAGCCTTTCTCAGAGGCATCCGTACCAGGGACATCCTAGAAGCTGCTACCTGGGGTTCTGTACATAGTTTCACCAAGCATTACCATCTGCCAATTTTCTCTAAATCCAGAGCTGGCTGTGCCACTGCAGTCTTGCAGGGATTTATGGCTGGTCCTAATGCTATCTAAATTCCTCCTCCCATCCTTAGCTTTGGGAATCTACCCAAATGTGATGACTGCAACAGTGAAACACGAAGAACATAGTACAGTTGTGTACACTTATGATAAATGTAGATGTGCGAATGTATTCACTGTTGCAGTCCTGGTTACCCTCCCTCCAACCCCCTTACTTCTTTTGGCTATACTTCTACTCTCCTTTACTATGCTCAAAAGCATTTTGGTGTATTTGCTTTTTTGTTGGAGGTATAACCTTGTATATTTATAGATTTAATTGCTTCCCATTAGGGGGGCACCTGACATCTGGGGCAAGAAAAACTGATGTAATGGTGTCGGCAGTACATTTTATACCCCTGACAACCTAATGTCATGGAAGAAGGGACAGCAACTGACACAGGACCCAAGACTTTATTAGTCAGGCTGACGGAGGACAAGCAGATAACCCAAATGAGATGACTACAACAGTGAATACACTCTAACATCTACATTTATCGTAACTGTACACAACTGTACTTTCCTTTGGTGGACAGAGGCCTGCCACTACAACAAGGGGCTCCCATTCACTCTACCCCCTGCCGCCCAAACCATAACAGACTCATCAGACTATGCATGGGGGGGGCTCACTTGGCAGGGCAGTGCATTCAGGGCAAGTGGAACCAGTCGGATGCACCCGCACATCAATCAAAAAGAAATGTTTGCTGTACAGAATTCCGTGACAGCCTTCAAGGACCACATTCTTCCAGGACAATTATTGGTAAAGACAGACACCACTGTTATGTGGTACATAAACAAGCAGGGGGGAACCCACTCATACCCTCTCTACAAACACCTGCTGTTCCGGATGCTGTTGCCATAGTGGCAGAAGCATAGCCGATACAGTGCAGTAATAGCCTGAGTGAAGTCCAAGAACTTCATCACCAGATCCACATCAGACGCTTTCTCATCTAGTCAAGCAGAGCCATGGCTCTGTTGGAACACAACCTTGAGCTACCAAGTGCACCTTAAAGCGAAATTCCTGCCGGGCAAGCAAATTCACTGGCAGACTTCCTAAGCAGAAATCTCATGGACCCAGACGAGTGGAAACTGGAACCAAAGATATTCAACTTTTTGAGAAACAAATGGGGGAATCCAGAGCTAGACCTGTTTGGCTTCCCTCAGAACTACCAATTGGACAAATTCTGTACAAGGACTTCCCACAGTCATACTTGGAAAGTGAATGCCCTATCCTTCACCTGGGAAAGCCTCTCAGTTTATGCCTTTCCCCCACTGCCTGTCCTCTCAAATGTTCTGCTAAAGATCAGACAGGACAAACCAAGGACAATACTGATTGCACCAGACTGGCCACACCAACACTGGTAGCCCATCTTGCGCAGTATGTCACAGCTGGAACCATGGCACCTGCCTCAGACCCCTTCCCTGCTGTCCCAGCAGGAAGGCCAGATTCTGCACCCTCAACTTCAAACCTTGAACCTTACAGCCTGGCTAATTCCTTGAGGTCTCCAATAACATCCCTCAGTAAACAGGTGCTAGATGTCATTCTGGAGGCCTAGTACTAGAAAATCCTATGCTGAAATGTGGAAAAGATACTGTTCCTGGAGCCAGACTGGGGGTGGGGTGGGGGATGGGCATAATGGTGCCCAGCTTTACCGCACATTCTTCAGTACTTAACAGAGATGCTCCACAAGGGCATTTCCTTCTCATCAATTAAAATTCATGCCTCTGCCATTTCAGCTCATAATACTGAACCACCCCTCAGAGGGGCAAAAAATTTAAGACCACACAGAAGAGCCCGTACTCCAGCCTGGGACCTCAACTTTGTATTGGAAAATCTCACTCTGCCTCCTTTTGCGCCAGCTGCAACTGCAGAGTTGAAATTCCTTTCTTGGAAAACAGCCTTCCTTCTAGCCATCACTTCAGCAAGAAGAGTGTCTGAATTACAGGCCTTCATGGCAATGGAGCCATTCATCATCTTCCATGCAGACAGAGTGCCCCTCAGGACCAATCCTTCCTTTATGCCCAAGGTGGTGTCTAGTGTGGCCCTTAACCAGTCCATTCATTTGCCTACTTTTTTCCCAATTCCACAAAACAAAGGAGAACGAATATTGCACTCTTTGGATGTGCACAGGCAACTTAGATTTTATTTGGACAGGACTAAGCCTCTCAGAAAATCTGAAAAGCTGCTAGTGGGCTTTGCTGCAGGGGCAGAGGGGAAGGCCATTTCAAAGCAAACCATCTCTAAGTGGATAGCCCATCGCATTCATTTCTGCTATAAGCACCATGGCAAACCTACCCCATAAGGGGATAAGATCACATTCCACCAGGGCTGCATCTACCTCTACAGCCTTTCTCAGAGGTGTCCCTACCAGGGATATCCTAGAAGCTGCTACCTGGAGCTCTGTACATACCTTTACCAAGCATTACCACATGCCTATTTTTTCTAAGTCCAGAGCTGGTTTTGCCACTGCAGTTTTGCAGGGCTTAATAGCTGGTCCTGATGTTCTCTTTAACTACCTCCTCCCTTCCTTAGCTTTGGGAATCAACCCAAATGTAATGACTGCAACAGTGAAACACAAAGAACATAGTACAGTTGTGAATACATACCGTAAATGTAGATGTTAGAGAGTATTCACTATTGCAGTCCTGGTTACCCTCCCTCCAGCCCCCTGACTTCTCTTGGCTTTACGTTTCTTCTTGTTTAGTGTATTTCAGCATTCTGGTGTGATTGTTTTTTGTTGGAGGTATAACCTAACATATAATTGCTTTCCATTATGGGGCACCTGACATCTGGGGCAAGAAAAACTGATGTAATGGCGTCGGCTGCATGTTTTATACCCCTGATGACCTGACATCATGGAAGAAGAGACTGCTTCCAATGCAGGAATCTAAGACTTTGATATTCAGGCCGGCTAAAGGCTACCTGCAGGCAGATAAACCAACATCTACATTTATGGTAAGTGTACACAACTGTACTTTTCTTTCTCTTTGCCCATACTTTGATATCAATCTTTGATGGGGAAGGCAATCTCTAACTTGCAGCCCAAATAAGTTTTTTGTCTTCTCATTTTATTACCTTTCCCTATTTGCTCCCAGTACCATATATGTATGTGTGTGTGTGTGTGTGTGTGTGTGTGTGTGTGTGTGTGTGTGTGTGTGTGTTAAGTCCAGGTTTCCCTCCCTCCTTCCCCTCTTGGGACAGGCCTAATGGCTAACACCTCCTCATCCAACATGATTGGGGTGTTCTTTTATGGTGTATTTGCTTGCAACTACTGTTTTTTGATTTTATTGCATTGCATTATTACATAAATTTATGTTTTGCCTTCCTTCTGGGGGCACCTGACATCTGGGGCAAGAAAAACTGAAGAAAATGGCATCGGCTGGTTCTTTTATACCCCTGTCGCACTGACGTCAGGGAAGAAGCGACGACATCCGACGCCGGACCTAGACTTTGGAATTCGGCCGACCGAGGACCCGCCTGGCGGCAGGAAAACCCATCTGTTATAACTGCAGCTGTATTAGCACTCTAACATCTACATTTATGGTAGGTACAAAACTGTACTTTCTTCGTGTTTTACTGTTGCAGTCATCACACTTGGGTTATCTGCCTGTAGGTAGCCCTCAGTCAGCCCGAATACCAGAGACTTAGTATTTCTGTGTCGGTTGCTGTCGTTCCAGGTCTGTCGTCAGGGTTATAAAAACAGGCAGCTGATGCCATTACATCCGTCTTTCTTGCTGAGGAGCCAGAAGCAGAAGCCATTCACACGAGTGCCAGTCTGCTGCTACCTGAGTTTTAGGTATCGAATTGAATTATCCTGAAGTCTTCTAAAGTTAAGTACCCCATTGGGGATCCTTTTTTCTTGCTCTAGCCGATGTCAGAAAAAGTTAACAATTGTCTTGCCTGTGGAAAGCAAATACCATCCCAAGATTTTCATTCTTACTGCGTCAGCTGTTTAGGCCCAGACTACAATGTCCCCCGCTGTCAGATGTGTGTCTTGTTCAAAGCCCAAACTATTCATCGTTGGGCCCTTATTGTCGCTAAATACTTTTGTTCTTGATCTCTGTATTCCGAAATGGCTTCGGTAAGCCATCCAACTACCGATCTACTGAAAAAATGTAAGGATAAAGACAGAGACAGACTACACAGGTCCAAAGCTGCCGATGATGCTTCCATTAAGCTAGTCGCCAGATCACTGGTACTCAGTGAGGTGCTTTCGCAGCCCCTGATGCCCACTTCAGTGGATTTGCATGCCTCTACCGAGACCCGTTTGGGGTCTCTTTTGACGGAACCTGCAGATGTCTCTACCTTGGATGGGTCCGGAGCCGCTAAGCAGGCACCAGCTTCTGAAGAAAGTTTCTAAGGCCAAGAGTAAACGCTACGCCTAAAAAAACGATGACCCAAAAGCATGCACCTGCTTCCTTGCCACATCATTAAATGCTTAAAATGGCAGAAGATCATATGTTGATTTAGGAGAAGTCAGCCTTCCCTTGCTAAGAGAAAGAGACCTGTCCCCAGCAGCTTTAACAGGCCAAGAGTCTGACTCTGAGGTATCTGATTATGAAGACATGCCTTTATCTGCTTATGAGGATTCAGATGCAGAGGAATCTATTCCCTCTGCTTCTCCTGCAGAGGATTTTTCTTTTGGTGAAACCTTACATACTTTGAGAGCATTTCCACTGGGAATGCCAAGACTATCCTCAGTCTAAAAAGAGACGCTGAGAATTTCTAGACTTGCTATAACTTAGGCCTTTAGCAATACCCCCAGTCCTGGATGTTGTGGACGATGTCTTTATGGAGTCCAGTTTAACTCCTGATACCTTGCCTCCTGCTCCTAGGAAACCAGACAGGTACTACAGAGTTCCTGACTCTCTCAAATTACTTTTCAAAAATCCTACTGCTGACCCAGAGGTAATCTTTCAGGGGCCCAAAGGTATCATAGCAACTACAACTAAGAATCCCACTCTTTCGAACAGTGATTTCCAGAGCTTTAGACAGGTGGGGTAAGAAAGTATACACCTCTGCAACTCTCGCCATTAGGGCTTTGAATTGCCAGTTTCACATTCTGAAGTGCCAAGAACATATTATGGAACTTATTGAACAAAAAATAGCTACCTTTACGGACTGTGCAGAAAATAAAGAATTACAAGAGTTTATGCATTCTGCAAGCCAAGTCAGCAAGCATACATTGCAGTGTGGCTTTGATGCCCTAGAAGCATCTTGCAGGGCAGCAGTCACTGGTTCTGTACTGAGAAGGCATGCTTGGCTTAAGGAGCAGACCTTGTCAGACCATGCCAAATCAAAATTACTAGATGCTCCTTTGAATAAGGACAATCTGTTTGGTTCCAAAGCAGAATAGGATGTTCTTTGTGTTTCACTGTTGCAGTCATCACATTTGGGTTATCTGCCTGCAGGTAGCCCTCAGCCGGCCTGAATACCAGAGTCTTTGGATTTCTGTGTCGGATGCTGTCGCTTCTTCCTTGACGTCAGGTCGTCCAGGGTATAAAACATGCAGCTGAAGCCATTACATCAGTCTTTCTTACTGTGCAGTGCCCGAAGTAGTAGTAGTTCGCAAGTGCCGGTCGGCAGACTCCTGAAATTTTTGCTTTAGAGTTTCAGACCCAAAGTCTTCAAAAAAGATAAAGTACCCTGTTGGGGATAATTTTTTCTTGCTCTAACCGATGTCAGAAAAAATTAACAATTGTCTTGCCTGTGGAAAGCAAATACCTCGTATAGATTTTCATTCTTACTGCGTCACCTGTTTAGGCCCAGACCACGACGCCCCTCGCTTTTGGTTTTGTACCCTGTTCAACGCCCAAACTATTTGTCATCGGGCTATTTTTGTAGCTAAATACTTTCGTTCTTGATCTCCGTATTCTGAAATGGCCACGTTAAGCCATCCAACTACCAATCTTCCAAAAAACGTAAGGATAAAGACAGAGACAGCCCGCATAGGTCCACAACTGCCTATGATGCTTCCTTTAAGCTAGTCGCCAGTCTGCTGGTACTCTGTGAGGTGCTTTCGCATCCCCTGATACCTGCTACTACAGATTCGCAGACCTCTACTGAGACCTATTCAGAGTCAGATATGCCACGAGATGCTTCTTCGACTATAGAACATGCGGATGACTCTACCTTGAATGGGTCCAGAGCTGCTGTGCAGGCCCTGGCTTCTGAGGGTGTATTCAAGCCTACAGACTTTCATATTTAACCAACGGCATAATTTCCATCTAGAAGTACCGAATTCCTTTGGGCTAAAACTCGCACTATGCCTATAAAATCTACAACCAAACCGCTGACTCAGGCCCATATGCCTCAAAAACAAATGCTTACAATGGCTGAAGACCTTATTACCTTAATTAGGGGAAGCCAGCCTTCCCCCTCTGAGACCTAGAACCGAGATCAGGAATGTGATAGCTCTGCTCCTTCATATTACCAGGATTTGCCCTTGTCTACTTATCAGGATTCTGATGCAGAGGATTCCATTCCCTCTGCTTCCCCTCCAGAAGAATTTTCTTTTAGTGAAACCTTGCATACCCTTCGGGAGCATTTCCACTGGGAAAGCCAGGACTATTCTGAGTCCAAAAAGAGGCTTAGGAAATTCTTACTCCTGCCTCAACACAGGCCTCTAGCTATCCCTCCTGTTCTGGCTATTGTAGATGATGTTTTCTTGGAATCTAGCCTTACCCCAGACTACCTCCAGCTCCCAGAAAACCTGAGCGGTACTACAGAGTACCCGACACTCAAGTTATTCTTCAATAATCCTACTGAGGATCCAGAGACCATTTCCCAAGGACCAAACGGCATTAAGGCTACTGCTGCCAAAAATCCTACCCCTTCTGATAGCGATTCTAGAGCCTTAGACAGATGGGGTAAGAAGGTATACACATTAGAGCTTTAAATTGCCAATTTCATATGTTAGTGTCAGCAACATATTATGGGACTACTTAAACAGAAAATTATGTTGATTCCTGAGTGTGCTGAACACAAAGACTTGCAAGATTTAATGCATTTTGCAGAACAAGTTGGTAAACATACTTTGCAATGTGGTTTTCATGCTTTAGAAGCATCTTGCAGGGCTGCTGTTACTGGATCTGTACTTAGAAGGCATGCTTGGCTTAAGGAACAAAACTTGCCAGATCATGTTAAAGCTAAATTACTGGATGCACCCTTAAACCAAGACCGCCTTTTTGGCAACAAAGCAGAGGAAGTCCTCAAAAGGATGGAGGAGAAAGCAAAATCTATACAAACTGTTAAAGATTTTCTACAAGTACAGCCTCCCAGATTCAGTAGGCATTGGCCTTCAAAGAACTGGTCCTTTCCAGTCCCTTCCAGGCCTTCTCAGTCCAAACCCAGGAACAGCAGACCACGTAGACTTCAGTTTCAGGCTACGCACAGATCTAAGCAGTGGGAGGCTCCCACTTCCAAAGCAGGGAGTAGTAAGCCACCCCCCTATGGAAAAATGACACAGTGACTTAACCTTAACCCTTCCAAGCCCTGCTCAACTACTTGCTCCCTTAGGAGGAAAGCTCGCCCTGCATGCAAAAAACTGGGAACTCTTACCCAGGGCAAATGGGTTTTGAACATAGTTTCCCGAGGATACAGATTCCACTTCCACACACTACCAACCCCCAAATGGTTGGCCAGACCTCCCCCCAAATCAATGGGCGGAGGCCCAACAGCAGGTTCTCTCTCTTCTCAATATCAGGGCTATTCAACCTGTCCCAGGAGAACTGGGGGGGACAAGGTTTTTATTCAAGACTTTTTCTGGTACCCAGAAAAGAAACCTCCTGGCGTCCTATCCTGGACCTCTATTCTCAACACCTTTCTGGTGGTTCTAAAATTCAAAATGCTAACCCTTCAACAGCTTCTTCCTATGCTAGCCAAGGATTCCTGGCTGGCAACCATAAACTTAAAGGAAACTTACCTGCACCTCCCAATAAGAGAATCCTTCAGACAATACCCAAGTTTCAGGGCAGGCTCCATGCACTTTCAGTTCTCTGCACTTCCCTTTGGCTTATCTACTGCACCCAGGGTGTTCACAAAGTGTCTAGCTCCAGCCATTGCATTTTGCAGGCAGTGAAATATTCAAATTTACCCATACTTGGATGATTGTCTGATGCAGGCAGAAAGCCAGGACTTGCTATTACAACACCTGGCATTTGTAAAGAAATTTCTAACCTCACTGGGGTACACCATCAATGAAAAGAAATCTCACCTAGTACCCTGCCAACAGATTGTATTCCTGGGAGCAAGCTTGAACACAGCTTCCCAGATGGCATCCCTCACTCCAGAGAAACAAGTTTATTTGACAACCTACTTCAAACTATTGGCCACAAAAACCCAGCTTTCTGCAAGGAAAATACTGCAAGCTCTGGAGTTCATGGCCTCTTGCATTCTGCTAATTCCATATGCAAGACTGCACATGAGGAAACTCCAAAGGTATCTAAAACGTCTATGGTGTCAACATTCTCAGGACCCAATGGTATCTAAAACGTCTATGGTGTCAACATTCTCAGGACCTGGAAACAATGATTCCTGTCATTCCTTGTCTAAGGACAGAATGCCTTTGGTGAGCAGAGGTCTGCTACCACAAGGGACTCCCTTTCACTCTACCCCCTACCTCCCAAACCCTAACACACTCATCAGACTATGCATGGTTAAAGATGGACAACACCACAGCTATGTGGTACATAAACAAGCCGGGGGGAACCCACTCCTACCTTCTCTGCAGACTAGTCATGGCTCTGTGGAGCACAGCCTTGAGCTACCAAGTGCACCTACAAGCTCAATTCCTGCCAGGCAAACTAAATTCACTGGCAGACAACTTAAGCAAAAATGTTATGGACCCACACGAATGGAAACTAAAACCCAAAATATTCAACCTCTTGAGAAACAAATGGGGGACCTCAGAGATACACCTGTTTGCCTCCCCTCAGAACTACCAACTGAACAAATTCTGCACCAGAACTCCCCACAGTCAAGCTTGGAAAGTGGATGCCCTGTCCTTTACCTGGGAAAGCTTCTCGGTTTATGCCTTTCCCCCTCTGCCTCTCCTCTCGAAGGTTCTACTAAAGATCAAACAGGACAAGCCAAGGACAATATTGATTGCACAAGACTGACCACACCAGCACTGGTGTACCCTGTCTTGCGCAGTATGATATTGCTGCAACCATGGCACCTGCCTCAGACCTTTTCCCTGCTATCCCAGCAGGCAGGCCAGATTCTGCACCCTCAGCTTCAAACCCTGAACCTTGCAGCCTGGCTAATTCCATGAGCTCTCCTCTAGCATCTCTCAGTAAGCAGGTGCGGGATGTCATTCTGCAGGCAAGGAGGCCTAGTACCAGAAAGTCCTATGCTGAAAAATGGAAAAGATACCGTTCCTGCAGCCAGGCTCCGGAGATGAGCCCAACGGTGCCCAGCTTACCTCATATTCTAGTGTGTTTAACAGAAATGGTTCACAAGGGCCTATCCTTCTCGTCAATTAAGATTCATGCCTCTGCCGTTTCAGCACATTATAATACTGAGTCACCCCTCTTCTCTCACCCCTTGCTAAAACAGTTCCTTGGAGGGGCAAAAAGTTTTAAGACCCCCCCCCAGGAGAGCTCCCACTCCAGCCTGGGACCTTAACTTCGTATTGGTAAACCTCACTCTTCACCCCTTTGAGCCAGCTGCAACAGCAGAGTTGAAATTCCTTTCTTGGAAAACAGCATTACTTCTAGCCATCACTTCAGCAAGAAGAGTGTCTGAATTACAGGCCCTTATGGCAGTGGAACCCTTCATTGTCTTCCATGTGGACAGGATTTCCCTCAGGACTAGTCCTTCCTTTATGCACAAGGGTGGTGTCTAGTGGTGCCCTAAGCCAGTCCATTCATTTGCCTACTTTTTTCCCTAATCCACAAAACAAAGGGGAATGGATACTGCACTCTCTGGACGTGCACAGACAACTTGGATTCTGTTTGGACATGACTAAGCCTTTCAGAAAATCTGACCAGCTCCTAGTTGGCTTTGCTGCAGGATCAGAGGGGAAGGCCATTTCAAAGCAAACCATTTCCAAATGGATGGCCCATTGCATTCATTTCTGCTACAAGCACCATGGAAAACCTACCCCACAGGGGATAAGATCTCATTCCACTAGGTCTGCATCTACCTATATGGCATTTCTCAGAGGAGCCCCTACCAGGGACATCCTGGAGCTCTGTACATAACCTTCACCAAGCATTACCACCTGCCTGTCGATTCTAAATCCAGAGCTGGATTTGTCACAACAGTCTTGCAGGGCTTAATAGCTCGCCGTAATGCTCTCTAACTACCTCCTCCCTTCCTTTGCCTTGGGAATCAACCCAAATGTGATGTCTGCAACAGTGAAACATGAAGAACATAGTACAGTTGTGTACACTTACCGTAAATGTAGATGTTCGGGTGTATTCACTGTTGCAGTCCTGGTTATCCTCCCTCCAGCCCCCTGACTTCTCTTGGGTCTACCTTTCCTTCTTGTTTGGTATATATACATGTTTTCATGTGTATTTGCTTTTTGATGGGGGTGTACCATACCATATAATTGTTTCCTATTGTGGGGGCACCTGACGTCTGGGGCAAGAAAAACTGATGTAATGGCGTCGGCTGCATGTTTTATACCCCTGGACGACCTGATATCATGGAAGAAGCGACATCATCCAACACAGAAATCCAAAGACTCTGGTATTCGGGCCGGCAGAGGGCTACCTGCAGGCAGATAACCCAAATGTGATGATTGCAACAGTGAATACACTCGAACATCTACATTTATGGTAAGCGTACACAACTGTACTTTCTTAAAAAGATGGAAGAAAAAGCTAAATCTGTGCAGACAGTCAAAGATTTCTTACAAGTACAGCCTCCTAGATTCAGTAGGCATTGCCCCTCGAAACATTGGTCCTTTCCATCCCCCTCTAGGCCATCTCAAACTAGACCAAGGGGAAACAGACCCCCCCCCCCCAGACTACAGTCTCAGGGTATGGAGAGATCTAAGCAATGGAGTGCCTTCACTTCAAAATTAGGGAGTGCTAAGCCACCCCCTTATGGGAAGAATTCCCAATGACTTATCAACTCCACTCCCCACCTCTATCCAGCTGCTTGTGCCCCTAGGAAGAAAACTTGCCCATCATGTTAAAAACTGGACTTCCATTACCTAAGACCTATGGGTCCTCAACATTGTATCCCAGGGGTACAAATTTTACTTCATCACTGCCAACCCCAATAGGGTTCCCAGACCTTCCTCCAAACCGTGGGCAGAGGCACAAAAACAGTTAAATCCCTGCTCTGTGTAAGGGCAATTCAACCTGTTCCTGCAGAACAGATGGGTCAAGGGTTCTATTCCAGACTTTTCCTGGTGCCCAGAAAACAGGGCACTTGGTGCCCAATCCTAGATCGTTCCATTCTAAATACCTTCTTGGTGGTACCAAAATTCAAAATGCTCACCCTGCAGCAGCTTCTTCCTATGCTGGCCAAAGATGCCTGGTTAGCTACCCTGGATTTAAAAGAAGCCTATCTGCACATCCATATAAGGGACTCATGCTGGAAATATCTTCGCTTCAGGGCAGGATCTATGCATTATTAGTTCTCTGCACTTCCCTTTGGCTTATCCACTGCTCCTAGAGTATTCACAAAATCCTGGCTCCAGCAATTGCTTACTGCAGACAGAGAAAAATTCAAATTTACCCATACTTGGACGACTGCCTGATTCAGGCAGACAGTCAGGAAATGCTGTTGTAGCACCTGACATTTGTAAAAAAAACTTCTAACCTCCCTGGGGTATACCATCAATGAAAAGAAATCAAAACTAGTCCCCAGTCAAAAGATTGTATTCCTGGGAGCAAGCTTGGACACAGCATCCCAGATAGGTTTGTTTTTGTGGTGTAAGGAAATGCTATCTGACAGACTACTTAAGTCAAATGGCCACCAGAACCCAGCTATATCTGCAAGGAAAATCCTGCAGGCCCTGGGGTTCATGGCCTCATGCATCCTACTAATTACATATGCCAGACTGCATATGAGGAAACTTAAATTGTACTTAAAAAGTCTTTGGTGCTAACATTCTCAGGACCTGGAAACAGTCATTCCTATTGTACCTTGTCTAAGGACAGAGTTTCTTTGGTGGGCAGCAGCATGCAACCACAACAAGGGACTAACCTTTACTCAACCACACGCTGCCTAGACCCTAACCACAGACTCATTAGGTTCTGCCTGGGGGGCATACCTGGACAAGTTCATTCAGGGCAACTGGAGCTCAAGTCAAATTCATCTGCACATAAATCAAAAAGAGATTCTAGCTTTGCAGCATGCTCTAACAGCTTTCAGATCCCTACTCTCACCAAGACCCCTGCTAATAAAAACAGACAGCACCACAGTTATGAGGTACATCAACAAGCAGGGGGGAACCCACTCTTACCCACTCTGCAGGCTAGCCATGGCCCTGTGGAACACGGCCTTGGAAACGCAGGTCCATCTGCAAGCTCAATTCCTGCTAGGCAAACAAAACTCACTGGCGGACTACTTAAGCAGAAGTCTCCTAGACCCACACGAGTGGCAATTAGAGCCCAGCACCTTCAGCCTTCTGATTCAGAAATGGGGGACCCCAGAGGTGGATCTCTTTGCCTCCTCTTGCAATCACCAGCTCAGCAACTTCTGCACCAGGACACCTCACAGTAGGGCCTGAAAAGTGGATGTCGTATCCTTCCAGTGGGTAAACCTCTCAATCTGTGCAATTCCCCCTCTGCCCCTTCTGTCAAGAATATTGCTCAAGATAAGACAGGACAGATCAAGGACAATTCTGATTGCCCGGACTGGCCATGCCAGCACTGGTAACCACTCCTGTGCAGCCTGGCACCCACTCCTGTGCAGCCTGGCACCTAACCCAGAGCCCCACCCTGCACATTCAGCAGTGGGGACAGATCTTGCATCCACAGCTGCAAACCTTAAATCTTGCAGCCTGGCTTATTCCTTGAATTCTCCCCTAGTGTCCAGCCTAAGCAAGCAGGTACTGGACGTCATTCTTGAAGCCAGAAGACCCAGTACAAGGAAATCCTATGCTGGGAAGTGGAAAAGGAAATGCTCCTGGATTCAATCTAAAGGCGAGGACACAACTCTGCCCTCCCTACTTCTAATCTTGGATTACTTAGCAGATCTACTCCACAGAGGCCTATCCTTTTCATCCATTAAGATCCATGCCTCTGCCATCTCGGCTCATACTCTGAGCTGCCCCCATTCTCTCACCCTCTCATCAAACGGTTCCCGAGAGGGGCAAACAACTTAAGGCCACCAAGGAGAGCACCCACCCCTGCTTGGTACCTTAACTTTGTACTGGAAAAGCTCACACTTCCCTCCTTTGAGCCTGCAGCGTCAGCAGACTTAAAATTCCTCTCTTGGAAAACAGCATTGCTCCTGGCCATCATTTCAGCGAGGAGTGTCTGAGCTACAAGCACTTATGGCCGTGGAACCCTTCATTATTTTTCATGCTGACAGGGTCTCCCTCAGGACTAATCCTTCTTTTATGCCCAAAGTAGTGTCCAGTGTGGCTCTCAACCAATCTATCCATTTGCCAACCTTCTTCCCTAATCCTAAAAATAAAGGGGAAAGGATCCTGCACTCCTTGGACGTGCACAGACGGCTCAGATTCTACCGGGATAGGACTAAGCCCTTCAGGAAATCTGACCAGTTACTATTCAGTTTTGCACCAGGGGCAGAGGGCAATGCCATCTCAAATCTTGTATCCATTTCTGCTGCAAACATCATGGGAAACCAACCACTCAAGGGGTCAAAACACATTCCACTAGGGCAACTTCTACATCTGCAGCATTCCTCATGGGATTTCCTACCAGGGGCATTCTGGAGGTAGCAACCTGGACCTCTGAACACACTTTCACCAAGAATTACCACCTGCCTATATTTTCCAAATCCAGGGCGAGTTTTGCAACTGCAGTCCTGCAGGGCATTCTAGCCATTCCAAACACTTCTTGACTGCCTCCACTCTTTCTACAGCTTTGGGAAATCAACCCAAGTGTGACTGCAACAGTGAAACCTGAAGAACATAGTACAGTTGTGTACACTTACCATAAATGTAGATGTTCAAGTGTATTCACTGTTGTAGTCCTGGTTTCTCTCCCTCCAGCCCCCTTCTCCCTCTCTCTCCTCTGTGTATACTACACACCCCTTGCATGGGGTATTGGTATTTACTTTTTACTGGTGGAGATTTTTCCACCATAGCTTATCTCCCTACTGGGGGGCTCCTGACATTTGGGGCAAGAAAAACTGTTGTAATGGCATCGGCTGCCTGTTTTTATACTCCTGATGACCTGACGTCAGACCTGGAGTGACAGCAACCAACGCAGAAATATTAAGTCTCTGGTATTTGGGCCGACTGAGGGCTACCTGCAGACAGATAACCCAAGTGTGATGACTGCAACAATGAATACACTCTAACATCTACATTTATGGTAAGTGTACACAACTGTACTTTCTGACTCTGCCTTATACAAAGTTCGAAGTCTTCAACTAGCTCGTGACTAAAACCCTATCCCATGATGCACTAGGAGAGCTCCCCATATCTCATTTCCCACTAAACAAGATTAGGTGCTCTTCCTACTAGCTCTGGCTAAGTAGTTTTTTTTTCTGCGTTATATTCTGTTTTATTCCAGCTAAATATTATTTGAATTGTCTGTGTATCACTTTTTCTGCTGCTGTATTTGCTGTTGGCTGTCATTTTTTTCCATTAGGCCTTTCTTCCCCCTATCCTGTCATTAAACTTAAATGTAGAAAACCCATTTTAGTTAGAGGGCTTTTTTTCCCTAAAGTATAGGCTAGTTTGTTTAAGTTAGAGGTCTGCCTTAGCCTGTTTAAGTTAGAGGGTTTTTCCATTTGCTTTTCTTTAAATTCTCAAGGCTAGCTCATTTATGTTAGAGAGCTGCCTTTGCCCGTTTTAGTTAGAGGGCCTTTCTTGTGTGTTTTGACTGATCGCTATTGTACTTATTAAAAAAAAGTAGCATTAGTAGTGAATTTTATAAAGTTATATTTTTATATTTCTGGTTTTATCCTACGGTTAGCTGTTTTCTTGTTATTGTTCCTGTTTAGTCATGTCTTACAAAAATTCTGAGGAAACTAAAACTAAACCCTCTGGGTTTAAAAAATATGTAAAGTGCAGCCAAAAAAATGTCCATAACTGATGGACATACCATTTGTGTCTGCTGCCTCGGAGTGGTTCACCTTCAGGAATCCTGTTATGTCTGTCACTCATTTAATCACAGGGTCTTGTTAGAGAGAAAGAACAAGCTTATTTTGAGAGGCTTGTCGAACACCCCTTTTTCAGAAGCAATTGAAGAAGGTCAGGGTCCTTCAAAGTCAAGCCAATCCCCTTTTTCAAAATTGGACAAGTTGGGGAAAAGGTCCTCATCCTCAAGTGCTCAGTCGGAGCCATCAAAAAAGTTACCTAAAGTTTCTTCTTTTGACTTGAAAGCTGTCAGGCCCGAGAAGTCTTCTTACCCCGGCTCCTTCCAAGTCAGTGCCGATGGAGTTTCAATTGTGGAGCCGGTCCCCTGAATTGGAACCGGTATCTCCCACTTTAACGTCTCCCTTATTGCAGTCTTCCAGATTTCCTGCTCCCTCCACTTGATCCTCCAGGAGCCTGTCTGATGATGTGGATCATATGGTGCAGAATCTATTGAGGACAGCAGCTCGCCATACTTGTCGGAGCCAACCCAGAGGGCTTCGGAACTGACCAAACCTACCCTTTTCACCATAGATTCCTCCTCCAATCAACCCCGGATCTCTGAGCCAGAATGTCTAGATCTGATTGTAGTGTAACCATTTGAAGTGAGACCAATCACAGGATCTTCGGTTCTGACTAGTGCTTCAACGTTCTCTGTTCCATCCGAACTTGAGGACTCTAGGAGCTGACTATATGCATTCGGGTCCAGGGAGGGGAGTCGGATCAGACAGTTGTCTGATCCAAACTTGCCTCTCATGGCATCGGCTTGGGTGAGCTTGGCTCCGACCTCAGCCTATGAGACAACCCCCTTGGTTCCAGGGATTCCCTCTGGTTCTTCGGAGCTGAGAGTCTCATTGGATCAGGAGCAGGGGGCTTTTGAGGTGATGAGTGCTGTGTCCACAGACAGGTCCACACTCAGGTCGGGACATTCTTTCCCCGAAGACACCGGTGTCTGTCTTGGTATCACTGCATCCACAGAGATGCAGAGACCCTAGGCCTCAGGATGCCCCATTGGGTGACCCCTTTCTTCAGAAAACTCTCCAGAATACCCTTCTGAAGAGATCCCTCGGAAGAGGCTAGTAAGAGGAAGCATTTAGCCTCCCCAGAAGGGTCCAGCACTTCAGATACAGACCTTGGTGCTTCAGAAGGGTCCCCACTGTCGCCCTCTGAGGATGTCTCCTTCGCAGACATCATGGAAATACTAAAACAGAGAGGTGGCTGGAAGCCCATCAACCCTTCTGAGGAGGAGTCTGCATACTTGACTTTTGGGTCTCACTCTTCTGCCACTTTAGTATCTCCGCCCTTTGAGCTGATAGTTAGTTTGTTGAAATTTTTTTCATTATTTTGTGAGGGGGGTATTGTATTAGGTATATTGTTAGGAAGTTTTTAATGGCTTTTTAGTATATTTGTTAGATGAATTTTGTATTTGTATATTTAATTGATTCATTTTTCTGATTGGTTTTAGTAAGTAGGTGTGTTCATGAAAAGACTTATAAGATGTCTAACTTACATTTTACATTTCACTCTGATGATGCCCAACATTAGGAATGGGTGAAAGCGCTTAGTGATTTTATTTGTGTTTTTATTTGTCAAGTTGCTGTGTTAGCAATTAAAGCGTTCAACCATCGTGGAGCCTCTCCGGTGTATTGGTTTACCAGTTTGTTGAAATACGTGAGAGTCAAACTCTGTGGAACCTATTCCTCGGAGGCCAAACAAATTCACCACCTCACCTTCAGACAAGGAATTTCTTATCAAGGGAGTCCCTGTAGATGCTATGGTGGTGGTGACAGCCACCAAAAAGGAACTTCCAGAGACGTCCTCTGCTGTCCATCTGCCAAAGAGTCTCCTACAGTGGACAGATATGGAAAGTGCATCTTCTCTTCAGTGACTTTCACACTTAGGTCAGTGAATTATGTACTCACTTTACTAGACTTCAGAGGGATTTCCTGAAAGAGCTAGGAGATACCCTCCAAGGTTCAGTTGCTGAAGGGGCATCGGACAAGGTTTCCTCTCAGCTCTGCACCTTAACCTCAGTGGTCAACTCCTCCATGAGGTTTATTTCTTATGCAGCGGATGGAGCTATCAGGGCAGCGGGTTCAGGAGTTTCCCTAAGGAGACTTTCCTGGATATGCTTGTGTGACTTTGTGGAACCCTTTAAATCTTCTTTTGTGAAGAACCCTTTCGATGGCTTATCTTTGTTCTGGCCAAAAGTCAAAGTCTCACTAACCAGGTGTGAACAAGGAGGAAAGACTATCTCTGCTGTTGGAGTCTGTTTTTCCTTACCTACCAGACCTTACCCAAAGGGTCAGGAAAGGAGGGAAAATGTGGTTTTGAAAATGCCAGAGAGCTTTCCAGGAGACACGTGATGATTCTTCCCCCAGGGACAGAGGGGGAAGTGCTAATGGACGTCTACCACACAGCAGAGGGGGTCCGCAACACGAGAGTGATAGGGAAACCTTCCTTGGTAAGTCTTTTCAGCGCTCCTGAAAGGAGGCCCACCTGTCCATCTCTGGAGGCAGTCGGGGGCTGCTTATCTTTGTACCCAGAAGCCTGGCTAATAATGACAAAAGACAAATGGGTACAAAGCATCATATCCAGAGATTACTCCACACCCTTTTCCTTCCCCGTCCCAAACACAAAAAACATCCCGGACATTCCACCTATTCAAAGGGATCCGGCAACTCTAGAAATACAAAAGTTGCTAGGCAAGAGTCATCCAAACAGTCCCTGCAGACCAAATAGGATATGGAACTTACTCAAGGTTCTTTTTAGTTCCAAAGAAAACAGGGGATTGGAAACCTTTCTTGGATCTCAGCAAATTAAGTAAATCAGTAAGAAAGTCAAAGTTCTGGATGGTAGCACTGCAGTCAGTGCTCCCTTTTCTAGGATGAGACAGTTGGATGTGCTCTATAGATCTCCAGGATGTGTACTACCACATAAAAATGGACAGGTAATCTAGGAATCATTTGTGCTTTTGGCTGGGAGCCAGACGCTACCAGTTACGAGCTCTGCCCTTTGGCCTCACTACAGCTCCCAGAGTGTTCACCAAGTGTATGGCAGTAGTAACTGCTTACTTGAGATGCCTAAGGTTCTGAGTGTTTCTGTACCTAGACAACTGGCTCCTAACTGCCACCACCAAGCATCTACTATCCAAAGCAAGAGACACCACTTTACATCTCTGCTGTCACATAGAGGTATCACAGTAAATTACAAAAAATCTACCTTGTTGCCACCTCATCGTATCGTTTTTATAGGAGCAGATCTAGATACAACAAACAATGATGGCAAAGCTTCATTCCGACAGGGTTCAAGTCCTGCAATGTCCAGTCCTAAACCTTCTGTCCAAGAAAAAAGCACAAGCAAGAACAGTCCTCCGAGTATCAGAACCATGGCAGCCACAATAACCCTGATTCCATTAGCACATGAGAATACTACAGTGGCTACTATTCACTCAGTGGTCCATGCAGGAGATACCCATGTCCCACCAAATTTTGATAATGGAATCCTGCAGGAAAGACCCTCGTTGGTCGCTTTACTCCACTCATGTGACTTTGGGTCATCCCTTTATTCTTCCCCAGTCTTTAATCACAATGACCACGGACGCTTCCCAGATTGGGGGGGTCATTATCTGGGAAGGACAGGTCAAGGCACTTGACAGGACCATGAGGCCCATTTGCACATCAGTTTCATAGAGATGAGAGCAGTGCTTTTAGTGTTGCAAGCATTCCAGGACTCTCTTTTTTGCTAGGAACTATTGAATACAGACGGACAACATGTCAGTTGTATGGTACATAAACAAGGAGGAACTAGATCTTACCCCCTTTGCCCAGTACCACACGCTGAGGGCCTCCCGACAACCTCTTCCCAGCGCTTTCTGATAGTAACGCACATTCTGGGGAAATCCACTGTGATTGCAGACAAACCTAGCAGAGCAATTCTGATGCCTCACAAGTGGTCCCTAAAACAGGAAATGGCAGAAAAGATTTTCTGCAAATGGGACCAGCCTTGCTGCAACCTTTTTGCCTCATCCATAAATGCCTAATGCAGCTGCTACTTTGCCCTGATTCCCCCTCCCGGGGAGTAACCAAGGGATGTGCATGTTCACGATTGGCCCTGAGGTCTCCTCTATGCCTTTCCTCCTTTTCCTTTGATATGCAAAGTTCTTCAGAAAGCCAGTCACTTGGGAAGGAACTTGATACTCGTTGTCCCATACTGGCCTCGTCAAATCTGGTTCCCCTTCCTGTGGCGTCATCACCAGGAGGAGCTGTGGATTCTGGACCCAGTTCCGGATCTCCTGACCCATGCATCAGGGATGCTCCAATCCTCCCTTCAAACCCTCAACTTGACAGCTTGGCTGCTCCAGTTCCAACCATAGCCAGGCTCCCTAACCTTTCTACATCAGTAAAACCTATTCTGATCTCATCTCATAAGGCTTCAACAAGAATGCTATGTAGTAACAAACGGAAAAAAATTTCTTCATGGGCTTTGAATAATCACATTGATCCCTTCTCTGCTCCAATAGCTTCTATTCTGGAATTCCTAGCAAAGCTGTTTAATGAAGGCGCAGCTGCAAGCCAGTGTTTGGCTCCAGTTAACTGCCTTATCTAATTTCCAGTTAGGAGAATCAGGCCCTGATGTGATGTCCCACAGACTTTGCAAAGCCTTTCTCAAAGGTACTCTTTTATCAAGACCTCCTGTTAAGGTCCCTCCACCACCAATGGACTTGAATTTTGTCTTATGTTTGATTCTTCCCCCTTTCGAGCCTGCATCATCTTGCAATCTGAGGTGTCAAGTATCTGATGTGGAAAACTACTCTTGATAGCCATTACTTCTGCTAGAAGAGTTTCAGAGCTGCAAGCATTAAAAATAAAGACCCCCTCCATGCTCTTCCGCAAAGATAGAGTATCCCTATGGATGAACCCATCCTTTTGACTCAAAGTATGCTCAGAATTAAACCTGAATCAGTCCATAGAACTACATTTTTCCCCCCAAGTGTTGCAACAAGGCAGAATATATGCTGCATCAACTGGGTGTACATAGACAATTACGTTTCTACTTACATAGAACAAAAGACTTCAGAAAATCTGACCAATTATTTGTATCCTTTTCAGACTCGAAGAAGGGTGTTCCTGTATCAGAAGTCACATATTCCAAGCGGCTAACAGATTGGTAAGCAAAGGTAATACAATCTCAAAACAAGGAAATTTCCCATAAAGTAAAACGTCATTCTACAAGAGCCGTTGCAACCTCTTCTGCCTTTTGAGTGAGAACACCTATTGACACCATTTGTGCTGCAGCAACATGGGCAAGGGCCCCATACCTTTATTGCTCATTACAAAGTTAATTTAGCATCCAGGAACAGGGCCTCTTTTGGGTCCACTGTTCTGAAGAATATTCTTCCTTGAGCCACCCAAGAAAGATGGTGCTACGGATGCTGTCCCAACCAACTAAGAATGAGGGCGAGATAGGACAACATCACATAAAGAAATCATGTACTCACCATAATGTACCATGTGTGTTGTCCATCTCGCCTTCATTCTTCCACCCTCCCCTCCTTCCCCCAACCTTTCACTCCTGGAAGACTGAGCAGGTATAATTGACTATGTGTCCACTGACCTTCTTTATTTCTTTGTTACGTATTCAGTGACCTTTATTTAGCTATATCTGCAAACAAGTTCTGGGGAGCTCTCCCAGTGCATCACGGGATAGGGTTTTAGCCATGAGCTAGTGGAAGACCTCCAGCTTTGTATAAGGCCGAGTCGGAACCAAGGATCCGTTCCGAACTTAATCAGCTAAGAATAAATGCAAGATGGACAACACACATGGAACGTTATGGTGAGTACACAAGTTATTTTTTCTTATGTAAAAGATTCTGTGTTCACTACTTAAGTACAGGCCCATTAGTATGTTCATATAACTGCCAGATCATGAATGATGGCCCAGACTGACATGGTGTGCATCATTTTGGGGACGCATAGTGTGAGTCACTGTTGTAAGTTTATTCATTTTAATCTGAGCACCTGAAGACATGGGGGGAAATGTCAGGCTTGCTCTTGCATCATAAAGGTGGCAGCTGTTGAGAGTGCATATTCCAGTCATTAGCAGTAGAACCTTAAGTTAGTGGCCTGTGATGAACCACACTGGCAGAGTGAAGGACATTGAGAGAAGACCAATCATAACCTCTAGAGGTGTATCCATCCCTGAGGTAGCCTTGTGGACTTAACCTGTCTCCAGCTCCTTTTCAGATATTGAGGAAGTCCAAACGTATTCATATCCTCCCCTTTAAGGGAGAGAATAGGTGGCTTGTGGGAGGTTCACCCAGTTAATGTCACAGAGCAAGTTGAGGCTTCACATGTGGGTTGCGTGAGTGGAGTTTGACTTATTGATATGTAGCAACTCCATCAAGGCTGGGTTTGAGATGGCCTTGTATGACAGATACAGGTCACCTCTGAGCAATTGTGTACGAAACCGAGTAGAGCGGCAGGACTTTTAGCCTCTTTGTATAGGATAGTTGTTTGAGACCCTGGATTTTCCTGGTCAGGAACCTCTATGGTCTTTCCAGCTGCTGCATGTTCGCTTTGGCAAGGTATATGCTGAAGGGGGCACTGTACTTGATGGGTGTAAGGGAGGAGTACGGGGATGTTATGACCTTGTTCCTGGATGAAATACCCTTACTTATGAGGTGGACCATGTAGAAATCCTTCCTTACAACTGAGGCAACGTGGTGGTCAAAATTCAGGTTGCTATCAACCTGGGTGCCCAAGTCCCTCATGACTGATTGTGTGCTTAGTACATTGTTATTAATGTGGTAATTAGTGGGGAGGCCATATTCCCCAAATGGGATAATGATGCATTTCTTGGCATTCATTTAGAGGCCATGTTTCTGGCACCAGTCATTAGTTTGGATAAGGCCCTCTTAAGAGGATGTACACATCACTAGGGGAATTAAGACAATGACTAGCTTGCAGTCATTGCAAACTAGGTCAGCCACAGACCACTGTTTTTTAGCTTGCACCTCAGAAAAGTATATCCCAAACAGTAGAGGCTCCAAGACCGATCTTTGGGGTACACTGCTTGTTATGGGTCTACTACTAGAGGTGGCTTCCCCTATTTGGACTGAGTGGGTTCTATCAGTGAGCCAGTTAGCTACCCATCTGGTAACATATGGGTTGATGCCTAGCTGGGAGAATTTATATATTATGCCCAAGTGGGGAATACTGTCAAAGGCTTTAGCTAGGTCAAGGTAGGCGGTGTGCATGGTCTTCCCCTCGTCCATGGTTTTGGTGACTTTTTCAAAGAAGTCAACGAAGTTTAACAGGCATGATATCCCTTTGACAAAACCAAACTGTGTAGGGTCAAGCATTTGGAGGTTGACAATGTCCTTGTTTATAAGGTCCATGATAATGCATTTTATGGCCTTGCAGATCAGGCTAGCTAGGTGGATGGGCCTATAATTGCCTGGGTCAGTGGACACTCCACCTTTTTGTAGAGGGATGACAGTGGCTGTCGTCCATTCGACTGGGATGAAGCCGGTGCTCAGGCTTTGGTTGAATAGTGTGCGTAATGGAGCTGAGAGCTCGTGCCCGAGTTCATATAAGATACAGCCAGGGATGTTGTCTGGTCCCATGGAGACTGTATTTTTGCTTTGAGAGCAATAAATACCTGCACCTGGTGATGAGGGGAGGGGTCAGCTGCTGGGGATGTTCTGGATGTTCTTCGTCTCACATTGCTGCAGTCATAACCTGTGGGGTAGTCCGCTGTCCTCGGTCGGCCCGAATACCAAAGTGTTAGGCTGGCGTCTGTCATAGTCACTCTGATCTGACGTCAGTACGCAGTGGTACTAAAGCGCATGACCGACGCCATATCCTCAGTCTTTCTTGCCGCATGGTCCGAAGCAGAAGCAGCGTTTGCAAGTGCCGTTCGGCATCCTGAAATTTTCGTATTCTGAGTTTCAGACCGAAGACCAAGTTGGGCTAAGTACCCCGTTGGGGAATATTTTTGTCTTTTCTTGCCTCAGTTAAATCCGAATGTCAGAAAAAGTTAATAATTGTATTTCTTGTGGGAAACCGATACCTCATAGGGACTACCACTCTCTCTGTATTCCTTGCTTGGGGCCTGAGCACGACATAGTCGGGTGTCGCTTTTGCGCTAGATTTAATAAGCGCACCATTAAACGCAGGTTAGATTGTGCTAGACTTGTTTTTGGTAAGCGGTGCAACTACAACATGCTGTCGGATCCTCCGACGCCCGCTGCCGCTAAGAAGCGAAAAGAGAAATCGTTAAAGTCTAAGCAGGATGAGTCGTCCGTTGCGGACGCCGGTTCTTTGGAAACTACGGTGGAATCTGTGGATCCAGCCGAGGTTTCAGTCCAATTTACCCTCCCTCCTTCCCCTCTGTAGTTTAGGGTTGCTGTGTTGCTTTTGGGGTAATTATTTTGTCTGTAATTGGTGGTTGGGTATTTTCTATTTTTGGCTATGGCCTCCTTTTTTTTAGGCCTTCTGACATCTGGGGCAAGAAAGACTGAGGATATGGCGTCGGTCATGCGCTTTAGTACCACTGCGTACTGACGTCAGATCAGAGCGACTATGACCGACGCCAGCCTAACACTTTGGTATTCGGGCCGACCGAGGACAGTGGACTACCCCACAGGTTATGACTGCAGCAATGTGGATCCTCGAACATCTACATTTATGGTAGGTACAAAACTGTACTTTTACTGATGGGGGGACGGGGGGGGGGTGAAGTTTTCACTGAACCTGTCTGTCAGCAGGTTGGTTATATCTATGGCATTTGTGTATGTGGCATTATTGACTACCAGTTCAGAGCAGATTTGGGTGTTACTTTTGAGATTGCAGACATATGAGAAGAAGGCCTTGTGATTGTCCTTAGTGGATGTGGCCAATTTGGACTTTAAGTTAGTCTCAGAGGATTTCAGCAGTGACCTTTATTTGCTTATTTAGACAAAGGAGAGTTTGCTTCCAACTTGGCACCAGCTTCTTCTTGCTCCAGGACAGCATTTTTTTTCCTTTTGTTATAGTTTGTTTATTGCTGCTGTCCACCATACAGGTTTACTCTTCTTTGAGGAAGATGATTCGGTCTTGTCCAGTATTGCCGAGTCCATACAGCTATGTAGGTGCTCATAGTTTTTTGGTGTAGGCTTGGACGTTAGTGCTAGCTCCAACTGAAGGAATGGTGGCTGTGAAGCTGCTTATACCTGCTCTCAGGAGATTGTAGTCAGCTTTGGAAAAGTTTTTTTATTTGACCCTGACGTGATGGGGGTCATTGCAGATGGTGACTATGAAAGTGATCGCTTTATGGTTGGATCTTACCAAGGAGGATGACATTGTAGGGGTGCCACAGTGGCTACACATGTTGGTTAGGACCAGGTCCAGGATATTTTCACCTCTCGTAGGGATGTCGACCAGCTGATCCAATACAGTGGCATTGACAAAGTCGAGGAATGTCGGGGCTTTCATGTTTGGGCTAGAATAGATCTTCCACTCTATAATTGGGTAGTCACCTAGGATCAATGTAGAGGGTTGAATCTTGATGGATTCAAGTAAGTCCAGATAGGTGGAGTGGGTGGCATGAGTCATGGTTGAGGGTCTATAGCTTGCTATAATTTGAATAGGTGATTTGTCAACAGTTAACTGCACTTGGAGTGTCTCCTGTGTATCATACTGTCTGACCAGCCTGGAGGTGTGTATGTCTTTGATAAATATTGAAACTCCACCTCCTTTGGCTTTGTAGCCCTCTATTTGGAGTATGAAAGTATGGTAAGATGTGTAACCTGGTAAGGGTGGTGTGCTCTCCGCAGCTTTGAACCAGGTTTCAGTGACTGCAGAAATGCCAGCATCCTCCAGGGCAAGGGATGCTTGCAATGAGTGCAGTTTTCATGCTAAGACTCCTATCGTTTAGTAGTGTGACCTTTAAATTTCCTTTAGAAGAATTTTATATGTTGCTAATTTTTTGCTCGTGACTTTGCCTAAAAAAGGCACTATGGGGGAGGCAGGAACCTTTGCCAAAAGCATGAAGCCCAGGCAAGACAGATGAAGGCCATCTCTGGCAAAGCATCGTGGTCTGTCAGTTATGTCCTCCCAGGCTGTCTGGTACTGGATCCCCTTGGAATGACATTCCTGGCTTTGTCTTCAAGTTTTGCATGTTGATATTGAGGCTTAACTTCTTGTTGCTCCCCTAGATAATCACCGTACTGGACCAAGGCAAAGTCATGAAGGACTTTAAACAGATTTTTGTCTCTCCCATTCCCAATTTTAGTGGAATTGTCTTGCTAAAACTGCCTTTGTAGGCAGCCTCTTCAGCCCTCTAAAGGTAAGAAAGTCCCTAGACATGTTACAAACTGACCCCGACATCCAGATCTCAAAAGCCTTCCTTTCATGGCAAATCTGCCTCCATCTGACATTCTGCCTTTCCTTCCCCTTGGCCAGGTTCCCTTGTCTCTCTGACTTTCTCTGTCACTCCATTTGGCAACAGATTAATTCAGATTCTTGGGTTGTTTTAGCCTACTTCATGGTCTGGAAATCTACTACCCCCCCCCCCCTTTTCGGCAATTCCTCAACCCCCTTCAGATCAAATTCCCCATTTCCCAGAGTTGTTGAAGGGTTTGCTAGCTCAGGACATGATTCATCCCATCTGAAAGACCCTAAAGGGCACAGGGTTTTATTCCAGGGTGTTTCTGGTTCCCAGAAGGGAGGGTCCTGGAGGCCTGTTGTAGACCTTTCTTTTTTGAATACTTTCCTCAGGGTACCCATCTTCAGGATGCTTTCCCTTCAGATCCTGTGTTCCTTAGGCCTTCATACCCTTGATCTGAGGTTTGCTTATCTTCATATTTCCATTCATCCTCTGTTCAGGAAGTTTTTGCATACCTCTGTTTCATCCTCTCACTTAAAGTGCTCTGTTGTGCCTTTTGGTTTTTCTACAGCCCCAAAAGTATTCAAAAGTGTCTGGCTTCAGTCATAGCAGCAGACTTCAAGGAGTACAAATCTTTCCTTATCTGGATGATCTGCTCCTTCCAGGTTCCTTTAGGATTTGCGCTTTACCAGGCTCCTGTTGCACAGTCCAGGTTTCACCATCAATCTCCATAAGTCTGTCCTGTCCCCCTTTCCAGACCACATCTTCCTGTGTTGCAGGATTCGGACTGTTTCAATGCTGGCATCTCTGCCTGATCCCAAGGTACTGTCTCCAACAACCTACTTCGTCATTGCTTGCTCTGTCTTTCCTGCCTGCCAGGGATTATCTGTTGGCTTTGGGGGTCATGGCCTTAACAATCTCCATGCCCCCTTTTGCCAGGCTTCACATGAGGATGTTTCAGTGGTACTTACGATCGGTGTGACCAGTATTGCCTCCCTCTAGAGTTTCCAATTCCCTCATCTGTTCAGTCTTCAGCTGTCACTTTGGGTAAAGGGTTTTAATCCCCTTTCAACACAATTTCTCTTCGGACATGCTTAGTGTTCTGCAGGAGGCCAGGAAACCCAGTGCCAGAAAATCATACATGTCCTAATAGAAGAGTTTCTGTTTGGTTTTTTAAACTTCCCCAGGATCCCTTCTCAATAGGGGGTTCCTTTTGCTTCTCACTTACTTGTGCTATGTACTCCATGCTGGTTTGGCATATTCCTTTGTCAAAGCTCACCTTATCAGCAATCTCTGCTTGTCTGCCTTTGAATTCACCACTGGCTTCTCAGTTTGAGGTTAAAAAGTTATTGAAAGGTGTCCTCCATAACTGGCCTCCAAGAAAGCTCATCCCTCCTCCTTGGGACTTCAGTTTTGTTCTTGAGAAATTGACCCAGGCTCCCTTTCACCCTTCTGCCTCTTCACTGCAACATTGCACCTGAAAGACTGTTGGTTTTCTTCACCTCCATCAAGAGTAGAGTAGTTTCTCCTTTTTCTGTTTTTCGTAGGGACAGTATGTCTCTGCTTACCAATCTTCTTATTTATCAATGGGTTGTCTGTTAATCAGTCTGTCCATCTTCCTTCCTTTTTTTCCTTCCCACAATCTGCTAGTGAGAAGATTCTGCACACCTTGGATCTTCCTAGCTCAGATATTATCTAGATAAGACATAGGCTGTACATAAATCTGAGCAACGTTTTGTTTATTTTCATGTCAGGACATTGGGTTTAGCAGTTTCTAAGCAAACCATCTCTTCTTGGATTTTGAAAGCTATTTCCTTTGGTTGTTCCTCTCATTTCAAACTGCTTTCTGCCTCTGTTCAGCCCATTCTACCAGGGCAATGGACTCCTGTGGAGCTTCTTTTCAAAGTTGAGTCCAGTTTCATCCATGAAGCTGATACTTGGTGGTCTGTGCATGCCTTCACTAAACATTACAAGTTGGATGTCATTTTTAGAGCCAGGGTGGGTTTTTGCCAAGACTCTCCTTCATGGTTTTGTGGAGGGTTCCTCCTTGCCTTCCTCCTCCCATTCCTTACAGTAACTTTGCCTTTCTCCTCCCATTCCTTACAGTAACTTTTGTACTCTCCTATAGGTTATGAAATACTGCATCAGTGATGGGGAAAAACATGGTACAGTTGTGTAAAATCTTACCCTAACAGTACATGTCCTTGTCACTGTGGCGGTATTCAGTAACTCCCTCTGCCCCTTTTTTTCTGTTGAGAACATCTGCCTGATCTCTCTGAGAGGGCAGTTTTGTCTTCTTCTTGGATATCTCCTTTTCCCCCCTAAGGTACATGTTCTCCTTTCTCCTGAGGTGGCTGCTATTCTCCTGGGGCACTACAGTTCTGAGTCTGGAGTGCCCTTATGTCATCTTTATGCCCTACACTGACACGGGAAACGTATGTCTGAAGTATGATGTGGGTAAGAGTTAAAGACTTTGGTATACTGGTTGGATGTATGGCCATCCTTGGCAGGAGATCCCATAAACAACAGTGAAGAGAAGGAAATCTACAGATGTCCTTCTATTCTCATGTTGCAGTATTCATAACTGTAAGGAGGTTGCTGCCTGCAGCACCGGACATCCAGCCAGTATACCAAAGTCTTAGGAGCAGGGGTATGTGCTACGTTGCTTGTCAGGGCCATAAACTGACGTCTGCTATAAAAGTGGTGTCTGCACGTACCCCTTTCTTAACTTTTCTGCCGCAGTGATCCGCAGACCTCCAATCGCCAGCTTTGGGAATCAGTTTGTTTGTTTTGGCCGTCCGATACAGATAAGTACCCTTTTGTTTTTTTTTTGTTTCCTTTCTTATAGCTTTTCAAATGTACATGTCAGTTAGGAATGGGACGTGTGCCTTTGGAAGACAAATTCCACATAGGAACATGCATAATAAGTGCTTATGCTGTTTAGGTGAAGGCCGCGACCATACATTTTGCGACATCTGCAATTCTTTTGTACCAAAAATGCTTCACAACCATCTGGCTGCTTTAAAGCTTTATTTAGAAAACCAGAGACTCCGGCATCTAGCGTTAGGCATGGAGGGTGAGGTAGGTACCTCCGACAAGCTGCCTCGGGAGAAGGCCAAGAAAGTTAGGCCTGATGCCCATGCTGCACCTCAGGAGTCAGGTGAGACTCTTGAGGCGGATTTTAGCCCAGGGTCTCATTTCGCAGCCAGAACCGGGAACCATGGTGGAAGCCGGTTCAGTGGAAATGCAGAGTACATCCACTGAAGTTGATCAGCCATCAGCTTCTGATGGCGAGGGGCAACCATGGCTTGGGATGTCAGACAGGCTTAATCTAGCATTTCCATCCTCCAAGGCATTGGCCTCTAAGCCAACACATCTTTCTACTTCTCTAAAGAGGAAACAGAAATTAAAATGTAGAGAACATAGAGAAGCTGAATGAGCTCCTGGATGGGAAGTTTTTACCCAAAATCTTTTCAGGGCCTTCCAGGCCCTCCAGTCTCAGGTACCTCAACCAGCCCCTACTCCTGTGCAAGCCTTAGAGGATTCAGAAGAATACTCTTCCTCTGATGAATCACTTGCCTATTGTTCCCAGACTGAATCCCACAAGGACTCCATTACCCCTGAGGAGGAGGACTCTTATTAGTCCTGAATCTCCAGGGGAAGAATTCTCCTTTGGGGACACCATTTCTCTGAGAAAACATTTTAAGTGGCGTCCTTGGATGTCTCTGAAAAAAAGAGGTAGTTTGAATTACTGCAGATGGACCAGCCCTCTCCATCTGCACTTCCTCCCCTGCTCTCAGCCTTTCATGATGCCTTTCTGGCTGCATCCCAGACCCCTGTCTCTCAGCTTCCAGCTTCCAAACATCCAGATAGGTTTTGTAAAGTTCCTCAGGATACACAGTTCCTATTCAAGAACCACCATGCAGACCCTGCTGTCATTCCAGTGTCAGCAAATAAGTCATCCAGACAGCTGCCTTCCACCTCTCTGTTTTCCTCTGACAAGGACAGCAAATTTATGGATAAATTAGGGAAGAAGGTGTATGCTTCTTTCACTCTATCCATCAGAGCCCTAAATGATCAAACTCACCTGGCTAGGTTTGTTTTAGATACACTGTCAAAAGCCTCTCCATTGATACCAGATGTGCCAGACTTTCCTGCTAAGTCACAACATTCTGCCTTGCTCTCTACCACCTCTCAGGTGACCAGGCACTCCAAGTGCAGTTATGATGTGCTACAGGCATCCTCCAAGTCTGCAGCCTCAGGTTCTGTCCTGAAAAGATATTCTTTGGTGAGGTTACAGCCCCCTTCCCATGGATGTCCAAACCAAATTGCTGGATGCACCACTTGATAATAAGGCCCTTTTTGGTGCAACTTTTGCAGAGCTACTTAAATCCGTGCAGGAAAAGGGCAAGGAGTTAGAAAATTTATAACATTTGTTAGTTTCTCCTGTTCCAAGGTATCACAGGAACTATCCTCAAAGGACCACCTTTGTTAGGAGGCAATCATCTCAGTCTAATGCCCCACAGGCTAAGGGGCAGAGGCAATCAAGGAAACACTCCACTCCTAGACAACCGTCCGCTTCCAGTCCAACTCCCTTTTGGAGGCAGCCTGACCAGGACATAGCCCCTCCACTGTGACTCAAACCCTTTACCCAACTCCACTCCCTTATCCCCCTGCCTCACCCTTTCCCTACCCTCCTGGCGGAAAATAACCTCAGTGGTTTGGGTCCTCTCCATCATCCAAAAAGGATATTTTGACTTGGTGGACACTTCCTCCCTTTCAGGGGATGCCTTAACTGCCTACAAGTCAGCTTAACCTCTCCCCCCAATTCTGGATCAGCTCAAAGTACCATAGAAAGAGTACCTCCAGAACAAACGAGGGGTTTTACTCCAGGATGTTTTTGGTTCCAAGAAAAGATGGCCCTTGGAGGCCAATTCTGGATTTGTCTGTACTCTATCTGTTCCTCAAGGTGCCTACCTTCAAAATGCTCACTTTGCATCACCTCCTATCCCTCATCCCTCACCAAGCCTTCATGGTATCTCTGGATCTGAAGGATGCCTACCTTCATATTTCTATTCACCTCAGCTGCAGGAAGTTCCTATGCTTTTCCATGGGTTCCTTGCATTTTCAGTTTTCTGCATTGCCATTTCAGCTCTCCACTGTCCCCAGAGTATTCCAAAGTGCCTAGCTCCACTTATCACACATTGCAGAGTGCAGGGCATTCAAATATACCCATAACTAGGCAACCTCTTGATACTTCACCAGGATTGCCACACCCTCCGTCACCAACTATGCATTATGTCTAACACCCTGGCAAACCTAGGGTTCACTATGAACCAGGTAAAATCTCACCTACCACCCACAATCTGGTTTTCTTTGGGTGCAAGATAAAAACAGACCAGATGGCAGTCTTCATTCCTTGCCAGAAGACAGAAGCCATCACACATAACCTCCAGATACTCCTCTCTCTCCAAACCATATCAGCCAGGGAATTCCTGAGAGTCCTAGGCCACATGGCATCCTTGATACCCATGTTCCTCTTAGCAAGGTTGCATATGAGGAAATTTCAGTGGGTGCTGGAACCAACATTCACACCCCCTGGGATACTCGTCTACCCCTCCTTCCATGCCTGAAAAAAGAGCTGCAGTGGTGGATTGCAGCCATATGCCTCAATCGGGGTATATCTACAGATTCCCCCACCCTCACAACAAATCTTCACAGATGCTTCAGACCTGGGTTGGGACGCACTCCTACAAAGCCACAACAAACGAAACAAAGTTCAGGGAGAGTGGTCCTCCCTCGGGGAAAGGGACCACATCAATATCAAAGAGATGAGGCCCCTTCTCCTAGCATTGCAAACTTTCCAACCAATTCTCCCACCAGCCACCTTAAAAGTGGTCACAGACAATATGACTGCCCTGTGGTACATCAGCAAGCAGGGGGGATAATGTCCTACCCGCTCTGCAGCCTGGCAATTTAGACTTGGTCCCTAGCAGCAGAACTTCGCATTCACCTGCAAGCAGTGTACATCCCTTCAGCAGACAATATGATGGTGGACACTCTCAGCAGAACCTCTGCGCCCTGTCATGATTAGATGCTTCACAGGGAAGTGTTTTGGAGTTTATTCACAAGTGGGTATTCCTCAGGCAAATCTGTTTGCCTCCTCCCAGAACAGGCAGATGCCTCTGTTTTGCACAAGGGATCCACAGGCTTGGAGGGTGGACGCCTTCTCTTTTTCTTGGGTGGGGATGTATCTTTGCCATCCCCCCTTCACACTGATTCAAAAAGTCCTTCTGAAGATTCAGAGGGACAAACCAAAAATCCTGCTGGTGACTCCCTTTTGACCAAGACAGCATTGGTTTCCCCTTCTTCACCTACTAGCCAAGGGCAATCACCACAGGTTACCCCACAGATGTGACCTGCTCACACAAGATGGGGTTGCGCATACACCCTCAGGTGCTCAACCTCAGACTCACTGTATGGGTGATAGAGTTCTGATCCCCTTCAGGCATCTATATTCAGAGGATGTACTCGGTGTCCTGCAGGAGGCCAGGAAACCTAGTACCAGGAGAAATTATGTGTCAAAATGGAAAAGATTCTTTAGGTGGTGACAAAAGAAAAAACAGGACCCCTTTCTTATTCCTATACCTATGGTCCTGTCTTACTTGTGTGAGCTTCTACATTCAGGACTGACTGACTTTTCTGTTAAGGTACACTTGTCAGCCATTTCCACCTGTCTCTCTTTGGTACCTCCCCTGACATCCAGATTAGAGGTAAAACTATTCTTAAGAGGGGTCCTCCATATCAGACCCCCTCGTAAACTAATACCACCTTCATGGGAACTTAATTTTGTCCTCAAACCTCACACTAACCCCTTTTGAACCAGCTCACTCAGCATCTCTGAAGCTGTGTACATGGAAAACAGTACTGCTGGTAGCCCTCACATCTGCCAGGAGGGTCTCAGAAATTCAAGCCCTGATGGCTAACCCACCTTACCTCATCTTCCATAAGGACATGGTCTCCCTCAGGACTAACTCTTCCTCCATGCCTAAAGTGGTTAATGAACTGTCCTTGAATCAAGCCGTTAACCTCCCTGTTTTCTTCCCTCAGCCTCAAAATTCATCTGAAAGAACCCAACATTCCTTGGATGTTCATAGACTAGACCAAATCTATTAGAAATTCTGACCGGCTGTTTGTCTCCTTTCACCAAAGTGGCCTGTGGGAAGGCAGTCTCTAAACAGACTATATCATCATGGATTTCTAAAGTTATCTCTGGCTGTTGTTCCTTTCATGGAAAGGTTTTAGCTACCAATGTGAGAGTGCATTCTACTAGGGAAGCTGCCTCTTTAGCAACCTTTTTCATGGGGGTGGACTACACTTCAGTACTGGAAGCAGCCACCTGGTCCTCAGTCCATACCTTTCCCAAGCACTACAAGCTAAACTTGGTCTCTAGAGCCAGAACTGGGTTTGCTAAGTCAATTTTTACAGGGTCTCATAGACCAGGCCCCTCAACCTTACCTCCCAGGTTTATACCTAAAGCTTTGGGTGCTCTCCCTACAGTTATGAATACTGGAACATGAGCCAGAACTGGGTTTGCTAAGTCCATTTTTACAGGGTCTCGTAGACCAGGCCCCTCAACCTTACCTCCCAGGTTCATACCTAAAGCTTTGGATGCTCTTGCTACAATTATGAATACTGCAACATGAGAATAAAAGGATATAGAATACTTGTCTAAGAACTTACCACAACCTTGGATCTCCTTCTCTTCCATGTTGCAGTATTCAGTCCCCCCTCTTACTCTGTTTTTCCATCTTGAGTGACTTTCCGTACCATCTCTCCATCCAAACAGGACACTGCAATAGGCACTTACATTTATTGGGTTTCTTTGGCCTGGTGGCATATGTAGGTCTGAAAAACCCTATTTTTCTTTGCTTCCCAGGGGTGCTGCTTTATGTAGCAGTAATTTCTGAAGGGGGGTACATGCAGATGTCACTTTTATAGCCGACGTCTGTTTATGGCCCTGACCAGCAACGTAGCACATTCCCCTGCTCCTAAGACTTTGGTATACTGGCCAGGTGTCAGGTGCTCCAGGCAGCAGACTCCCTACAGTTATGAATACTGCAACATGGAAGAGGACATCTAAGGTTTTGGTAAGTTATTGCACAACTATTCTTTATGGTAAGATTTTATACAACGGTACTATATCTAAGCATGATAGAACTCAACTCCTGTCTGATTTTAATGAGGTCTGGTACAAGTCCAAGAGAGACTTTAGCACAGTTCAAGCTCATCATCCAGTAAGTAGTTTTAAGATTTTAGACATGATGAGCAAGGTGTTCTGTTTCATTGTTGGGCGCTTACACCCCCTCAACTGTTTGCTTCATTTGCCCAAGTTACAGTCCTCCCTAGTGGACCACATACTGGAAAAGCTTTTATCCCGTGGGTTATGCTGGTTGTAACCCTTTCCTCATAGTTTCTAGAATGTGCAGTAATTTTGACTATGCTGATACTGTGGCTAGGGAAGGAAGCATTGGTGTGTGCCTGCAAAGATGGTGTGGTTAAGGCTCTCCTTCACTGGATGAGGTCAAGCAGCTATTTTGTCCCATTCTTTGTGAAGATCTATTTGGTTAGGCCACACATGACTTGGTAAACTATCTCCAGAAGATGAAGCAGGTCTTGAATATAATAGTGGTCTTTGTGATCCCCTTAGCCAGCAGTCAAAGATGGCAAAATTCCAAGTAGGATAACCTGCGAGCCTAGCAGTCTTGGTCCTGATACTTGCATAAATGTGGTTTTGTGTGTGTGAGGAGGAGGGGGGCGGGGGGTCTTAGGTTTCACCATGACTTTGAGATCCTTCCCAAAGGCCTATGTAATGGCTTGACTACATATTTTAATTCCTCACTGAGGCATCTGCTCCACAACCAGTATGTTTTCTTAGTGCCTGTTACTACTTTTTCTTTCTAAAATGGCCAATGGCCAATTTTCATTCTTCTGTTATGCTTAAATTGCAGTCTTCAAACTCGTCACCCTTCCCCCTAAACACCTTCACCTAGTATCTGTCAAAGTGGCAAATTTCAGCTGATTGCTGCTGTGATTGGTAACTCACAGCAACAAAGCATATGTGCTGAGAATAATGTTCTGTGTTGTTATCCCCTTTTGTCTTTTAAGTGGACATTGAAAAGGAAGGAATGGTAATTAAACCTGACTAAATAAAAGAAAGCAGAGCATGTGTGAAAACGCATGTAAATTCAGTGCATTGACAAGAGCTTAGGGTCTATGATGTAATATTTTAAAGCCAAACACTGCACTGTGGGATACCTTGAGGTAGACTAAAAGAAACAAGATGCCGGACCCCATGTGAGTAGACTCTGGAATTATTTTTAAAAATATAAAAAAGTGTATGGAGTCCAAAAGTAGTGTTAAAATATAGGAAACATCAAGACTTGATGAAATAAACTTGTTGTTTTATTTTCAGTATGTGGGTGTGGAAAGTACTTGCAGTTGTTTTGATACTCCAAGGTAACGCACTCACAATGCACATTGTTAACTTATTCTACAACGTTATCCTCAAAACATTTGTCTAACCTGCAGTGATGTAAACCAAAACTGTTACACATACATTACAAACCAGTTCATACTTCTGTCATCTATCACTAATTAACAACTCTTCCTGTTCATTGTAATTTTTTTTTATGCAGTTAGTTTTGTTTCACATCTTTTTCCTTTGTTCCAGTACATCTGTTTGAATTCTACATATTTAAATCAGTTTAAACAGTAACTGTGTTAAATTGTAGTGATTTTATGCACAGCTGTCAAGTTTGTAATCTTTTTGTCTGAAATTATGTAGCATGCTAGTCACTTTCATCAAAGTATCATAGTAGAGTTAATGAACTATGGGGCCCCTTTTAAGCCTAGCCAAGTTCCCCAATAAACTTTGAGTGTTAATTGTTCCAAAATGTTTTGTGGGGATCTATAAATTTGGGCATGTATAAACATTTGCAAGCTTCCTTTCTTTAGTGGGAACATAGATGGTAGACCAGGGGTAAATTTGCAGTACCAATCTAGGTTTTGCTTTAATAAATACAGAGAAGAAATCAGCTTCACGTAGAGGGGGTGCTTCTGAGACACATACCTGTTCTTCCAGCATGTCCTGTTTATATTGCTGGTGAGATTTAGGTCCCTAGATCGGATGTTTCTGACTAGTTGTTTTATGGCGGTCCATTAGAGCTGGATCCAAAGATCCTTTGTAGGGAGGTATAGATCACCTGGCAGACGTCGATAGGTGATTGAATGTGGGGACAATGCTCTAAGGCAGTCTGCATAAGGACTTCTTTTCTATCTCATGTATTCTTTTTATGAGAAGTCTCTGTAAACACTCCACTTGTTACATATGCCGGTTAAGGTACATACTGAAGAGGGTATTGCTCAGTGATTGGTCTTATGAGGGCAGAGTACAACAGAACTAGATGCCATGCCATTACTTAAATTATGTTCTTCGTGTTTCACTGTTGCAGTCATTACATTTGGGTAATCTACTGGCAGGTTGCCCTCCGTCGGCCTGATTAACAAAGTCTTGGGTCCTGCGTCAGTTGCTCTTCCTTCTTCCATTACATCAGGTCGTCAGGGGTGTAAAACATACAGCAGACACCATTTTAATCAGTCTTTCTTGCCGTGCGGTGCCCAAAGCAGAAGCAGTTCGCAAGTGCCGGTCGGCCGACTCCTGAAATGTTTGTTTTTGAGTTTCAGAACCGAAGTCTTCAACTAAAAGTCAAGTACCCCGTTGCGGAAACTTTTTCCTGCTCCTTACCGATGTCAGTAAAAGTTAATAATTGTATTACTTGTGGGAAACAAATACCTCATAAGGATTTTCATTTGTACTGTATTCCTTGCCTAGGACCTGACCACAATGTGCCTTGCTGTCAGTTTTGTGCTAAATTTAATCAACGCACTATTAAGCGTCGGTATATTTCTGCATCTAAATATTTTGGCTCAAGATTTAACTATCCAGAAATGTCGTCGGTTAGTAGTCAGACTACCGGAATACACAAATGCAAAAAAAAGGCAGACACAGACCGTCAAGATCCAAAACAGGTGAAGCTTCTCCTAAGCCAGTCGCCGGTTCGCCGGTACTCAGTGAGGAGCTTTCGCAGCCCCTGATGCCTGCTACTTTTGATTCGCAGGCCTCCACTGAGACCCATTCGGAGTCAGGTATGCCACGAGACACTTTAAGTACTGAACCCATGGATTTCTCTACCTTACATGGGTCCAAAGCCACTGAGCAGGCACCGGCTTCGGAGGGTGTTTTCAGACCTAAAGATTTGTATATTAAACCAACGCCATCTTCTAAACCTAGGCCAAAATAAACTTCTGTGTCTAAAAAACGACGCTTGGGCCATGTGCCCAGGCCCCTATGCCTAAAAACAAATTCTCAAAATGGCTGAGGATTTAATTACCTTGATAAGAGGTTCCCATCCCCCTCCTGCTAAGAGGTCTAGGCAAGGCACTGATTATGAATCATCAGATCAGGTTTCCATTTCTTCTAATTCCTCTTCTGATCAGGAATTTATCTATTCCACCTTATGAGGACTATGATGCAGAAGAATTCGTCCCTTCTGCTTCTCCTCCTGAGGATTTTTCTTTTGGAGAAACTTTACATACCTTAAGGGAGCATTTTCACTGGGAGAGTCAGGATTTCTCAGAATCTAAAAAGAGGCTTAGGGATTTCCTTCTTCCTCAGCATAGGCCTTTGGCTATACCTCCTGTTCTAGACATCGTTGATGATGTTTTCTCAGTATCCAGCATGGCTCCCGATTCACTGCCTCTGGCTTGTAGTAAGCCAGACAGATATTACAGGGTTCCTGACTCCCACAAATTCCTTTTTAAAAACCCTACTGCTGACCCTGAAACCATTTCTCAGGGTCCCAAGGGTATTAAGGCTTCTTCTGTTAAAAATCTTACCCCTTCTGATAGAGACTCCAGGGCGCTGGATAGATGGGGTAAGAAGGTTTACACGTCTGCAACCTTGGCAATCAAAGCTTTAAACTGTCAATTTCATATGCTAAAATATCAGCAGCATGTCATCGGCTTAAACAGAAAATGATGTTGATTTCTGACTTGTGTGGAAAATAGAGTTACAGGATTTATTGCATTCAGCTGAACAAGTTGGAGAGCATACTTTGCAATGTGGTTTTGATTCCTTGGAGGCCTCTTGCTGTAACTGGATCTGTGATGAGAAGGCATGCTTGGCTCAAGGAGCAAAATCTGCCTGATCATGTTAAAGCAAAATTGTTGGATGCTCCTTTACAACAGGACAGTCTATTTGGTAATAAGGCAGAAGAAGTTTTGAAAAAGATGGAAGACAAAGCTATATCTATGCAAACTGTAAAAGATTTCTTACAAGTGCAGCCACCCAGGTTCAGTAGGCACTGGCCTACTAAGAATTGGTCCTTTCCAGTGCCCACCAGAGCCGCTCAGGTCAAACCCAGAAACTCCAAAGGCTCCAGGTTTGTCACAAGGAACTTGCAGAACAAAACAATGGGGTGCCTCCACCTCCAAATCTGGAAGTAGCAAGGCACCTCCCTACGGTAAACTGTCTCAATGACTTTCCTCTGCCATCACCAATCTTTTGGCAGCCCCTTTGGGGGGAAACTGGCACTTCATTGGCATCTAATTACCCAGGACAAGTGGGTTTTAAATATAGTATCCCAGGGATACAGATTTAATTACCAAACATTGCCAGTCCCAAACGGATGGCCAGATCTGCCTCCAAATCAGTGGGCAGATGCCCAAAAACAAGTTATGTCCCTCATGAATATGGGGGCTATGCAACCTGTACCAGAAAAGGAAAAGGGACAAGGTTTTTATTCGACTTTTTTCCTGGTACCCAGAAAAGACAAATCATGGCGTCTAATTCTGGACTTATCTGTTGTAAATACATTCCTGGACATTCCAAAATTCAAGATGCTGACTCTACAACAGTTGCTGCCTATGCTAGGCAAGGATGCCTGGCTGGTAACTCTAGACTTGAAAGAGGCTTGCCTGCATATCCCTGTCAGGGAATTTTGCAGAAGATACCTCCGCTTCATAGCAGGCTATTTGCATTACCAGTTCTCTGCACTACCCATTGGCTTATCTACTGCGCCCAGGGTCTTCACAAAGTGCCTGGCACCAGTAATTGCGTTCTGCAGACAAAGAAGCATTCAAATTTATCCTTATCTGGACAATTGTCTAATTCGGGCAGAAAACAAGGACACACTTCTAAAACATCTGGCGTTTGTAAAAAGACTTCTAACTTGTCTAGGGTACACCATAAACGAAAAGAAATCACATCTGGTACCCTCTCAAATAATTAAATTCCTGGGTGCAAGCTTGAATACAACTGCCCAGATGACTTACCTTATGCCAGAAAAACAAATTCAATTGATGACTTACTTCAAACAAATGGCCACAAAATGGCCACAAAAACCCAGCTATCTGCAAGACAAATTCTGCAGGCCGTGGGGTTCATGGCTTCCTGCATTCTAATAATTCCATATGCAAGACTGCATATGAGGAAACTTCAATGGTACCTAAAAAGCTTATGGAGTCAACATTGTCACAGCCTGGAAGCAATGATTCCTAGCATTCCCTGCCTGCAGCAAGAGTTCCTATGGTGGGTAGAGGCTTGTCACCAAAACAAGGGACTATCATTCATTCCACCCCTGCCACACAAACCCTGACAACAGATGCATCAGATTATGCTTGGGGGCGCATATGGCAGGGAGATGCATTCAGGGCCAATGGAGCCCAAATCAAATGCACCTACATATCAACCAGAAAGAGATGCTAGCTGTACAGAATGCTCTGACAGCCTTCAAGGACCAACTTCATCCAGGACAACTACTGATAAAGACAGACAACACCACAGTCATGTGGTACATAAGCAGGTGGGTACCCATTCCTCTACCCCCTTTGCAGACTATCCATGGCTTTGTGGAACACTGCCTTGACTTATCAAATACATCTACAAGCTCAATTCCTGCCAGGAAAGCAAAACACTCTGGCAGACGAACTAAGCAGAAAACTTATGGACCCACACGAATGGAAACTGGATCCACAAATCTTCAGCATGTTGACACGCAAATGGGGGAGTCCAGACATAGATCTTTTTGCCTCACCCCAGAACTACGAGTTGGACAAATTCTGCACAAGAATTCATCACAAAAAAGCTTGGAAAGTGGACGCTCTATCCTTCAGCTGGAAAAACCTATCAGTCTATGCCTTCCCCCCTCTGCCTCTGCTCTCCAAGGTCTTACTAAAAGTCAGACAGGAAAAAACAAAAATGATTCTGATTGCTCCAGACTGGCCTCGCCAACACTGGTACCCACTCCTACGCAATATGTCACACCTTCCTCCATTGTACCTGCCTCAGACTCCTTACTGTCTCAGCAGAACTATCAAATTCTGCACACTTGGCTCCAAACTCTGAATCTTGCAGCATGGCTAATCAACTAATTGCACCAGTTACATCTCTCAGCAAACCTGTGATGGATGTCATTTTGGAGGCTAGAAGGCCTAGTACTAGAAAATCTTATGCTGATAAATAGAAAGATTCTGTGCCTGGAACCAAGCACAAGGAATAAGCACACCAATGCCCAATATTCCTCAGATTCTGCAATATTTAACCAAGATGCTTCACAAGGCCCTATCTTTCTCTTCCATAAAATACGTGCCTCTGCCATTTAAGCTCATTACAACACAGAGCCTCCCCTCTTTTTTCATCCCCTGCTAAAGCAGTACCTCAGAGGGGCCAGAAATTTAAGACCTCCCAGGAGAGCACCAACTCCTGCATGGGACCTCAATTTTGTGTTGGAAAAGCTCACCCTACCTCCTTTTGAGCCAGCTGCTACTGCAGAAATAACATTTCTCTCTTGGAAGACAGCTTTTCTTTTAGCAGTCACTTCAGCTAGAAGGATTTTAGAACTACAGGCTCTCATGGCAGTGGAGCCTTTTATTGTCTTTTACCCAGACAGGGTGGCGCTCAGGACCAGTCCATCTTTTATGCCTAAAGTGGTATCTAGTGTGACTCTCAGTCCATTCATCTGCCAACTTTTTTCCCAAATCCACAGAACAAGGGTGAACGGATTCTGCATTCATTGGATGTACACAGACAACTAAGATTTTACTTAAGCAGGACAAAATCTCTAAGAAAATCTGAGCAATTACTGGTGGCATTTGCTGCATGGGTAGAGGGAAAGGCTATTTCAAAGCAGACTATTTCAAAATGGATAAGCCATTGTATTCATTTCTGCTGTATGCACCATGGTAAACCTGTCCCCAAGGGGATCAGATCCCATTCCACCAGGGCTGCATCTACTTCTGCAGCCTTTCTCAGAGGGGTTCCTACCAGAGACATTCTAGAAGCTGCTACCTGGAGTTCAGTTTATATATTCACCAAACATTACCATTTACCTCTCTTCTCTAAATCCAGAGCAGGCTTTGCCACTGCTGTCCTGCAGGGCCTTATAGCTGCTCCTAGTGCTGTATAATTCCATCCTCCCAACCATAGCTTTGGGATTCTACCCAAATGTAATGACTGCAACAGTGAACCATGAAGAACATAGTACAGTTGTGTACACTTACCATAAATGTAGATGATCGAGTATATTCACTGTTGCAGTCCTGGTTACCCACCTGTCAGTCCCCTGTTTTTCCCTTACTATACCTCTTTTTTTCTTTTACTATGCTCAAAAGCCTTTTTGGAGTGTTTGCTTTTATTTGGGGATATATTTGTTGTGTTCTAAATTACATTATATATATATATATATATATATGTATATATATGTATATATATATATATATATATATATATATATATATGTATATATATGTATGTATATATATATATATATATATATATATATATATATATATATATATATATAAAATTTTTATTTATTTTTTTGCTCCCCATTTGGGGGGCACCTAACATCTGGGACAAGATAAAATGGCATCGGCGACTGCATGTTTTATACCCCTGACGTCATGGAAGACAGCAACCGACACAGGACCCAAGACTTTGTTAATCAGGCCGACTGAGGGCAACCTGCCAGCAGATTACCCAAATGGTAATGACTGCAACAGTGAATACACTCAAACATCTACATTTATGGTAAGTGTACACAACTGTACTTTGTGCAGCACAGAATTATTTCCTCACTGTAGTAGACATGTAGTGGTCAAATGCCTAATCATTGAGTACATGTGTTCCCAGGTCCCTGGCTACACGGTCTACTTTCAGGTGTGTTGCCAGTGTCATAGTTTCCAGGTGTGGCAGTCTTCCCAAAAGATACTATGATGTACTTCTTGACACTGAGTTTTAGGCCATGATTCTGGCACCAGTTATTTTTCTGTCAGATCATTTTGGAGAATATTTATGTCTTGGGGGAATCGGTGACTGCTCTCATTTTGCAGTTGTCTGCAGACTTGGTCAGCCAGAGGCCTTTAATGTTAGCTTTGACTTCAGAGACATGGATGCCGAACAGTAGCAACCCCAGGACTGAGTCCTGAGGCACCCCACTAGTAACCGGCCTTTCTGTAGAGGTAGGTTCCCCTATTCTAACATTTAGGGTCTTATTTGTGAGACATCTGGCTGTCTAGCAGATGACATATAGGTTTATACCCAGTTTAGTGAGCTTGTCAACAATGTTGAAGTGGGTTATTGTTTCATATGCCTTGGCCAGGTCAAGGTAGACAGTATGCACTGATTTGCCCTCGTTCATCACTTTGGTGGCCTTCTCAGAGAAATCCAGCAGACTGAGCAGGCAAGGCCCGCTCTTGAAAACCCAAACAGAGTTGATTCAGATGTGTTTTTAGGTACTTGATTCATCTTTTATGATATCTATGATTATGTTCTCCATAGCTTTGCATATCAAGCTAGTCAGGCTAATGGGTCAATAATTCCCCAGTTTTGTTTATGGGCTGCCCTTGTGCAGTGGTGCAACCATTGCAGTCCTCCATTCATTTGGTATGAAGCCTGTGGTTGAATAGAGATTCTAGTGGACTTGATAGTTAATCTTTCGTGCTATTATTATTATGGAGACATTCTGAGATATTATTTGGATCCATTGATGCAAAGTTCTTGGCCTTGGAGAGTGCCCTAAGGACCTGCTGTTTAGTGACAGTTAGGGAAGTAATGTATTTGATTCTGTACAGGAGGCACCATTTACAATCAATTTGGTACATTACTGTGTATTGCCTTTGAGGTTTTGCACATAGCTGAGGAATGCTTTTTGATCGTCCTTGGTCTTGGAGGCTATTTTTACCTCAAATTTGGCTTTGGTGGACTTTATTAATCCCTTGAGGAGTTTGTTTAGATTGGTGAGGGAATTCTTCCTCTCCTGGGTATTCTACCGCCTATTGTTTTTCCCAAGGACCTTCTTCCTTTTGCTATATAGCTTATTTACATTGAAATTCCACCAGGATGACTTGTTGGCTTGTTTTCTGAGGTAGTCCTGCACATTTTCTGGGTAGGTGTAGCCATCTCTGTTCAGTTATTAATATGATTATCCAGGGTTTCTGTGAACATTTGTGTAGAGGTAGCACTCTTTTCAGTGTTTAGTGGGGCTTGAAATTTAGCTATGAATGTCAATTAGTAGTAGGAAGCCTGCCTTAAAATAATTCTTAAACATTCTAGGGATAGAACTATCCCTAGTTTCTCATTTCCTTCAAAAGATAGCTTTATGGTCTGATCTGACCAGTGAGGACATTGCGGACATTACATGGAGGGCGCATCGTTGTGTTTGTTAGGACCAGGTTGAGAGTGTCTCTAGTGGATGTATGGACCAACTGTCCAAGGTGTTAGGATTTATAAAGTTCAGGAATCTCTTGGCCTGCATATTAGGAGTGCTGTGCAATTCCCATCTTATACTGGAATAGTTAGTTGTCCTTGAGTGTGGTGGTGGGTTGAATGAGGAGCATGTCCAGTGCCTTTAAATGTTCATATAGGTGGACTAGTAGTGTACAAGGATATGGTATGGGACTTTGTTACACTTTGGACATGGAGAATCTCAAGCCTGTGATACTGATAGAACAGTCTTGAGGTGTTTGTTTCTAATGTAGATAGACACCTTTCTGTCTCTTTCTGTGCAGTAGTTGGTCTAAATGTGTGGAAGTCATTGTAGCCCCAGAATGCTGAGGTACTCTATGGCTTTAAACCATGTCTCATTGACTGCACAGACATCTACATTCTCCAAAATGTAGAGAGCCTGCAGGGAATGGAGTTTCTTGTTCAGACTCCTGGCATGGAGTAACATGATGCCCGTGCCCTGACCCAGCAATAAAGGAGCCTCAATCCTCACCACTAACACCAGAGAGGGCGTCTCATATAAGAGAAAGGATAATAAATATGCACAGTAAAGTGCAGTTTCACTTAAGAGCACTCAGAGATCACAGTCAGTCTGGGGCTGGTTGCTCCCTTGCTCTCCAGGTCCCCAATAAGACCTCCCCACTGGCACAGCTATAGGGTCCAGATCTCAGCCCAGCTGGCAAGCTAACCTCCAGTACCCTCTTTGTCCAACCAGTGCTTCATGTCCCTGCCCAAATAGCTGACGCACACACACTTTGAGATAAGTATTTATACACCTTCACAGACACTCCTGGGAAAGGTGACACATATTCTCCAGCTGTGCCCCTATGCCCAGACTATACGGTAGTAATTCCTGCCACCACCATCTAATAATTTTCAGCTACCCAAAGGTCTTTAAAAGGGTGTCCAAATATTACTGTGCAATATTATTATCCAATTAAGTGTGACTCAACAGTCTTAAGGCTTATTAGAGCGGCTTTGTACAATAAACTCTATAAATATGCAATGTACTCTAGAGCTTAATTTCATCATCATCATCATCATCATCCCCTTTTTCCCATTTACATGGGGTCGGGGTATCGTACTAACTGTCGCCAACTCTCTCGATTCAGTGCCACTCTCCTGCCGTCTTCAACACTCATGCCTGAATGTCGCAGATCTTCTTTTACACAATCCATCCACCTCTTTGCTGGACACCCTCGCTTCCTCTTACCTTCTTCCTGTCTGTCCCAAATCTCCCAAATCAAGAGCTTAATTTATCTCTACATAAACCAGCCACAGTTGAAAAGGATTTTAAATTATTTAATAATAAATAGTAAAAACACAAGACAATACCACACCACAGTGTTATACAAGAGTTCAGAGATCACACAGAAACTTAAAATAATTCAGTGGTACAGTTCTGTAATAACAGAAAAACATTTAGTCTAATCTTTTCCAATTCATAGTTACTGCTACAAGAAAACATACTTCTAAAGTAACTATCTTACATAGAGTATAAGGCAGTGTTGAGTTGGATAGTCAGACAAAAATACTTAGTCTCTCTCTCTGAGCAATAGTTTTTAAAATCACTAACTAACATTTCTGCAGGGCCCTCCCAGATTACATTATTTTTGACACTTAGGTTTCAAAGTATACACATTATATCATTTTGACACTTAACCTGTGGTTCCCAGGCCAACAGGCTATATTATTTAGCAAGCTAACACCTGCTTATGAAGCTACAACAATAAAAGACATTTCACATGTACACTCTAGTAATTATTCCTTAAGTTAAAACAGTAGAAAGAATGTGCTAGCCCAGACAGACTGACTCCGTGCTCTAGAGATCAAATGATAGATGTGAAATCATTTTAACTTCAAAAGAAAAATTTGAAATCCTTGACTTAGTTTTCCTTACAGCAGATGGCAGTGTTGCTACAATCTTGAAGTTCAACATGTTACAGTATTTTCTTTCATTTAAGAAACAAGCCTGTATTTTACATTTATATTTACAAATGCCAGAATTATGTATCAAATCTATTCTTCTCCACCACCCCCGGAAAACACAAGCTAGTTTTTCAAGTGACCCTTGAGAAATGCTGCTTGAGACGTTTAGGTCTAACTGAATATACCTTACCCCATTCCCTGTCTTGAGAGCCCATCTGCATTGGCATTGCTACTCCCACTGCGGTGCTGCACTGACATATCATATGCTTGCAACCCCAGGCTCCATCTTAGCAACTTGGCATTTTGCTGGCTGTCTCTGTTTAACCATATTAGGTGGTTGTGATCTGTCATTACAGTGAATTTTCTTCCATACAGATAAGGCTGAAGTTTCTGCAATGCCCACGCTGTATGGCTAGACATAGCTTTTCTACAGCCGCATAGCATTCCTCCCTGGGTTGGAGCCTACGACTGAGATAAACCACTGGGTGCTCTTCCTCCTCTTTAGAAATCTGGCTAAGTACAGCCCCCACCCCATGGTTTGAACCATCCACTTACACAACAAATTATTTGCTGTAGTCTGGACTAGCTAACACATGGGGGTCCTCCCAAAGCTTCTTTAAGCTTCTGGAATGCCTGCTCACATGCTGGGGTCCACACTACCTTATCTGACGTGTTCTTCCTTGTCAGGTCTGTGAGGGGAGCAGCTATGGTACTATAATTGGGGATGAACTTTCTGTAGTACCCTGCTGTCCCTAAGAATGCCCTCACCTGCTTTTTGGTAACAGGTGCAGGCCATGCCTGAATGGCTTCCAGTTTGGCAGGTTCTGGCCTTATCTTCTCACTCCCCACTCTGTCCTAGGTAGGAGACCTCTGCCAAACCCACCTGACATTTGCTCGGCTTAATGGTCAACCCTGCCCCCCTCTGTAGGCTGCCCAACACCTCCCTGACATGCTGAAGGTGCTGTGGCTAGGAATAGCTGTAGATGGCAATATCATCTAGGTAAGCAAGGGCAAACCCTCTAGCTCCTACTAGGATATGATCTACCAGCCTCTGGAAAGTCACCGGGGCATTCTTCATCCCAAAGGGCATCTTTGTGAACTCGTACAAGCCAAAAGGAGTCACAAAGGCTGACTTTTCTCTAGCACTGGGAGTCAAGAGCACCTGCCAGTAACCCTTGGTAAGATCAATGGTTGTAAGATACATAGCCCCATCCAGCTGCTCTAGGGCCTCATCTGTTCTAGGCATGGGGTAAGCATCAGACCCTGTGTGACTATTTAATTTCCTGTAGTCCACACAGAACCTGGTGCTGCCATCCTTTTTTGGCACCAGCACCACTGGGGAGGCCTAGGGACTGTTGGACATTTGAATCACCCCTAGTTCCAACCTATCCTGTACCTCCTCCTTCAGAGTCTGTCTGACTCTCTCAGGCACCCTATAAGGGGCCTGCCTAATAGGCCTTTGGGGTCCTGTATCCACCTGGTGCTGCACCAGGTGGGTGCACCCTGGTTTCCCAGGGAACATGTCCCCAAATTCCTGCAACACTGCTTGGATTTCTCGAATCTGCGTAGGAGATGGCTACTGGGATATTGCTACCCCTTCCACTGAGGTGTCAGCCCGAGCCTCACTGAGGAGATCAGTCCCCAGATCTCCCTCAGACTCCTCCTGCAATCCACTGCAAATGCTCAACACAAGGGGTTCCCTATCATGGTAAGGTTTCATCATGTTAACATGGTACACTTTGTGCCCCTGCCGTTTGCGTAGCAGTTCCACCATGTAGTTAACATCACTTACCTTTCTTACCACCTTGTAGGGACGCTCCCAAGCTGCTTGCAGCTTGTTGCGTCTGACAAGAATGAGAACCATTACCTGCTGCCCCACAGCATACTCTCTAGCTCGAGCATTCCTGTTATACCACACCTTTTTCTGTTCTTGGGCTTCTGCCAGGTTCTCCTGGGCCAAGCCCATGAGTTCCCTGAGCCTTGTCCGGAGGTTTAGGATGTATGTCACAACAGACTCACCCTATGCCCATACAGCAACTCAAAGGGTGAAAAACCTGTGGATTCCTGGGGAACCTATCTGTAGGCAAACAGATGGGGCAAATATTTGTCCCACTCCCACTTAAACTGATATGCAAATGCCCGTACATGGACTTGATTGTAGAGTTTAACTTCTCAACAAGACCATTAGTCTGGGGGTGGTAGGGGGTGGTCTTCATGTGCTTCACCCCACAGGACTTCTACAGACAAGCCAGCAGGCCTGACATGAAATTGGCACCTCTGTCAGACAGTATTTCTTTTGGGAAACCTACCCTGCTGAAAATCTCTAACAAATCATTTGCCACCTTCTCTGCCTCAATGGAGGACAAAGCCACTATCTCAGGGTATCATGTAGCATAATCCACTACCACTAGGATATACTTTTTCCCTGTGGAACTTGGGGTACTCAGCGGACCCACAATATCCATAGCTACCCTCTGAAATGGCTCCTCAATCACAGGCAAAGGCATCAAAGGAGCTCTCACCTTGTCTCCTGCCTTGCCTACCTTTTGGTACTGCTCAAAAGTCCTGCAGCACCCTGCCACATCTCCGGAAATTCCAAACCAATAGAAGTTACGCATAATACGCCTCCCTGCACGTTCCATGCCCATATGACCCGCAAAGGGAACACCATGAGCTATGGCCAGAAGCACCAGACGGCAGGCTCTAGGCACTACCAACTGCTGTACTCTCTCACCTTCCAGCCCTCCCTCAGGGGGTCCACTCTCTCTGTATAGTAACCTTTGTCCCGGCATACAGATTTCCCCTTTCCCTGAAAACCAGGTGCCTCCCTAGCTACCTGCCTCAGGCCTTGCAATGTAGGGTGTGAGAGCTGAGCCTGTCTCAACTCTCTCCTTGTAACCCTTCCCAGCTCCCCTTCCACAGGAAGTCTGGCATCCTCTGACAGCGGTGCCTCACTGTCAGCCTGGGTAGTACTACTCACCTCTACTTTTGCAGTCACTCTGTCCAAGGGACCATCAGTACCCACAAGTAGCTGTGGCTCACCTTCAGTCTCACTGCTACAGCGTAGCTCAATCCCTGAAGTAACCACCTCACCAGTCCTAGCTGCAAGTATGCAGTCTGTCTGGGTCTCCCTCAGGCTACCAGACCCACATGTTTGTCTCCTAGCCTCACCGCGTGTAACTGCATAAGTACATGGTACTGCCTCATCCAAATCCTTCCCTCTCAGGACATCTGCAGGATGGTAGTTTAGTACCCCTGTTGTCTCAAGACAACATTCTGTGGTGTTTTGTCTTTCCCACTTACTGGCTCCCTCTACTTTGGTTCCTCACCTTGCCTCCATGGACACCTGTATGCCACATGGCCCCACTGGTTGCAATGAAAACGTTTAACCCTAGCTCCTGGATGTGTAGCTGGACTAGTGGCTTCCCCTGCTACTGGCAGATTCTGTTGGGGGCAGTCTGTGCTGTCCACCATGGGTTCCTTTAGACCCATAAGCAGTACTGGGGGTCCCCTTCCTGTGCAGGACTGCCCTGCTTGCCAGATATAGGTCTCCCTTCTTCCCCCATCTCATCTGAAGTAGCACATTGTCTATCAGCTAACCAGACCCTCATGTCCTCAGGCTAACCAGATCCTCATGTCCTTGGGCAAAGTGCTAAGGGTTTGTTCCCTCACCAAAAGGTCTGCCAGCCCTTCAGAAGTGGTGACCTTGACATCCACTCACCCAGCTATGAAAATAAGTGCTCAGTTCAGCAACATATTCACACACACTTTCATCTGCCTTGTGTCTTTGCTCACAAACTATACATTTCAGGTGTTAGCTTAAAACATTCTAAGACATTTTTTACAGCAGTGTAATCAAAACAGACAGCATCAGGCATTTTTGACAAAAAAAAGTTACAGATTTCCCTTGGACTAAGGGGATCAGGAACTGTACCTAGAGCCTTTAATCAGCACTATACTGTTTGCATACCCTCTCAAACATATGAATGAAACTATCAAAATTACCCCCCTCTTTAAATTGTGGAAGAAATATACTGACCTGTTTTGCTTCTGGGGTCCAGTTACTCCCTTCCCCATTACCTCCATGACTCTGGTGAAGAGTCAGCATTTCCCTCTCATGCCTCCACTGATGCTCCTTTTTTTCAGCTTCTATCTCCAAACGCCTGGCCTCCAACTCAAGTCTCTTTAGCTCCAGCTGGATTTTTAAGTCCACTGCAGAAAGGTTGAGCTGTCCATTCTCTGAGGATATTCAGTCTCCACTGCCAGACTGATTGTCCTTCGCAGAAAGGTTGAGCTGTCCATTCTCCAAGGATATTTTATCTCCACTGCCAAGTCTGATTGTCTTCCTGGATGCTGTTTTCTGATGTAGCTGTAACTAAGGCTGTAGTCAGGTCTGCCTTAGTCAGGTTTCCATGCACCAGTCCCCTAGCCTGGCACATTTCCACCAGCTGGCTTCTTGTCAACTTTCCATACTCCTCTGCTGACATGCTGCCTGCTCAACCTGACTAGCTAAGCTAACAAAAGAAATAAAACAACTGTGATCTGAACTCTGTGTATTCACTGCGTGGCTGTTTTAGAGTACAAAACCCCTTCAAAGATCATTGTAGACAAGCTACAGGATTCACTCTACCCATACCATTACAAGCCAATTAGTATTATCTAACTAATTAATATGTCATGTGGATATCCCACTAATGCCCACCAATTAATATGTGAAGTGGATCCCACCACTGCAAACCAATTTAATATGCAACGTTTATGCCCTGGCCTAGCAATCAAGGAGCCTCAATCCTCACCACTAACACCAGAGAGGGTGTCTCATATAGGAGAAAGGATAACAAATACACACAGTGAAGTGCTATTTCCCTTAAGAGCACACAGAGATCAGTCAGTCTGGGGCAGGTTGCTCCCTTGCTCTCCAGGTCCCCAATAAGACTCCCCACTGGCACAGCTATAGGGTCCAGATGTCAGCCTAGCTGGCAAGCCTAACCTCCAGCACCCTCTGTCCAACCAGTGCTTCATGTCCCTGCCCAAGTAGCTGACATACACACACACACTTTGAGATACATATTTATACAACTTCACAGATTCCTGGGAAAGGCTGACACAGATTCTCCAGCTGTGCCCCTATGCCCAGACTATACTGTAGTAATTCCTACCACCACCAGCTAATAATTATCAGCTACCAAAAGGCCCTTAAAAGGGTGTCCAATTATTACTGTGCAATATTATCCAATTGGTAAGTGTGACTAAACCGTCTTAAGGCTTATTAGAGTGGCTTTGTACAATAAACTCTATAAATATGCAATGTACTCTAGAGCTTAATTTATCTCTACATAAACCAGCCACAGTTAAAAAGGGTGTAAAAATATTTAATAATAAATACTAAAAGTACAAGACAATACTATTACACCACAATGCTATTCAAGAGTTCAGAAATCACACAGAAACGTAAAATAATTCAGTAGTACAGTTCTGACATAACAGAAAAACACTTGGTCTAATCTTTTCCAATTCCCAGCTATTGCTACAAGAAAACATACTTCTAAAGTAACATACTTACATAGAGCATAAGGTAGTGCTGAGTTGGATAGTCAGACAAAAATGCTTACAGTCTCTCTCTGAGCAATAGTTTTTAAAATCACTAACAAACATTTCTGCTGGGCCCTCCCAGATTACATCATTTTTGACACTTAGGTTTCCCAGTATACACATTACATCATTTTGACACTTAGCCTGGGGTTCCCAGGCCAACAGGCTGCATTATTTAGCAAGCTAATACCTGCTCAGGAAGCTACAACAATAAAAGACAGTTCACAGGTACACTCTAGTAATTATTCCTTAAGTTAAAACAATAGAAAGAATGTGCTAGTCCAGACAGACTGACTTCGATCTCTAGAGAGCAAAGTATAGATTTGAAATCATTTTAACTTCAAAATAAAGATTTGAAATGCTTGACTTGGTTTTCCTTACAGCAGATGGCAATGTTGCTACAATCTTGAAGTTCAACATTTTACAGTATTTTCTTTCATTTAAGAAACAAGCATGTATTTTACATTTATATTTAAAAATGCCAGAATTATGTATCAAATTCTATTTGGCTAGGCTGGCAGCCTTCGTCCATCTCTACCAGTCTTCACAAGTAACACCTTCAAATTTTCCTGGTCTGGTACTGTTATGTTGGAAATCTTCTCTTGTTGCCAGTGCCTTAGGCAGTATGGGAGTGGAAAAGATGCAAAGCACCCCTGGCAAAGCAGCATGGTCTGGCCACCATGTCTCTCCAGGTTGACAACTGTTGTACCTCCTTCAAATGAGGCCATACTCTGTCAGTTTTCTCTTCATATTGTGGCATCACTCTTGGAGAAGGTAAGAGTGTTGCTCGGTGTTGAGTTCATACCGGCTTGGGGGACACAGTCCAGGAACTCAGTCATGTCTGTCATCGTACAGTCCTGGGAGGTATGTGTCTGGTTATTTATATACACGTGGACCATGGCCAAGTCATACTTGGGGTTGATTGACCTAAGTGCATGTGTTGTACAACAGATCCTGGCCCCTGAAAGGCAGCTGGCATGACACCGTCCTTGCTTAGCCTGGTGAATGGGACATCCCTGTCTGTCAGTGGCGTCACCTATGATCATAATATTGGGTTGTGTAGTGTGGTATGCCTTATGGACTTAGAAGCTGAGATACCATGGGTTGTGGTTGTATGTGTTTTGTTGGGTGTTTATAGAGTACTGTTGAGGTTGCCGAGGACACGTTTTGTGTGTGCGCCATGTCTGGGATGTCTTTTTGGTTTAGAGAGATTACATTTAAAAGGTTCAAGATATGTGTTTCTGATCCATACTATTTGAAGCGGGTGTAGTGTGTTTTTAGCAACCTGTTTGGTAGTGCAAGTGCTGTAATGCTAGAGCTTTGCCTCCAGTGACATTGTGTATGCATCTGTTTCAAACTATGTTTGTTTGAAAATTAGATAGGCAGTGTACATGAGGCAGTTGCTGCATTCCCACAGGATGCCTGTATCCATTAGGCTAGCTGCAGGGTTAGCAGGAAAGTAAATGTCCATGTCCTTGAATCCCTATTTTGTCTTCTTCATACCATCTCCCTGCTGAATACAAAATAAAGATTCAAGGACGTGGACATTAACTTCCCTGCAGGGAAGTGAATGTCCATATCCTTGAATCTTTATTTTGTATTCAGCAGGGGGGTGGCATGAAGAGGATTCACAGCTGGCTGGCTAGGATGAACTCTGCTTCATGTAGATGAGGAGTTTATTTCGTATCACAGGGATCCTTTGAGACATGCACTGTTCCCTCTAGCAGGTTTTGTTTATGTTGCAGATAAAATACAGGTCCTTGGATCTAGTGTTTGTGGTCCAACATTATATCATCCCATATGAGACTCAAACCATCAGTCCCTGGCTTGGGAAGCCAGTTACTTATCTGTTCGGACCAATATGCATCTCGAAGGATCCCTTCATTATGAAATAAACTCCACATCTACATAAAGCAGTGTTCATTACTGACCATTTTCAAAAGAAGCCTTGATCATTGGATTGGAAATTGCAAATTCACCACTGCCTGTCCCCCATGTCTCTGATCAACAAAGGTCGACAGTAAGTTAATTAATCCCCAGCTAATACTCCTCCACCACACATATACCACACACAATCCTTAGATACCTCTTTACTTGAAAGGCAGCTGACATGACACTGTCCTTATCCAATCCAAGGAACAGTGGTATAAAACTGGGTTGGGTTACATGGCTAGTGATTTCAAAATTCTCCTTAAACTTGTTCATTTTTCTTCTGGTATGTCCTGAATAGTAGAAACTGGGCAAGAGAGAGCCCTTAACACCTGTGATTTTCCATTGCCATCTATCTATACCTGAAGAGAATGTATATAGTTCAGATGCTGTCATAGCTCTCTCTCTACTTTGCTCAAGGGAGGAAGGGACATTCAATGGCTAAGCAAACCTTTTTGAAATGGACTGTTTACTTAACTATGTTTTGCCATCATATTACAATCCACCTATTGAACAATAAATACCGCTGCCAAAAGCCATGCCAGTTGGGGTATGGCTGCTTCCACAGTTTGCTTCAACACTGTCTGATTTGCATATGCATGTGATATAGTTAGTTGTCCCTTAATATCTTCTCCAAGCATTATTTGTTAGGCTGCTAGTCTGAGTCAGGCTTGTGTTTGCAATTCAATGTTAACTGATCTGTGACTGACCTGCTGCATTATGAATGATTTGATTGATTGATTTAGTCTATATGAGAGGAACTCTACCTGTAGTTACGATTATAACAGTCGCAGAAAATAGAATTATCAAAGTAGTACAGCATATCTGTAAACTCTGTGTAATGCTGTTAGTGTTTTTGCCAGGAGGGATTGCTGTTTGCACTACCCCACCCCCAACACTGGGGTTTGTTGTACTCTCCCTGCCCTTCAACATAATGTACAGTAACTCCCCAAGATTGTTGTACCTTGGGGTAAGGAAAATGCATCAAAGTTCCACATAGTTGATCACCGTCTCCATAGACATAATTTGCCATGCTGTTTCAAGGTTTGCAGTTGCACTTCTTGGAATTTCAACAGGAAACCTGCTATCCGTCTACTGCCTTCCTGTGTCAACTGACAGCTATTGTTAGAGTTCCCTGTAAGCTTTTTTCTCCTCCCCATGTAAGCCCTAAGCCTCCTCGTTCACATAGCCTGTAGACCCACTCTTTCCATGAGGTGCAAGAGCCCTACAGCCCATTCATTCTTTTTAGAGGAAGATCCCAAGCAGTGGGGAGTAGTGCCATCATCTGTGAGTAGTAGGGATTCTCTCTGTTTTGGTTCCTTACCCCCACAGTCCATGTCTATTAGACATACAGTGTATATCAGCAAGAGCATATTATTAGCTTCCGCAAGTACCATAACCTTAGGAACTGCCCTGCCTCCTTTGAAGCTGGCACTTCTGTGTTGTCCATGGTTTTAAGCAGAGACTGTACAGCAGGACTACACTCCCTTGACATGTGCCCCTGCAGCTTCCACCTGAAAGGAGGTAAACTGGCAGAGCTGCATCATTCCTTAACTTCCTTCGGTCCACTACAGCAGGTGCACTAGCTGCTAATCAAACTCCAATTTCCCAGGTCATATTTATGGCTTTATCCTTGTAGTCCATCAGAGCAGGCTTAAAGTTCCCCTGTAAATTAGTCAAGTATGTATTTAAATGTCATTGTATGATCTTAGTGTTTCACTGTTGCAGTCATCACATTTGGGTTATCCCTGCCAGGGTAGTCCTCGGCCAGTCTCATTACCAGAGACTTAGTATTTCTGCATCGGTTGCTGTCGCTTGAAGACTGATGTCAGGTAGTCAGTGGTATAAAGGAAAGCAATTGATGCGCTTACATGAGTCTTTCTTGCCATGGAGCCCGAAGCAGAAGCAGTTCGCATGAGTGCCGGTCGGCCGCTACCTAAGTTTCATTTCTTAATTGAAGTTGAAATCTTCGATAGCTACGTACGCCATTGGGGATCCTTTTTTTCTTGCACTAACCGATGTCAGAAAAAGTTAATTGTCTCACCTGTGGGAAGCAAATACCACACTGGGACTCCCACTCTTACTGCATCACTTCTCTAGGCCCAGACACAACATCCCTCATTGTTGGTTCTGTGCTTTATTTAATGCCAGAACTATTCGTCAAGCCCTTATTGTAGCCAGATATTTCCAATTACAGTCCTCTAATTCAGATATGGCTTCCATAAGCCATCCAACAGCAGATCTTCTGAAAAAACGTGAGGATAAAGACAGAGACAGACCGCACAGGACCAAACCCTCTGACGATGCTACCACCAAGCTGGTTGTCGGTCCTCTGGAATTCAGTGAGGTGCTTTTGCAGCCCCAGATGCCCGCTTCAGTTAATTTGCAGGCTGCTACTGAGACCCTTTTGGAGTCTGGTATGCTGCAGAACTCTTCGTCTAAGGATCCTGTGGTCATCTCTACCTTGGCTGGGTCCGGGGCCTCTTTGCAGGCACCAGCTTCCAATGAAGTCCTTCGCAACACCGAATCCAGACATAAACTGACACCTTCTTTCACGGCTACCGTTCTTTCTAATACAACAGAGTTCCTTGGGCCCATAGGTCAAACCACGCCCAAGAAACCGACTACCAGCCATTCTCTAGCGCCTGCTTCCTTGCCTCAGTCACAACTGCTTAAAATGGCAGAGGACCTTATCATGCTGATTAGGGTAAGCCAAGCCACTCAAAAAGAAAGAGATCTGTCTCCAGTAGTTTTGTCTGAACAAGAGTCAGATGAATCCAATGCATCTGACTATGAAGACATGCAGCCCGTCTCAACATATGAGTATTCTGATGCAGAGGAATCTGTCCTTTTAGCCTCTCCCCCAGAGGATGTTTCCTTTGGGGAACCCTGCATATTTTAAGGGAGCATTTCAAATGGGAGAGTCAAGACTACCCACACTCTAAAAAGAGACTGAGAGTTACTGGACCTTCCACAGTACAGGCCCTTAGCCATCCCCCCAGTCCTAGATGTGGTGGATGATGTCTTCCTTGAATCCAGCTGGACTTCAGATGCCCTCCCTCCTGCTCTCAGAAAACCAGAGAGGTACCACAGAGTCCCTGACTCTCACAAATATCTAATTAAAAACCCAACAGCGAACCCTGAGGTCATTCCTCAAGGCCCAAAATGGCTTAAAGCCTTTTCAGCTAAAAATCCCACCCCCTCAGACAGGGATTCTAGAGCACTGGACAGATGAGGTAAAAAAGTATACATCTAATATACTCTTGCTATCAGGACACTAAATTGTCAGTTCCATATGCATAAATATCAGCAACATAAATTGGCACTCCTTAAACAAAAAATTTCCTCCTTTTCTGCATGGGCAGAATCTAAAGATGTGCAGGAATTAATGCAATCTGCTGGTCAAATAACTAAACACACTTTGCACTGCAGTTTTGATGCCCTAGAAGCTACTTGCAGAGCAGCAGTCATTGGATCTGTCATTAGAAGACATGCATGACTTAAGAAGCAACCCCTGCCAGACCATATCAAATCAAAATTGTTGGATGCACCCTTGCACAAAGATAATTTATTTGGTACTAAAGCAGAAGAGGTGTTAAAAAAGATGGAAGAAAAAGCAAAATCTATGAAGACAGTTAAAGATTTCTTACAGGTACAGCCCCTAGGTTCAGCAGGCATTTTCCTTCCAAGCAGTGGTCCTTTCCTGCGCCTAGTAAACAGGGCTAGCCTAGACCCTGTGGAAACAGACCTCCAAGACAGCAGTCCCAGGGGTCACAGAGATCTAAGCAGTGGACTGCCTCCACTTCAAAACCAGGGAGTTCTAAGCCCACCCCCTTATGGTAAAAACTCACAAGGCCTCACCCCCTCCCGACCTCGCCTCTGCCCACCATCACATACCCCTAGGAGGAAAACTCTCCTTTCACTCAAGCACTTGGGCCACCATTACCATGGGCCAATGGGTTCTGAACATTGTGTCTCAGGGGTACAAATTCTCCTTACACACCCTTCCAACCCCAAAAGGGTTCCCAGATCTACCACCAAATCAGTGGGCAGAGGCTCAAAAGCAAATCCATACCCTGCTCTCTTTGGGAACAGTAGAACACGTTCCTGCAGGGCAGATAGGCCAAGGCTTCTACTCCAGACTTTTTCTGGTACCCAGAAAAGAGGGCACATGGCGCCCCATCCTCAGTCTATCCATTCTAAACACCTTCCTGGTGATCCCAAAATTCAAAATCCTCACCCTCCAGCAGCTGCTACCCATGCTCTCCAAGGACGCTTGGCTAGCCACCCTCTACCTAAAATAGGCCTACCTCCACATTCCCATCAGGGAGTCCTGCAGAAAATATCTTCGCTTCAGGGCAGGATCTCAACACTTTCAGTTCTCTGTGCTTCTCTTTGGCTTATTTACTGCTCCCAGAGTTTTCAAAAAATGCCTGGCTCTGACCATTGCTTTTTGCAGACATAAAAATATTCAAATTTACCCGTACTTAGATGACTGCCTTATTCAGGCAGACAGCCAGGAAAAGCTGCTCAAAAACCTGACCTTTGTAAAGGACCTACTAACCTACTTAGGGGACACCATCAACGAAAAGAAATCAAAACAGGTACCCAGCAAAAGGATAATCTTCCTGGGAGCAAGTCTGGGCACATCATCCCAGATGGCATGCGTAACACCAGATAAACTGTTTCCTATCAGCTTACTTCTCTCAACTGGCCACCAGGACCCAGCTTTCTGCAAGGAAAATCCTGGAAGCCCCGGGTTCGTGGCATCTTGCATATTCCTTATTCCATATGCCAGAATGCATATGAGGAAATGTCAGTGGTACCTGAAGAGTCTTTGGTACAAACTCTCAAGATCTGGAAACTCTTTTACCTATTATTCTTTGCCTGAGGAAGGAATTTCTTTGGTGGGCAACAGCCTGCTCCCACAAGGGACTGCCCTTCTCCCCACACCCCACTGCCCAGACCCTCACCACAGACACGGACTATGCTTGGGGTGCACACCTGGACTTCAGGTGGCTACAGGGCCAATGGAACCCCCAGCAACTCCCCCTCCACATCAGTCAACAAGAGATGATGGCTGTGCAGCAGGCCTTGATGGCTTTCAAACCCCTTCTCTTTCCAGGGGTTCTCCTGATCAAAACAGACAACATCACAGTGATGTGGTACATCAACAAGCAGGGAGGGACTCACTCCTACCCGCTGTGCAGGCTGGCCTTGACCCTTTGGCTCACAGCCTCCTTCATGCAACTACACCTGTTAGCACAATAACTGCCAGGCACTCTCAACTCCCTGGCAGACCAATTAAGCTTAAAACTTTTGGACCCCCACGAGTGGCAGCTCAACAGAAACACCTTCTTATTAATGACTCCGAAATGGGGAACCCTGGAGGTTGACCTCTTTGCCTCCCACACCAACCATCAGCTCAGCAAATCCTGCACCAGGGAGCATCACTGCATGTCATGGAAAGTAGATGTCCTGTCCTTCCCCTGGGTAAAACTCTCGGTCTATGCCTTTCCCTCCCTTACCTCTCATTCCCAAGGTACTGATCAAAACAAGGGAGGAAAAACCAAGGACCATTCTCGTAGCTCCAGACTGGCCCAGACAGCACTGGTACTCCTTGCTGCGCAGCCTGTCCCCACTGCCCCCATGGAATCTTCCTCAGATTCCCAACCTCTTAACCCAGAGGGAAATGGAATTCATGCACCCCCAATTGCAGACACTCAGTTGGCAGCTTGGCTTATACCCTGACCAATCTGCCATCCTCAGTAAACAGGTTCTGTATGTTATCAAGAGGCCAGATGCCCTAACACCAGAAAGTCTTATGCAGATAAATGGAAAAGGTTCTGCACCTGGATCCAGGTTAAAGGTTCCAATACGGCACAGCTCTCATCCTGGATTAGTTAGCTGACCTACTACACAGTGATCTCTTTCTCGTCTATAAAAATTCATGCCTCTGCTATTTCAGCTCATTTTCTCAGTGAACGGCCACTGTTTTCACATCCTCTGATCAAATAGTTCCTCAGAGGGGCTAGCAACTTGAGCCCCCCCCCCCCCCAGAAGGGCACCAACACCAGCTTTGGACCTTAGCTTTGTCTTGGAAAAGCTCACCCTGCCTCCTTTTGAACCACCTTCTTCTGCAGAGCTAAAATTTCTCTCCTGGAACACTGACTTCCTCCTGGCCATCACTTCAGCCAGAAGAGTCTCTGAGCTGCAAGCACTCATGGCAGTGGAACCCTTCATAATCTTCCATGCAGACAGTGCATCCCTCAGAACTAATCCATCATTCATGCCAAAGGTGGTGTCCAGTGTAGCTCTCAACCTATCCATCCATTTCCCCACCTTCTTTCCTAACCCTCAAAACAAGGGGGAAAGGATTCTGCACTCTCTCTAGATGTACACAGGCAGCTCAGATACAATCTGTACAGGACTAAACCCTTCAGAAAATCTGATCAACTGCTGGTTAGCTTTACTTCAGGGACAGAGGGTAAAGCCGTCTTCAAACAAACCATTTCCAAATGGATAGCACACTGCATCCATTTCTGCTACAAACAGCATGGCAAGCCTCCCCCCAAGGGGGTCAGGACACACTCCACCAGAGCAGCCTCCACCTCTGCAGCTTTCCTCAGAGGAGTCCCCACCAGGGACATCCTGGAGGCTGCCACCTGGACATCTGTTCACACCTTTACCAAATATTACCACCTGCCTCTGTTTTCCAAATCCAGGGCAGGTTATGCCTCTGTGGTCTTGCAGGGCATACTAGCCAGCCCCTAGCTTCCTTAACTGCCTCCACCCATTTCCTCACCTTTGGGAATCTACCCAAATGTGATGACTGCAACAGTGAAACACGAAGAACATAGTACAGTTGTGTACACTTAACCATAAATGTAGATGTTCAAGTCTCTTCACTGTTGCAGTCCTGGTTTCCCTCCCTCCTTCTCCCTTTTTTCTTTTTATTACCTTTCTTCCTTGTTGATGTTCATCGTGCATACAGCTGCAGTCATAACAGATGGGTTCTCCTGCCGTCAGGCGGGTCCTCGGTCGGCCGAATTCCAAAGTCTAGGTCCGGCGTCGGTTGTCGTCGCTTCTTCCCTGACGTCAGTGCGACAGGGGTATAAAAGAACCAGCCGACGCCATTTTCTTCAGTATTTCTTGCCGCGCGGTGCCCGAAGCAGAAGCAGTTCGCAAGTGCCGGTCGGCCAGCTCCTGAGATTACGAAAAATTTGGAACCGAAGTCTTCTTAAAAGCTAAGTACCCCGTTGGGGAAACTTTTTCTTGCCTCAGACCATGCACCCTAAGAGACCAGCTACACAGGGCCCATCTCCAGGCCCCATGCCTAAGAAACAGATGCTTAAAATGGCTGAGGATTTAATTACTCTAATCAGAGGTTCTCAGCCACCTCCAGACAAAAGACCCAGAGTGGGGGAAGATTCCCCCTCCTCTGATCAGGGCTCCATTATTTCAGAGCACTCTGATTATCAGGAACAGTCGTACTCCCCTTTTGAAGACTCTGATGCACAGGAATCTATTCCTTCTGTATCCCCCCCTGAGGATTACTCATTTGGCGAAACTCTGCATACCTTAAGGGAACACTTCCACTAGGAAGGCCAGGATTATTCAGATTCCAAGAAAAGGCTCAGGGAATTTCTTTTGTTACCCCAGCACAGGCCTCTGGCTATACCTCCTGTCCTGGACATCCTAGATGATGTTTACTCGGAGGCCTGCCTTAACCCGGACTCTCTCCCTCCAGCTCCAGTTAAGGCTGACAGGTACTACAGGGTTCCTGACTCGCACCAATTTCTATACAAAAGCCATGCTGCTGACCTAAAAACCATCTCACAGGGGCCCAAGGGAATTAAGGCCTCCATTGCCAAAAACCCATTGCCTTCCGAGAGAGATTCCAGATCCTTAGAAAGGTGGGGGAAAAAGGTATATACCTCGGCTACCTTATCCATGAGGGCCTTAAACTGTCAGTTTCATATGCTAAAATACCAACAGTTTCTGTCATCTCAAATGAAAAGTAAAATGTCACAACCTGAACAACCAGACATGAAGGAGTTGCAGGATTTGATGCATAGTGCAGAACAAGTGGGTAAACATACCATACAATGTGGTTTTGATGCTCTAGAGGCCTCATGTAGAGCTGCTGTTACAGGCTGAGTCATGCGTAGGCATGCCTGGCTCAAGGAACAAGCCTTGCCTGATCATGTCAAAGCTAAATTACTAGACGCCCCTCTTCAAAAGGATGTACTGTTTGGGGCAAATGCTGAGGAAGTATTACGGAAAATGGAGGAAAAGGCTAAATCAATGCAAACTGTGAAAGAATTTCTGCAGGTTCAACCCCCACGTTTTAGTAGAAATTGGCCTTCCAAAAACTGGTCCTTTCCTGCCACAGATAGACCCCAAAGAGGCAGATACAGGCACCCGAGGGGCAGAGGACAAACACAAGGCTCGTACAGAGGCAGACAATGGCAAGCTCTTACACAAAGAGGTGGTGAGGACAACTCGCAATCTTTCAGAAAGCAAAACCAATGACTTTCCCCTTTGCATGCCAACCAGGTCTCAAATGGCAGCCCCCTTAGGAGGAAAGCTGGCACTATTCTCAAAAAATTGGCATATTGTCACAAAGGACAAATGAATCCTGAACATTATAAACAGAGGCTACAATTTCCATTTTCATACCCTTCCAAAAATGAAAGACATGCCAAACCTGCCACACAATCAAAGGGCAGAGGCACAAAAGCAAATTTCAGATCTTATAAACATGAAAGCTATTCAAGAGGTACCTACACACGAACAAGGTCAAGGTTTTTATTCCAGGCTATTTCTGGTGCCAAGGAAGGGAAAAGATTGGAGACCTATTTTGGATCTTTCCATCCTAAACACATTCCTACTCGTACCAAAATTCAAGATGCTCACTCTACAGCAACTTCTTCCCATGCTGGGCAAGGAGTCTTGGCTGGTAACACTGGACCTCAAGGAGGCATACCTGCATGTCCCAATCAGACAAAATTGCAGAAGATACCTCAGATTCCTTGCAGGTTCAACCCATTATCAATTCTCTGCATTGCCCTTTGGTTTATCTACTGCGCCCAGAGTATTCACAAAATGCCTGGCATCAGTAATTGCCTACTGCAGACTTCAAGGGATACAAACATACCCTTATTTGGACGACTGCCTGATCCAAGCGGACAGCAAGCACATTCTTCTGAAACATCTGGCTTATGTAATAATGTTATTAAACTCTCTAGGATACACAGTCAACAAAGAGAAATCAAGACTAATACCCTCTCGGAAGATAATTTTCCTGGGTGCCAATTTGGACACAAACACCCAGATGGCCTACCTCACGCCAGAGAAGCAGGGCAACTAATTCAATATTTCAGAACACTGGCAAATTGCACCAGGCTGACTGCAAGGAAAATCCTGCAGGCTCTGGGATTCATGGCATCTTGCATCTTACTAATCCCATGTGCAAAGCTGCATATGAGAAAACTACAATGGTACCTAAAAACATATGGTCTCAACACAGCCACAGTTTGGAAACAATAATACCACTAATTCCATGTCTGCAAAAGGAATTTCTGTGGTGGGCTCAAGCATGCCAAACAAACACAGGTCTTCCATTCAGCAAGCCTCAAGCAAATCAAGTCATCACAACAGACACCTCGGACTACGCCTGGGGGGCACATGACAGACCGGTGCATTCAGGGCAAATGGACCCAAAAAGAAAAGCACGTTCACATCAGTCAAAAAGAAATGCTAGCAGTGATAAATGCTATTACAGCTTTCAAGGACCTTCTACAACCAGGTCAGCTATTGATAAGAACAGACAACACCACAGTTATGTGGTACATAAACAAGCAGGGAGTAACACATTCTTATCCCCTATGCAGACTGGCCATGTCACTTTGGAACATGGCCATGGACTTACAAATGGAACTACAAGCACAGTACTTGCCAGGCAAGGAAAACATGCTGGCAGACAACCTAAGCAGGAATATGACAGATCCACACGAATGGAAGTTGCATCCAAAAGTTTTTACAGAAATAATCCAAGAATGGGGAAGACCAGACAAAGATCTCTTTGCCTCCCACAAAAACCATCAATTGACAAAATTCTGCTCAAGGATCTTCCATCCAAAGGCCAGGAGAGTGGACGCTCTCTCTTTCAGTTGGACATCAATGACAGTTTATGCCTTCCCACCTCTTCCTCTGCTGCCCAAAGTCCTATTGAAGACCAGAGCAGACAGACCAAAGATGATCCTCATTGCTCCGGACTGGCCAAGGCAATACTGGTACCCACTCCTGAGGAGCCTGACTCATTCCCCACCATGGACCCTGCCTCTAATGCCTCTTCTTCTGACTCAGCACAGCTTCAAAACTCTTCACAGTCAGCTGAAAACACTCAATCTAGCCGCATGGAAGATTCCTTAGCATCGCAGCAGGCCCTGCTCTCCAAGGAGGTGCAGGATGTCATTTTGGAGGCCAGAAGGCCATCAACTAGAAAAGCTTACTCTGCAAAATGGAAACGTTTTTGTGTTTGGAATGAGATAAAGGGCCAGTGCCCTGGAAAACTGAATTTACCTCAAATACTACAATATTTGGCTGAACTGCTAAGCAGTGGACTTTCGTTCTCCTCCATCAAAATCCATGCCTCAGCCATTTCTGCAGAATACAACACTGATCCACCTTTATTCTCTCACCCTCTATTAAGACAGTTCCTCAGAGGGGCTAAGAATTTAAGACCTCCAAGAAAACAACCAATACCTGCTTGGGATCTTAATTTCATTCTGGAAAAACTGACTTTGCCTCCTTATGAGCCAGCTGCCTCATCAGATTTACAATATTTGTCCTGGAAAACAGCTTTCCTTCTGGCTATCACTTCAGCTCGTAGAGTTTCAGAACTACAGGCTCTTATGGCTGTCCAGCCTTTTATCATCTTCCATCAGGACAGAGTTTCATTACGTACCAACCCGTCCTTTATGCCTAAAGTGGTATCCAGGGTAGCTTTAAATCAGGCCATACATTTACCTACTTTTTATCCTAATCCTCAAAACAAAGGGGAGAGATTACTGCATTCCTTGGACATCCACAGACAACTGCGTTATTATTTGGACAGAACAAAACCTTTCAGAAAATTAGAACAGCTTTTTGTGGCCTATGCGGTAGGATTTCAAAGAAAGCCACTATCCAAACAGACAATCTCAAAATGGATAGCCCACTGCATACGCTTTTGCTATTCCTTTCATGGCAAAACTGTACCTACAGGCATTAGAACTCATTCTACCAGGGCCACAGCCACCTCTGCAGCCTTCCTCATAGGAGTTCCTACCAAGGATATTTTAGAAGTAGCCACTTGGAGTTCTGTGCCTACATTCTCTAAGCACTACAACCTACCATTATACTCCAAATCTAGAGCAGGCTTTGCCACTGCAGTCTTGCAGGGCATTTTGGCTCCTCCTAGCTCCACCTAGTGCCTACCATCCCTTTCTTAGCTTTGGGATTCTGCCCATCTGTTATGACTGCAGCTGTATGCACGATGAACATAGTACAGTTTTGTACCTACCATAAATGTAGATGTTCGAGTGCTAATACAGCTGCAGTCCAGGTTTCCCTCCCTCCTTCCCCTCTAGGGGTCTTCTTTTATGGTGTATTTGCTTGCAACTACTGGTCTTTGATTATATTGCATTGCATTATTACATAATTTTATGTATTGCCTTCTTTCTGGGGGCACCTGACATCTGGGGCAAGAAAAACTGAAGAAAATGGCGTCGGCTGGTTCTTTTATACCCCTGTCGCACTGACGTCAGGGAAGAAGCGATGACAACCGACGCCGGACCTAGACTTTGGAATTCGGCCGACCGAGGACCCGCCTGACGGCAGGAGAACCCATCTGTTATGACTGCAGCTGTATTAGCACTCTAACATCTCCATTTATGGTAGGTACAAAACTGTACTTTCTCCTTTCCTTACAAGGGACATATTGGTATTTATTTTCCAGTGGTGGGGTTCTGCTACGAGAGCCTGGCCTCCTATTTTGGGGGTTCCTGACCGGTTAGGGCAAGAAAAACTGATGTAATGGCGTCGGCTGCCTTCCTTTATACCACTGACAACCTAATGTCAGTCTTCAAGTGACAGTAACCGACTCGGAAGTACTAAGTCTCTGGTATTCAGGCTGGCCGAGGGCTACCCTGGCAGGGATAACCCAAATGTGATGACTGCAACAGTGAAGATACTCTAACATCTACATTTATGGTAAGTGTACACAACTGTACTGTGTTTTGTTTCCTGTGCCACATACCGAGCTCAGTCGGTCAGTGGCACTAACTATGACGGGCTTCTGCTACGCATTGTTTAGCCCAGTGTGGTATTCTGTAACAAATGCCTTTCCACCAGCAAGTGTGAGAAGAGAAAAAAAAATAGGCAATTTAGAGACTAAGAAGGGGGAAACTCCAGTCCAGCCCACTGTAGAAGACTCCGTCTGAGGTAACCCAATATGGTGAGCATACATATTTACTTAATTTTAAAACATCCTGTCAGTTTTGTAAACATTACTCTTTAATCTAATTAGCAATTTTTGCCGTTTTACTTGTAGCTCTGTAGCATGTTTCTAAATTTTAATGTTGATTTGCTTGGAGTTTGTCACCGTAAATTTTGTTAATTTTAAAGTGAAAAATCGGAGCAGATAACCACTTTTTCCCCCCCTCCAACAGGGCCGAGTTTGTTGAGGGCTGCAAAGCGATACAAGCGGACAGCATTGAGGGAATTCGTGCCAGATTTTCTAGTATTCTGAATGAGGCAAAATCAGAAGAAAAATTTAAGGATCTCTATCGTTTTACCTTTCAGTTTGGCCTAGACTGTGAAGAAGGACAGCGGTCATTGCATAGAGAAATTGCAGTTGCCCTTTGGCGATTGGTCTTTACTCAGAATGTACCCCCTATATTGGAACCATGGTTAAACTTCCTAACTGAGAACCCCTCAGGAATAAAGGGAATCTCCCGGGACACATGGAATATGTTTCTAAATTTTACTCAGGTGATTGGGCCCGACCTCAGCAATTACAGTGAAGATGAGGCTTGGCCAAGTCTGTTTGATACCTTTGTGGAATGGGAAATGGAAAGGAGAAAAAAAGAAGAGGATGCCAATTGTAGTACTTGTCCTCACACAGATGGTTTGTGTCCTAGTGAGTAGATTAGATGGTGGATATGGAGTTGAGGAGAAAGTGTTTTTCTCTCTCCATTTGGGTCTTTTCTGTTGGCCTTTTCTTGTTCTGAGAAATGAAGAGGACTTTTTTAAAAGTACGTTGCAACACCCTTCTCTGCCTTCTTTTTGAAAGGGCTTTAACTCAGTATACTGAATTATGTTCATTGCACTTTTTATGAATTTGCATTTTTTTAGTATTATTGTTCTTAAGTGCTTGGTCTGTCCTAGTAAGTACAACAGCAAAGTTTTGTTTCATTCTTAAATGTTTTATTCTTGTTTTGTAAGAAATCATTTTACTTATGAACAGTGATTACAAAAAGCTGTTGTATTATTCCCTGTCCACCATTTACTGGTGCCATTTCTGCCTTCCTCAAGCAAAGACATAAAATATTTATATGGACAGCAGTGTCTTGTATTTAAAATGTAATACAAATGTAGTCTGTTAAGAGCTACCCTTCCCATTGTCACAAAAGATGTGGCTAACCACTTCTGTAGCAAATTGAGCTGCACTACATCCATCACATCTGTATTACTTTTCTATAGTTACAGAAGTTACTTTGTACAAACACTGTTTTTTAGTGGGAAGCCTGATAATGGAATGAGAGCAGTTCAGCAAGGATGAGATGTGTTTTCCTTTAAAGCAATGTGATCATATTTACCCAAAATTTTCAAATTAAGTAACCCATTTTAAGTGGATTAAAGTAAGAAGCAAAAATGGATCCAAAAATCATTCAACAGTTCTAGCCCCAAGGTGATGTGTGCATGTGTCATGCCTTCTTTGTAGATGATAGTGTGTGGTGAAAGGCTCCTGTAGCAAAACGTGAAAGCTGTACAGTTTGAGAAGAGGCACGACTGAGTTGACCTGAATATCCCTTAAAGGTATTTATTTCACAGCATGACATTGCTACTTGAATGTCATGTGATATACTGTACTTGAAAACATGAGATTGCTTTAATGTTGAGCATTTTAAAGAAGGATAACAAAATGCTTACAGTAGTGAACAGATTATTAAATTGCATTTACATGAAATGCCAGCAGTTGGACCCTGTACCTCTTAGCAGCGAAGCTTGAAGACAGGTGTTGCATTTTATTTTCTGATATTTGTTTCAGTAAATGAATGTTTGCCCAATGAATTCCTTTGTAACATTTTCCTTACCAAACAGGAAATATATGTAAGAATTATTTAGTTTATTACCTTATAACATTATTGGGCTTACTGCTGTATACTTGACCACTTGAACCATTTAGCTGTAAGAGGCAAGTGCCCTATCTGTAAAGGTGTCACAGTATACATCAGCTTTTGTAGTTGTGCGCAAGTTTCCTTAGCACTGCTGACCAGCACAATTCTCACTGCTAACTAGAATAAGCAAACTCGTTGCACTGATTTGTACTTGATACAGTTTTACTAGGGTAATGATTTAATATGTATTGATGGGTTTTGGGGTCAACCTTCACCCACATTGTAGTCTGTTACGTATTACCAGAAGAGAACTGTAGTAACTGAGTAGGTGAAGTGTGTTTGCTGATTTGTTCTTGGTGTGAGCTGCAGGATGACCAAGTGGTATAGTCAAATATCCAGCTGTTGGGGAACCCATCCGGGATATACATATTATTTTCAGTTATAATTTGTATTTTTCCTTATTTAGGTGTTACCTAATTTTAATAAAGTAATGAAAACAAAACTCGTATCAGTGGGAGTTTTGTATAATGTCATCAATTGTGTACCTTTTAGTTTGTAGTTGTGGTCAGTGGATGTTCATTGTAGTCAGTGTTGCAATCCCATCTTTGAGTCTCCTGTGTATACCAGTAGCCTGACTGGCATGGCAGGCCCAACGTCCACAGCTTTACCTTCCCCATGACTTCAGCAGAGCCCCCCCATCCAAACAGGATACAGGGATGCTGGTGGTGTAAGAAGTATATCTGCTGATGCCATCTTCAGATCTTTCTTGCCATGCAGTAGCTGTAGCCATATGTTTCACAGTGCTCTCAGTCCGTTCATTGGCCTTCTAAAAGGAACTAGATAAGCACCCCACAGGGCATTTTTCATTTTTTTGTTGCTTCTGACATGGCTAAATGTCTGATACAGAATCCAGTTCTGATTCTAAGGTTGTTTTTAATCAAAGTTAACGATCATATTGTATATGGGAAACAGATTCTGTGCAAGGGCGGTCACAATTCTAATTATTTTGCTTCATCCCAGTGCACAACATGGACCCTTGTCTGTATTGTGCCTGTTTCACACCAAGGACAAGCCAAAGAAGGCATCAGGTCTCCAGGAGCTTGCAGCCAGGAAAGGGGAGCATGTTTGTTTTAGTGTTGCCATGGTGTCAGCAAATACATCCAGCAGTCTTCTGCCAAAAAAGTACTCTAACAACCACTGGGAGAAGTGCAAAGAGACTGAGGACAGTCCTGTTTGACTTCAGTTTTCCCGAGTTCAACAGCTCTGTTGCAGTGAGGTGCTTTTGCAGCCCACAGTCCTGGAATCGGTCTTTGCCAAGACCTGTGACAAGACTGCTCCACAAACTTTTGTGTCTTAGATGTCTCATATACCCTCCTTGGCAAGTGTTTCAGCTGTGCTTCCTGAAACTGAAAGCCCCACACTTTATTTTGTCTGTGAATTTGTTTTGTTTTGGGTTTTTTTTTTTGGTGGATCAGTGATTTTTTTTCCCTGGGGAAAAAAAATCACTCTTCGTATGTTTGACATTGTGTGTTTTCAGTCATTAGGATTCAATGTAAAAGCTTTCTTTCTTTTCAACGTTCAGCTATCTAATATAGACCCTTACTACACATGCCATTTTTGAAACAGTAATCAGTTTAGGGAAACTTCCAAGGTAGGACTTCTCTATCCTGCATAGTTTTTTCTCCTTGTTACCTCCCATACTCTTTGTTTTGGAAATCTTCTTAAAATGAGCAACTACAATGGTGAATATTACAGTGAATGTAGTACAATTTTGTTAATGTACTGTCATTGTTGATACTACTGCTGCAGTCCAGGGACCCTCTTCTACCCCCATGACTAATCAAAACTGTTCCTTGTCCTATGGGTTGGAGTGGCTCCATAGTCCCATCTGCACCTTCCCTCAATTTCCTTCCATGCTGTTCCTCCTGCTTGTGTTGCTCTTACTCCCTGGAGAAGGAAATTAGGAAACTCTGGGGTGGACCTGGGTCACATATGGCTGTTTGTCTGTTCCACTAGGACTTTGACACAAAGGTCTTCTTCATGGCTATTGCTGGAGCAAGAAAGGTCAGACAATGGCATTGACTGATGCATCCTACTTAGTGAGACTCCGTAAAAGTCCTGGGGAGGGTTAACGCTCTGGAAGTTGATCGGCATGTCAAGGTTCCTATATGCATGGTATTCCAAGAGTGAGGACTGCAGTAGTGAATCCACTCCTAACATCTGCACTGATAGTAAGTGCATAACAGAATTGTGTTTTCCCTCTGTTTTGTACCCTAGATTTTATACTCTGCTATAGGGGTGCTTTGTTTTTTGATGTACTGGTGTGAACTTGTTTCACCATACTTCAAAGTAATTCATTCATTGTTCCATATGTCATTTAACGTTACACAAAGCAATGCAAGTTCTTATATTACTTCTGTAGGGCCCTTTGATGTTTTTGATGTGTATTAAAAGTTATACATTTTACTGTCATTTAAAACTTTTCATGGATGGCACAGTGCTGAATCTATTGAAGGAGGGATTACAGAGGGCAGCAAAAGCATTAACTGGCACATTTGGTAGAAGTGTGGGTGTAAAGTTGTGTAATCATGCTGTGTAGTTTCATGCCAGCCTGTGTTGGAAAATGCTAGCAGAAGGTGACCTGCTGGATGTTGAATTTACCTGACTGTTACTACTGCCCTTTGTAAACCCAATCCAGGGGTTTTTAACCATTGTTATGTTTTGCAATGTACTGTTGCTTGTAGGTAGGTCCCCAGTGCCTTCTCCAGTGTGTGCAGTTAGGGTGGCATGAAAATAAGAAAAAATTCCAGGACCCTGAAATTTTTTCATTTCCCTTCTAGCTAATGTCTGTTCCCGCTTCTCTACCACCAATGCACCTTGTAAAAGGTCCTGTTACATCCTTTATCACTTGCATGTACTCATCTCTGTAAATATTTATTTGAGAAGTTCCGTCATTCCCTTCATCACATGTAACACTGCATTGCTTACTTTATCGGCCTAACTTTCCTACTTTGTGAAAATTGTAGACGGTATTCCCAATACCTGGATGGTGATAGGATGACCTGAATATCTTTGGCATCCACTTAGCTTGCTTTTGGCAGTCAGTAATGCTTTTTCGCAATGAGTAGCATGATTAAGCTTGGGGGTGACTATGAACCCCAGTCCCTTCTTTACTGCTAACCTTTAAAGGAGTAAACAACACAAGACATATATTAACATGTAAATATTATTCTGAAACATTTCAGAGCTCAAAAGTCCTACAACTTAATGTTCCACAAGCAAATAACTACTAAATCTACTAACATTAACCAAAACTAAATAAATAACCGAAAAGAAACTGGATCGTCTTCAGGGAAGAAATTACCTTCCCAGGGTATAACTATATTCCTGCTTCCCTTTTCAGTGGCAACCCAGGAACATTGGTTAAGTAAGTTGCCCACAGTTGCACAGTAGACAGATGAGGGGAGAGGAATAAAACCATGTGTCCCCAGGGTACAGGAAATAGCTTGCTAACAGCTTGGGGACTTAATCCATTGTGCTAACTGCTAGACAGGGTTCATTTTGAGCATAGTACTGGCAAAAACTGACTGCCAAAAAGCATATTTCTTGCAGATTGGTGAATTTTAAGGCCCTACCAGATATGTATTTTTCAGTAGATTTTTCCATCGAAGTGCATCACCTTGCTTTCTTCTCCTTATGTGGTCTCCACTGCCACATATCCATCCATGACCTCTGTAGGGCTGCCACTGTATGCTTTGCGTTTCTGGCTTCATTTGCCCACCATGCTAGTCTTGGTATCCTGAGTGATCTTGACGTCTAACCCTGATATGACAACTTATAAGAATGCTTTCCCTGACAGATCCCTGTGGCATTCCATTAATTACAGATTTCTCTGCCCTGACAGATCTAGGCTTATTTCTGGCTTTTGCTACTGCCTTCTTCTGTATTCTTTGCCATTTTGGACCCCACAACTTCTACCCATTAGTTTCCTTTCCAGGTTTCTGTGAGATGTGAAAACAGTATTGCTATTAATCACACTCCCATCTACTACTTTGATGTAACCTCAGAGTAAAAATATTTTAAGTTGTCAAGACGACTTCTGCAAAAGTCATATGTTGCCATCCATGAGAACTAGCATTTAGGATGTTTAGTACCAGACATAAGAATCACTTTTAATACCTATCTTGAGTTTGACACATCTGTAGTCATCATGCTCTTTCTTCCAATTCTTTCTGAAACAAATTGGCTTCACTATGCCATTGCTCAACTGCTACTATGGTATCCTGGGAGGCAGATGTCGAGTTCTTGCACTTGAATTTGCGATTGGAATTGAAAAGATTTGGAGAGTAGACTGAACCTTAGTCACATTCGAATCCTTAATGCATTTAAGCACAGTTGATTTCTTAATTAATGCCTTTAAATTAGACTGGCAGAGATGCATTTTAGGGGAGTCTTCTCTTTATTAAAGTAGTTTTCCATGAATTGAGGGTTAGCAATCATTGACTAGAGGGAATAGAAAGCAGAACAGTTTTCCCTGATGTAAGTACCCACAGTTTCTATTTGCTTGCAGCTGCACACCTATCCACTTTGTCACATTATATTTTTTAGTCATCGTGAGTGTTTCATTGTATGACTTTTGTTATTGAAAGAGCTTTTTATGCACTTAAGGTGGAGTATAACTGCTGTACTGCTGCTGTAGTGCATATATGAAGCCTTCAACACAAGTTATTGCACAAGTGCAAGGAGCCAGTGATAGTATAACCTGTTATACCTATTTTTAACTTTTTATTGCATTTTAATCAGTATGAAATCACAATATAATATTATAATATTTAAGATAATTAACTAAAAAACAAAAGAAACTACATACAAAGTCCATAAGTGTATTCCAAGATAAATGTTTGTGTAATGTTCGATGTTCTGCTATATACCATTTGAAATTCCTTATTACATACATTTTTTGCTAGGCAAACAAATTCAGTAAAAGAGAATATATTCTTACTTTTCCAGTTAATTGTAATAATTTTCCTAGGTATGTTTCGTTGTGTTTACTGAGTGCATAAAAAATTATGTTTTACTTTTGTCAAAGTCCATCTTTTTAATAAATGGCTTATCAGCACAAGATGCATTTTCTCTTTCTAACTTTTTTAGTCCTTGAAGGTTCCTCACCAAAAGAATACATGCTGTAGAAAATATGTCCTAAGCCAATCTGCTCAAAGTTTTATCCTTGTACTCTGTATCCTACACACTGCTGAGGGATGTTCGATGCCTGACCTTCAAAGCTGCCTCCAGTCCAGCCCTTACGGAATTGTTGCACAGCCATAAAACAAAGCATCAGAAACTCCCAATCTAGGTACCTGAACATCATCTGCACTGTAAGACGTTTTGGAGAGAGAGGTATGCGTCTCTGAGACTACCCCCTTTCTATGGCACAGGCTTGCCATCCTTGTGGAGTAGAGTTCCTCCCTAGACTTGTTCATGTGCAGCTTGGATCAGTGGATGGGTAGTTCTAAATTACCCATGGTCTACTTGCTGCCTATGTCCCTTATAGCAGGAGGAAACTTGTAAATGCTCAACCACTCATGGCTATCATAACTTGTCAGATACAATTGGGAGGTATGGCTAAACTTAAAAAGGCTCTTTAGGGTCATTAGCTGAGCAATCACCTATGGACACATGGCTTTTGCCTTCTCAGCAACTAATAGCTTTTCCTTGAGAACTAACTGTTAAAGAGCTGTAGTCCTTGCATGTTGTGTTTTGTATTTCTTTGCCCACCATTTCTTTGGCAGTTTGTGAGTATACAGTGAAACAGTCTGCAGCACTACACCTGTGAGGAGTTTCTCCACACACACACACACACACACACACACACACACACACACCTGCTGCAGTGCTTTACCAGCCTTTCCTATCTGTGTTCGGATATGAAATGGATAAGGTTGCAGCTCATCAGTCCTAGATGGATGAGTTGCAACCTCATTGATTACAATTTGGCACAGTTTTTGATGATGCCAGTAGTTTCATTTTTTTTTCTTCACTTTTTTCCACAGTGGAATGACTGAAGTTAGCAGGTACAAGGGAGGTGTATAGGAAATTCCCCACTTGAGGGGTGTAGCAGGAGGCTTGCCATCATTCTCTTAAAAAAAACGATCGTGTTTTACAACCGAATGAAGCTACGAATGGTCCTAACTTGATTCATAGTAGATCCACTTCCACACTGTTTATCAGGCTAAAGCACCCACCTTTCCTCCACTCCCTGCTGCTTATTGAGTAATTTGTTCAGGGATCTGGCAACTTAGACTTTCTTGGAATTTAGACTTGCTATATTCTTCTTCAGTGGTGTTACTGTTGGTTATGATGTCTGACCATAAAGAAAAGCAGAAATCTGGTTTCAAGAAGTGTAAATGCGGGCAGAAGATGTCCATTACGGATGCCCATGGGAATTGCGTTTATTGTTTGGGGCCTGTTCACCTCCAGGAGGATTGCTCTATCTGCCATTCCTTCAGTAGTAGGGTTTTGCTGGAGAGATGAAGGAAGCTGGTAGATAGAGGCTTATTGAAGCCAGATTTTCAAGAGTCCTTGGACAGGGCTGACCAGATCTGTCATTGAAGGGGTCGAAGTCTTCTAAGGTGTCTTCGGAGCCCAAGTCAAAGCTGAGTAGGGCTTTCGGAACCAAGAGTGGAGGATCTAATGATTGTGGAGCCTTCGGAGCTGAGGCCTGTCCCAGTGCCCTTGGCTCTGTCAACCCGGATTCCTTCGGTTCCATTGGAAGAGTCTGGGAGCAAACACTCTCTCGTCTGTTCCTGGGGGGGTTGAACCAATGCGTCTGTTCCGACCCTTCTCCTAGGGGCTTTGGCGCAGATGAGCTCGGCTCCGTCCTCTGACTCTGAGCCCACTGTCTCGGCACTGGGGAAGTTGCCATCTTCTTCAAACCGGCGGCTTCCTCAGGTCTGAGCAGTGGTGCCTTCAATGCTATGAGGAGGGTTATGTCTTCTAAGATGCACACATCATCAGGTCCCTCCTCCTTCTCCCCTAAGATGCCGCTTTCTGCCTCTACATCGCAGGTACCTGTGAAGTGTCGAGACACGGAGCCTCAGGTAACCCCATTGGGTGACCCTTGCTCTACTGAGACCTCACCAGAAGCCCCCACTGATGAGGTTCCCAGGAAGAGACTTTGTAAGAGGAGGCATTTAGATTCCCCGCAGGAGTCTTTGACATCAGACACCGACTTAGAGGAATCGGAAGGGTCCCCACGGTTCCCTCAGAGGATATCTCTTTTGCTGATATCCTGGAAGCCCTAAAGCAGAGGGGTGACTGGCAGTCCATTAGCCCTACTGAGGATGAATCTGTGCTCCTGAAGGCCTTTGGTCTCAGCCTTCCACCTCCTGGGTGACTCCGCCCTTCAACAAGCTGATGGATTTGGTTGCTCCAAGGGCGTGGGAGTCTCCTGATTCTATGGAACCGGTCTCTCGGAGGCCCAACAAGTTTTACTTCTCCCCAAGACAAAATGTTTCTCACTAAGGGAGTCCCAGTTGATGCCTTGGTGGTGGTGGCAGCCACCAAGAAAGAGATGTCAGAAACCTCTTCTACTGTCCATCCTTTTAATAGGGATTCCAGGACGATGGACCGATACGGGAAACGCATCTTTAGTTCTGCGACCTTTGCTATGCGATTGCTTAACTATTTGACTCATTTTACCCGTCTTTAAAGAGATCTCCTAAAAGAGCTTGGAGATGCTCTGCAGGGTAATACAGATGGAGCTGTCTCGGAGAAGGTGACCGCACAACTTAATACCTTGAACTCCATAGTGAACTCGTCCATGCGGCTCATTTCCTATGCTGCCGATGGTTCGAGTCAGGCAGCGGGTTCAGCGATAGCTCTTAGGAGATAGTCCTGCATGCGCTTATGTTCCTTTGCGGAAGCCTTCAAGTCTTCCTTTATCAACACGCCATTCAGTGGCTCTTCTGTTTTTGGGCCTAAAGTCAAGGAGACTCTCACTAGGTGTGAGCAAGAGGGAAACTGCCATAGGAGTCCATTTTTCCACCCCTACCAGACCATACCCCAAAGGGCAAAAAGGTGGGAAAATGTGGTTCCGAAAGTCCCAAGGAGCTTTCCAGAACACACGTAGTGAACCCCCCTCCAGGGGCAGAGGAGGGGCTAATAATGGAAGACGCTGCCCTGGCGGCAGAGGGGGTCCGCAGATCCAGGTAGACCAGGGTCAGTTCTTTGGTAATCCCTATCAGAGTTCCTGAAAGGAGGCCCGACTGTCCTGTTCTGGAGGCAGTCGGGGGTCACTTGGCTTTGTATCCAGATGCCTAGCTAGGAATTACAACAGATTCTTTGGTACAAAGCATAGTTACCAGAGGTTACATCATCCCATTCTTAAAAAAAAAACCTGTGGGGAAAACAATCCCAGATATTTCTCCCAGTGTCAGGGATCAGGCAGCCATAGAAATTCAGAGGCTGCAGGAAAAGTCATCCTGCCAGTCCCAGCAGACCAGATAGGATCTGGGACTTATTCAAGATTCTTTTTACTTCCACAGAAGACGGGACCGGAGGCCCATCTTGGATCTCAGCACACTCAACACATTTGTAAAGAAGGAGAAGTTCCAGATGGTCACACTTCAGTCTATTCGCCCATTCCTCGGAGTGGGCGCTTGGATGTGCTCGATAGATCTCAAGAATGTGTACTACCATATCAAAATGGCCAGGCCATCCAGAGATCATCTGCGTTTCCAGCTGGGAGCCAGTCACTACCAATTCCGAGCACTGCCCTTTGGACTCTCAACAGCTCCCAGAGTGTTTACCAAATGCATGGCAGTGGTTACAGCTCACCCGAGGCATCTAGGATTCCGAGTGTTTCCGTATCCTTACCACCACCTCCAGGCATCAACTAATTCTGTCCAGGGATCACACTCTCAATCTCTGCTCTCAGTTAGGCATCACTATCAATTTCGAAAAGCCTGCGTTGTCACTATCACAGCGTATCTCCTTTATAGGAGCTGAACTAGACACCACCACTGCCACTGTAGGATTGCCCCTGGACAGAATAACCACTCTCCGAAACCAGGTCGCAGACATTTTGCAGAGAAGGAAAGTACCAGCCCTTCAAGTTTTGAAGCTACTAGGCACCATGGCAGCTACGCTCATAGCGGTTCCTCTGTGACGTATGCACATGAGGATTCTACAGTGGTTACTATTCACTCAGTGGCCTTGCCAGCAACTTCTCATGTCTTTCTTAATCATGATTACGGACTCTTGCAAGAAGGATCTTCGCTGGTGGTTTACCAGCCAACAAGTTACAGTGGGTCAACCATTTGTTTCTGCCCTGCCATCAGCCACAGTGACCACGGACGCTTCTCAGATAGGGTGGGGGGGGGGCTTTTTCAGGGAAGAACAGCCCAAGGCACCTGGTCTGATACTGTCACAATTGCACATCAATGTTCTGGAGCTGAGAGCGATGCTTTTGGCGTTGCAGCACTTCCATGACTCTCTGCTTCTAGGGACGATTGCAATACAGACAGATAACATGTCAGTGGTGTGGTACATCAACCAGCAAGGGTTAACCAAGTCTTACCCCCTGTGTCGAGAGGCCTTGAGAATTTGGCAGTGGACTGTATCCACCGGGTGCTTTCTCATAGCAATGCATATCCTATGGAAATCCAACGTGATAGTGGACAAACTGAGCAGAGCCATCCTGTTACCACATGAGTGGTCTCTCAAAACCGAAGTTGCGGAGATGATTTTCCGCAGGTGGGGCCAGCCTTGCTGTGACATGTTTGCATCCCCTGTGAATGCCAAATGAAGAAGCTACTTTGCCCTGAATTCCCCTCCAGGGAAAAGCCCAAGGGACTCGCTTGTACACAATTGGCCCCTGGGACTCCTGTATGCATTTCCACCTAGACCCCCGATTCCAAAATTCTTGCAGAAAGCCAAAACCCTGGGAAGGACTGTAATCTTAATAGCCCCTTTTTGGCCTTGTCACATTTGGCTCCCCTTCCTCCAGCTCTATCAGCTTGAGGAACCTTGGATTCTGGACCCAGTTCCAGACCTACTGACACATTCGTCAGGGGCCCTCCATCCCTCCCTTCATTCCCTCAGACTGACAGCTTGGCTGCTCCGATTCCCTACCTAGCCAGGTCACAAGATTTTTCTTAGGAGGTACAACACATCCTTGTACCTTCGCATAAGGCTTGCACCAGAAAGCTGTATGCTAGTAAATGGAAGCGATTTGCCTTGTGGGCATCCCAGAATAACATTGATCCTTATGTTGCACCAATTGCTGGTATACTGGAATTCCTATCTAAGCTTTTTCATGAAGGTGCTGCAGCTGCCACGATTAGAGTTCAGTTGGCTGCTATCTCGAATTTTCACCTTTGAGCTGAATGTTCTAGTTTGATGTCTCACAGATTATGTAGGGCTTTTCTTAAGGGTACTATTCATCTTAGGCCACCTGTTAGACAACCCTTTGCTCCCTGGCATCTAAAGTTTGTGCTGCCACATATTATTTCCCCCTTTGAGCCTGCATCATCCTGTCAGTTGAAGTTTCTTTCTTGGAAGACTATTTTCTTGGTAGCCATTACCTCAGCACGCAGGGTATCTGAACTCCAAGCCGTTTCTATCAAACCCCCATATTTGGTGTTCCACCTAGACAGAGTATCACTGCGGACTAATCCTTCATTCCTGCCAAAGGTGTGTTCTGAGACTAATCTGAACTATTGAACTCCCAACCTTTTTCAGTAATCATTCTAATAAGCTGGAGTACATGTTGCAAAAACTCTGTCCACAGACAATTGAGGTTCTATTTGGACAGAACAAAAGAATTTAGAAGGTCTGACCAATTCTTTGTATCTCATGCTGATCCTAAGAAAGGATTACCAGTTTCTAAAGTTAACCTTTCCAAATGGTTAACTGGCTGCATTAAATGTATCTACTGTTCAGCGAACCAAACATTAGCATGGTGTGAAGGTGCATTCAACTAGAGCCGTTTCCACTTCTTCGGCTTATATGGCTCAATTACCTTTGCACACTATATGTGCAGCTGCCACTTGGTCTAAGCCTCATACCTTTATCACTCATTACATAGTGGACAAGGCCTCCAGGGACAGGCTTCCTTTGGTTCCACTGTCTTCAGGAGTATACTCCCTTGAGCCACCTGGGATTAGGGTGCTTGGGGCGCTACCCATGTGTAAGAATAAACGGTGAGATTGAACAGTTTCACATAAAGAAGTTATGTACTTACCATAACGTTCCATGTGAGTTGTTCATCTCACCTTTATTCTTACATTCCCACCTTCCCCCTCCAGGGTCTCTAAGAACGAGTAGACTTTGGGTCTGGTGGTCTTGTTCTGGGACTTCTTACTCCGGCTGGAGTATTTTTTGTGTTACACCTGTTCATGCTGGGTTCAGCAAACTAGATCTGAGGTAGGACAGAGAGCATCATGGGATAGGGACCTGGCCTCAAGATACTCTGAGATCTTTAGCTAGTAAAGCGTCCGACTTGGAGCCAATGGTTCGGCTCCAAACCCATGTGTAAGAATAAAGGCGAGATGAACAACTCACATGGAACATTATGGTAAAGTACATAACTTCTTTTTACTTGTTACTCACACAGTAGAAAATATAGAAGGCAAAAATAATTTTGATGTGGGAAGGTTTGCTTTAGGATATCCTTAAATTCCAGATTGTGAAACTGAAAACTAGTTAAAACTGGAGACAGCAGAACTTTTCTCTCTTCTTCCCTTTAGGTCAGTCACTGGCTTCTGTTTGACTTGCTGAGTACAAAATCAAAACAGACTACCCCCCCCCCCCCACCCCAGTGAGAAAATTGGTCCTGGTTGTAGTTGGAGGCTTTGATGCCCACACCCCCAAAAAAAAACACCAAATATAAGCCGATCAGGCACAATGGGGATTGTAGCCGATAATTTAGTAGGAAATCCTCAGCCTGTTTCCCCTCGTACTCCGTTAGACAGCCATTAGTTCAAAGTGTCAAAATACCACAAGGGAAGTACACAAAAAGTGTACAGTCAAAAAATTGTTCCAAAAGTGGGAAAACAAATCTAGCTGCTATTTTCACAGTTTTAATGCTTTCAGCAGAAGAGGTAAAGCTCTTTTCTTGGTTAAACAGCCTCTCTCAATTTTTTGCTGCTGACCATTTGATGCGATGAATCCCCTCAGAATGAATTAGTTCTTCTTTGATGCTTATCTGTGGATGCAATCTGTTCTCTGAAATGAGCTTAATAATAGCATCCACTAGTGAACATTGACATTTTGAAATTCCACATTTGTCACCTGAAGAATACCATGAAAAATTGTAAGAAAAACTGCATTACACTGCAGAGCTGTTCCGGATTCTTTTCATTTGCAGTTGGGGAGAAAATATCTTTGGTCTGTTGAAACACTGCAATATTTACCAGAACGACCACCATTAGGTATCCATGTGGTTTGTATTGGTAAGCACAACTGGTTTAAAAGATGGATATCCCCAACATGCTGAGCTTTGAGTTGAATATTCTAGTTTCAGTCTCTGCCCCACTTCAGTTACTACAGAGATGTTCTGTACAGTGGCATGACTTTTACAAGATGACAGAATGCAAGCATCATACATTGCATCAAGTCTGCTTTATCTGATACCCTAGAGAATTTTTCTCCGTGCTTTGAGATGATGGCCATGCTGTTTAGGGGCAGAGTGAAGGTTTGTAATAGTCTTATGTTGCATAGATATGGAATCATAGGTTCCATGTCATAGAAGCAAAAATTATGCTCTGGTCGTTCACTCTACAATTCAGTTGTAGCTAGGAATGCAATGATGTCCTTCAAGGATGCATCTGCAGTCGTAACATATGGGTTGTCCTGCCTCAGGCAGCACTTCGGTCGGCCGGATTCCAAAGTCTGGGTCTGGCCTCGGCTGATGTCGCACTTACCCGACGTCAGAGAGTCTGGGGTATAAAAGCATCAGCCGACGCCATTTTCCTCGGACTTTCTTGCCGCGCGGTGCCCGAAGCAGAAGCTGTTCGCAAGTGCCGGTCGGTCAGATCCAGTGATTTCAGCTACCGAAGACTTCGAAAAAAGCTAAGTACCCCATTGGGGACTCTTTCTTGCCTCAGCCGATGTCAGACAAAGTAAATAATTGTTTAACTTGTGGGAAACAAATACCTCATAAGGATTTCCGTTCTTACTGCCTTCCTTGCTTAGGCCCAAACCACGACGTATTGGCCTGTTTAGCCTGTGCCTCCTTCAACCGATGAACTCTTAGACGTCAGTCGGAGTTTGCAGAGGAATTTTTTGGAGCTGCATTTGCCTATAAAATGCCGTCTGAGACTCCGACTTCGCATATGGTCAAAAAACGCAAGGAAAAGGACCGACACTTGCGGCCCGCGGTTTCGGCTGAAACCATGGCTAGGCCTACCGCGAGTGTCTCGGTTTCGGCCGAAACAGAGTCCTCGGCGATTCCTTCTCCCGAAACCATACTTCCGACCACCGAGGCCCGAGAGGCCCCGGCTGAGTTGGCTTCAGAACTACCTACCGAAGCTAGTGTTCAGGGATTGTCCGACACCATACCTTTGGACATTTCTACCCCTGCACGTGGGGCAGCTAGGCCCCCTGCTTCCATGTCCATTAAGGCCTTTTCAAGGGCTAAAGCTGCCAAACTTTCAAAAGCTTTGCCTGCCAAATCTACCTCCCAGAGGCCTTCCTCTAGTTCACAGATCCTCAGCCTTGCTGAGGACCTTATTTCCTTAATTAGGGGTTCACAACCTCACCCAGACAGGGCCTCTCAACCTCCTCCAGACAAAAGGCCCAGGACTGACCCCTCTGATCCACACTCCTCAGATGCTTCCACGGATGGATCTGAGTTGTCAGACCACCAGGAAGGGGCTTACTCGCCTTATGAGGATTCTGATGCAGAGGAATCTATTCCTTCGGCCTCCCCTCCTGAAGAGTTTTCCTTTGGTGAGACTCTGCACTCCATGAGAGAGCATTTTCAATGGCAAGGTCAGGATTTCTCTGATTCTAGAAAAAGATTAAGGACCTTTTTGCATTTGCCTCAGCATAGGCCCTTAGCTATACCTCCTGTTCTGAATGTAATTGATGATGTGTACAATGATGTCAGTACAGCCCCTGATACTCTCCCTCCGGCCCCTGCCAAACCTGACAGATACTACAGGGTCCCGGATTCTCATTTCCATTTGTATAAAGCCCATTCTGCAGACCCAGAAACTATTTCTCAGGGCCCTAAAGGGGTTGTGGCCGCTACTGCCAAAAATCCTCTACCCTCTGACAGAGTCTAGAGCTTTAGAGAGATGGGGAAAGAAGGTGTATACTTCTGCAACTCTTTCTGTCAGGGCATTAAACTGTCAGTTTCATATGATACAGTACCAGGAGTATTTGTTAGATGAACTGAATAAGAAACTTTCTTCTCCTGAACCCCTAGACCGTAAATCCCTTCAGGATTTGGTACACCACTCACAACAGGTTAGTAATCATTTCTTGAAATGTGGCTATGATGCACTGGAGGCTTCATTTAGATCAGCTATGACTGGGGCAGTTATTCGTAGGCATGCCTGGCTTAAGGAGCAATCTTTGCCAGACCATGTCAAAGCTAAACTCCTGGATGCTCCAATGGAGAAACAAAATTTATTTGGCTCCTCTGCTCAGGAGATCTTAAAAAAGGTTGAAGAAAAGGCAAAATCTGTGCAAACAGTTGAAGATTTCCTGCAAGTTCAACCACCGAGATTCAGCAGAAACTGGCCTACTAAGAATTGGTCCTTTCCAGACTCGGACAGAGCCCAGAGAGGCAGGAACAGGCGCCCTAGAGGCAGAGGTCAATCGAAGGGCTCCTACAGAGGCCGTCAGTGGCAGCCTGCCAACCAGAGGAGTAGTGCAACAGCAACAACAACTACTACACCAGGACAGGGTCAATGACTTAACTCTGATTCCGCCTACCAGGGATCAACTGGAAGCACCCTTGGGCGGAAAGCTGGCTTTATTCTCAAAAAACTGGCATTATATCACAAAGGATGCATGGACACTGCAAATAATAGACAAAGGATACAGGTTCCACTTCCACACTTTGCCAAAAAGAGGCGGAATGCCAAACCTTCCACCAAATCAGAGGGCAGAGGCTTTAAAACAAATCAGCAATTTACTTCAGATGAAAGCTATAGAAAAGGTACCATGCTCAGAACAAGGCCAAGGATTTTACTCCAGACTATTCCTTGTACCAAGAAAGGAAAATCAATGGAGGCCTATTCTCGACCTGTCCGCACTGAACACTTATCTCATTATGCCAAAATTCAAAATGCTGACCCTACAGCAACTTCTTCCCATGTTGGGCAAGGAGTCTTGGCTGGTGACTCTAGATCTCAAGGAGGCATACGTGCACGTCCCTATTCGACCAAACTGCAGAAGACACCTCAGATTTCTTGCAGGATCAGAGCATTATCAATTCTCAGCATTGCCCTTTGGCTTATCTACTGTGCCCAGAGTATTCACGAAATGCCTGGCATCAGTAATTGCACATTGCAGACTACAGAGAATTCAAATTTACCCATACCTGGACGACTGCCTAATACAAGCGGTCAACAAGGAAAATTTGATAAAGGACTTGGCCTATGCCATACACCTGCTACAGACCTTGGGATACACAGTCAACATCCAAAAGTCAAGTCTAGTACCATCCCAAAGGATATCCTTTTTGGGTGCAGATCTGGACACAACCACCCAAATGGCCTTTCTCACAGAAGAAAAACAAAAACAACTTCCAGATTACTTCATGTTTCTGACAAGACAAACTCAGCTTACTGCAAGGAAGATCCTGTAGGCCCTGGGTTACATGGCATCCTGCATAATTCTAATTCCGCATGCCAGGCTGCATATGAGGAAATTACAATGGTACCTCCGGAGTGTATGGTCTCAGCACAGTCACAGTTTAGAAACCCTGATATCAATCATTCCATGCCATCAAAAGGAATTCCTGTGGTGGGCTCAGGCCTGCCAGTCCAACAGAGGGTTGCCTTTCAACAAACCAAAACCAAGGCAGACCATCACCACGGATGCCTCAGACCGAGGATGGGGAGCACACATGGAGGACAAATGTATCCAAGGCCTATGGCCTCATGGACAGCTAAGCATGCACATAAACCAAAAGGAAATGCTGGCAGTGAGGCATGCAATCGAGGCATTCAAACCCTTCCTCCAACAAGGACACCTGCTAATAAGGACAGACAACACCACGGTCATGTGGTACATAAACAAGCAGGGAGGCACACATTCTTACCCTCTATGCCGGATGGCTGTGAATCTTTGGGAACTATGCCTGAATATCAATATCCAACTACAGGCCCAATTCGTGCCAGGGAAAGAAAATGCACTGGCGGACAGCTTAAGCAGAACTACCATGGATGCACACGAATGGATGCTGCACCCAGACATCTTCCAACTCATAGCAAAGACATGGGGAATGCCAGAGATAGATTTGTTCGCTTCCCTACTCAATCATCAACTGAATTCTGCTCAAGGACATACCACCCACAAGCTTGGAGGGTGGACTCCCTCTCTTTCAGCTGGAAAGCCCTAACAGTATATGCCTTCCCACCTCTCCCATTGATGTACAAGGTTCTACTGAAGATCAGGGAGGAACAGCCAAAAGTGATACTAATAGCTCCGGACTGGCCAATACAACACTGGTATCCATTATTGAGAAGCCTGTCCCAGGCAAAATCATGGCCTCTCCCCCTATGGCCTCTTCTTCTGACACAGAACAATTTCAAGACCCTGCATCCCAACCTGAAAACATTGCAGCTAACTTCCTGGAAAATTCCTTAAATCCCAATCAAACTGTCTTATCTCAGAGGGGGAAGGACATTATCCTGGAGGCTCGCAGGCCTTCCACAAGGAAGACATACTCAGCTAAATGGAAGAGATTTCTCATTTGGAGCACAACAAAGGGCACAGATGTCACAGTGGCAAACCTAACACATATCCTAGAATACTTAGCAGAATTGTTCCACAATGGCCTGTCCTATTCTTCCATTAAGATTCATGCTTCAGCAATTTCAGCAGAATACAATGTGGATCCACCTATCTTCTCACACCCCCTCCTCAGACAATTTCTGAGAGGGATCAAAAATATTAAACCTCCAAGAAGACCCCCTCTCTACCTGCCTGGGATCTCAACTTTGTGCTGGAGAAACTGACAATACCTCCCTTTGAACCAGCAGCATCAACGGATCTACAGTTTCTATCTTGGAAAACTGCATTCCTACTGGCAATCACTTCAGCAAGAAGAGTATCTGAGTTACAAGCATTAATGGCAGTGCAACCTTTTCTTATTTTCCACCAGGACAGGGTGTCACTAAGAACCAATCCTACTTTTATTGCCAAAGGTGGTATCTAGGGTATCCTTGAACCAAGCTATTCACTTGCCTACGTTCTTCCCTAATCCACAGAATAGAGGGGAAAAACTTTTGCACACCCTGGATATACACAGACAACTACACTACTACTTGGACAGAACAAAAACTAGTTGAAAAACTGACCAACTTTTTGTAGCATATGCAACTGGGGTGCAAGGAAGAGCAATTTCCAAACAGACCATTTCAAAATGGATAGGAAATTGCATTCGATTTTGCTACTCCTTTCATGGAAAGACAGTTCCATAAAATATCAGGCCTCACTCCACAAGGGCCACGGCCACCACTACAGCCTTCCTACGAGGGGTGGCTACCAAGGACATTTTAGAAGCTGCTACTTGGAGCTCCGTGCATACATTTGCCAAGCATTACAATCTACCTTTATACTCTAGATCCAGAGCAGGGTTTGCAACTGCAGTCCTGCAGGGGATCTTAACTACACCATCCTTTTCTTAGTACCCCCTCCCCCAGATTGGCTATGGTATTCTACCCATATGTTATGACTGCAGATGCATCCTTGAAGGACATAGTACAGTTTTGTACCTACCATAAATGTAGATGTCCGATAGGTATGCATCTGCAGTCAGGATTACCCTCCCTCCTTCCCCTCTGTGGTATTCCTAGGGTGCTTACCCCTCTTTTAGCTAGCTGGGGGAATCTATTATGGTGTATTTGTTTGTTTTTACATGTATATAATTTGCAAATGTTTGGAACTTTTCAGCATTTATCCAAATTTAGCCTTCCTAGAGGGCACCTGGCATCTGGGGCAAGAAAAACTGAGGAAAATGGCATCGGCTGATGCTTTTATACCCCAGACGCTCTGATGTCGGGTAAAGTGCGACATCAGCCGAGGCCAGACCCAGACTTTGGAATCCGGCCGACCGAAGGGCTGCCTGAGGCAGGACAACCCATATGTTATGACTGCAGATGCATACCTATCAGACATCTACATTTATGGTAGGTACAAAACTGTACTTTTTATTTTATTCTCCCCATATGTCCCAGTGTAATATTAAAAGTATTAACAGGGAAGGTGAGTAGTCCATTCACCTTGCTGTATTTATCAAATAGATGATAGCAGGATCCACTTGAGCTGTTTTTTTTTTTCCTGCCAATACTAAATGTGATGTCTTTGGCCTTATCTGTAACCAGTAAAAGAATCTACAAATTCACTAATGCATTTTTTTTAGTTCATGCAGTTTCTCCTTGCATTTTATGTGATTGGGAGGCCAAATGTATGTTTCATTTCCTTATAAGAAACTCAACTTGATAATATTTTTGAAGAGTAACATTCACCGTTTCTGTTGGACACAGTGGCATTTTAATGACAGAGTACATATAGAGATTCTTTAGGAAGCTTTAAAATGTCCAGTTCTTCAAAACCTGTAAGCAGCTAGATTGGCTTTGAGCATGTTGCCTGCTCCTGCCTTTTAAGAATATGCACCAGCCTAGTGGTCAGGCTTTTTTGTATCCCAGTTTTTTTGTTACTGTTTCAGTTTTGCATTGCGAAGAGAGAGGTCCTCCACCTTAAGCGCAGCAACATCTTAATCTGCTTTGCCTGCTCTGTCTCTTGTTCAGTACAGAAATTTTCAAACCTCTGCATGCTAGCTTGGTCCTATAGTTCCCCATACATTATTTTCATTTGTACCACCTCGTAATGCAAATGAAGTCATGAAAATGGAAGTGTTCCTCGTCTTTCAGACATATTATATTATTCCAAGATTTCTGAGCTTTACCACCATCCCTGCCTTATATCATCCATTTACCTAGCTTCAGGAAATTTACTAGATTGCCCCCTATGGATGCTTGAAATACATAAATTAACAAAGACGAAAGAAAAATATACATGAGCTGGCACTCTGATCCAGTTACAGCATATTTCAACCTGCGAAAGTCCACCCCCTTCTCCCCAAAAAAATATTTACTTGGAATTCCTTCAGGCTCCAACCAAGCTAAATTCTCTGGTAATTTAATATGTTTTCCCTGTCACAGATCTCTATTTTAAGAGTTTGGGAGGAAGAGTTTATAGCAACCACCATTGTCTTATTTAACCCTTACCCTGAAAAATTAACAAAGTGACCGAACAACTGAAATTTAAAAAAAAAAATCTATATCCTGTTTGAGTTTAAATATAATTGCACATCCTCAGCAAATGATCTTTATTGACTGAACATGAGAGATTAACGTAAAAGGATGTCAGAACTCACTATGACTGCTGTAAAGATCATAAGTACAGAGCAAACAAAACAGATGATGGTTGGCAACCTTGCCTTGTCTCACCCTTGTGTTATCAAGAGGTATAGTTAAGTATGAATTTGAACTCAAGCCTCAAAATCATTGTATCTATGCTTTTTTATTAAGTCTACATATTCCCTGGAAAAAACTAAACTCAGAAATAATCTGTTATATAAAATCAGACCACCTTGTCAGACGCCTTTGTGCATCGAGATTTACTATCACCATTTTATCTGATGTATCTATGTAGTTCTTATCCGAGTTTTTCAAAATATTACGTCGGACTCCTTCAAATCCACAGTGATCATTGTCAGACTAGAGTGGAATATATCCTTCTAATCTTTGTAATAATTACCGTAAGTGTATTATAGTCTTTATTTAACACAGAAATGAGACTAGACAAAGAAGCCAAATTTGCATCTTTTCAAGATGTAGCACTGACCACTGCCTCATTCTATGAGTGAGGGTTATGCTGTTCAGTAAAACATTACTAAATGTCTTGGAGAGGGTATTTTCCATTTATGTACTTTCCAAAATCCTTTTGGAATGTCATCACTCCTGGTGTTTTACTTGTCATTTGTCCTCTCAAAACCAGCTTTACTCCTCTTCACATATTGAGCTCTTCGTTGTGGTTGACTCTATTTTCAGTAAATCTGTTTTTTAAATGGTTTTGTATCCCTCCTTTGTATTTACCCTAGCTATTCTGTGATTACTGTAATTGCTGATGTTTATGAAACAACTTCTTCATAACTCACTGGCCTAGTTTGTCCTAGTAATTTCTTTTAAACCTACAGTAATTCATTGTGAGCTTTGCTGTCCAAACCTGGTAGTAATGTTTCTGGTGGTCAAGTGATTCCTCAAATTCCAGATTTTTGTATCACCTAGAATTTCCCCTATTTTGTGCTTCAGGTACTGTAAAGTTTGTTTTGGGATGGTTCAACTAGCAGTACAGGGACTGGAGGTATCAAGCAGGGGAAGATGCAGGTGAGAGGTTGACTGTGGCTTGCCCTTCCTGGAGGGAGGCAGTGTGGCTCACTGCATTGGTGCATCTGCATCTGTCTATGCATCTGCATCAAGAAGAGCTTAGTGTGCCCATGCTGCAAAAGGTGTAGAGCACTTTGTTGGGAGGATGCAAATGAGTTGAAGCATGCATGCATTCCCCAAAGCAGCTGTAGTAGAGCTATGTAAGCTGATGACTGAGTTGGGGATGGAATTGTCCTGAAGTCCCTTCTGGTTGTTGGATTTGTGACACCCCCCCCCAGTTGCTAAGCACTCTAAGAAGTGTAGCTGTGATTGTGTGGATGTACCATGCAGGACCGCAACCATGGGGTTAATTATTAGAACACATGCCTGGTCGAGGCCTGTGCCCCAACCAGATAATGTAAAGGAAATCCTAAATGTTTTGCTAAGTATCTACAATTTAATCCCTTGCTCATTAGGCTCAAGCTAGGAGAAAAGGGTAAAATCAGCCAGTTGTTTTTTCCAGCCCTTTGCACCTAGGTACATCAGAAGTTTCCCAGCTAATACCTGATTTTCTAATCATAGACTAGAGCCCCCCCCCCCCCCCAAACGGGACAAAGGGTAGGAAGGCTAAGTACAAATAGGAACAGTAAGCAAAACAGAGTAAAGCCTGGGGGCCTTCAGAGCTGAAAACCAAAGAGGAGTAGTCTCCTTGGCTCAACATTGCTGCCCCTTCCCCCCTCCCCTTCTATCAAGTCTGCTTTGCTCTCACTTTTCAAAACTTGAACGACACTTGTTCTGCTTTGTAAATAAATGGGAAGTAGGCACTGTGAACAAATAGGGTGCTAAAGACCATAAAATGTGTACAGTACTTAACTCTTATAGAAACATCCATTCAGGGATATTCCACTAGGTCCCAGAGACGGTTCATTTCTAAGTCTCTGAAAGGCATGCTAGACGCAGTGGCCATAAGTCCACCCTTCTGAGAGGAAGGCATAGGGTTTTGCACCATTCTGTTATTGGTACCAAAGAAAGAGGGGCCTTGGAGGCCCAACTTTGTCTTAAACAAATTCCTAAAAGGTGCCCAAGTTCAAAGTGCTCACATTACAAGGACTTCTACCACTCTTTCGTATAGGGGCCTTCATAGTTACCCTAGTTTTGAAGGGCATGCATTTCTTTATACCTGTAAGCAAACTATGAAGGTACTTAGTTTGCAGCAGAGGAAGAACATTCAGATGTTCAAAAATCTCTGTTGCAATAACCCAAGCTATGCATCCACCAGCCTCCAAAAGCTTTGGGCACCCTCCAGGCACCTCTCCTGTCCATAGCATGCAGAAGCTTGTATAAAAGGCAGGAGGAGTGCCAAAAGTTTTAGCACTATCTTGAGTACAAAGCTTTATTTTCATCTAAAATCTATATGGCTTTGCTGAAAATTGTTGGAGAAGGTGTATTGTGCTTGTGGGATACATTCATTGTAGTACTTGCCTCAGAACCACCAGTTCCTTCACTCACGTACTTACTGATGCTTCCAGGCTATACTACTCTTTCATTTCCTTCTCGTCTACTTGCGTATGGAGCAGTAAGCTGTCTGTTTTGCTTGACCTTTCGTAGTGTACAAAAAAAGAGTAATGTCAGGGAGATGTTGGCAGTTACCAGTGTTTTGAAGGCCTTGAGTAATCTGTGGTTCACTGGTAATATGATATACACCAATATACACAAAGTACACCACAGTGATTCAGTACATAAACATACAAGGGAGTACCCAATCATGCCTCCTTTGTAGACTGTCCCTGATGACCTGGAAGGTATCAGTTCAGCTCAGTCTGACTCTTCAGGCTTCATACAGTCTGTCACAGTAAAAGCTTATTGCAGACAAGCTCAGCAGGACCAGGAAGACCCCCCCCCCCCCAAATCATTGAAACCTCATCCTGGGGTCTTCCAAGAATTGATCTGCCTATGGGGAACAATTTAAGGGATCCATTTGTCTCCTTTCAGAACAGAAAGAAATTCTACTCCAGGACTGCTTGCAGGCAGGCCTTGGAAGACAGATGCCTTTTTATTTCTATGGATAGGAACGTTCCTGTATGCATTTCCACTGATTACTAGAGAAATTCTAAAAATCCAGAAGGGCTCTCCAAAAACTGTAGTGGTGACCCCCTTTTGGCCAAGGCAACAGGTGATGTCCTTCAAGGATGCATCTGCAGTCATAACAAATGGGTTGTCCTGTCGTCAGGCAGCCCTTCGGTCGGCCGGATTCCAAAGTCTGGGTCTGGCCTCGGCTGGTGTCGCACTTCACCCGACGTCATAGCTGCAGTTCTTCGGGTATAAAGGCATCAGCCGATGCCATTTTCCTCAGTCTTTCTTGCCGCGTGGCGCCCAAAGCAGAAGCTGTTCGCAAGTGCCGGTCGGTCAGATCCAGAGATTACTACTACCGAATACTACTTCGAAGACTTCTAAAAAGCTAAGTACCCCGTTGGGGACTCTTTCTTGCCTCAGCCAATGTCAGAAAAAGTGAACAACTGTTTAACTTGTGGGAAACAAATACCTCATAAAGATTTCCACTCTTACTGCTTACCTTGTTTAGGCCCAGACCACGACGTAGCAGCTTGTTTAGCCTGTGCTTCTTTCAACCGACGGACGCTTAGACGTCGGTCGGAGTTTGCTGAACAGTTTTTCGGCTCAGATTTTGCGTACATAATGCCGTCGGATCCTCCGACTTCACAAGTTAAGAAACGCAAAGAAAAGGACCGACACTCGCGGTCCGCGGTTTCGGCCGAAACCGCGGTTAAGCAAACCGCGAGTGTCTCTGTTTCGGCCGAAACCGAGCAAACTGTTCTATCTTCAGCCGAATCCATGACTACTACCGAGGCCCCTTCTAACCTAGTTGAATCGGCCTCTGAAGTTCTACCTGCTACTGTGGTTTCACAAGAATTATCGGACACCATCCCTTTGGATGTTTCAACCCCTGCACGTGGTGCTGCTAGGCCGCCTGCAGCCATGTCCATAAAGGCCTTTGCCAGGGCTAAAGCAGCCAAAACTTCTAAGTCTGTGCCTGTTAAGCCCCCCTCTCACAGGCCCAGTTCCAGTTCCCAAATGCTCACTCTGGCAGAGGACCTCATCTCTTTAATTAGGGGATCCCAATCTCACCCAGACAGGGCCTCTCAACCTCTTCCAGAAAAGAGACCTAGAGCAGAGCCCCCCGAGCCAGTGTCCTCAGATGATTCTTCTGATGATACAGACAATACAGATCATCCAGAGGCTCCTTTTTCTACTTATGAAGACTCCGATGCTGAGGAATCGATTCCTTCTGCCTCTCCACCAGAGGAATTTTCCTTTGGGGAAACCTTACATGCCATGAGAGAACAATTCCAATGGCAGGGACAAGATTCCTCAGATTCAAGGAAAAGGCTTAGGACCTTTTTACATTTACCACAACATAGGCCTTTAGCTATACCTCCAGTTCTTCCTGTTGTAGATGATGCATTTAATGATGCTTGCACTGCTCCTGATACTTTACCTCCAGCCCCTGCTAAGCCCGATAGGTTCTACAGGGTCCCGGACACTCATCACCATTTATACAAGGCCCCTTTTGCAGATCCCGAGACTATCTCACAGGGGCCTAAGGCAGTAACCGACCTCAGTTAAAACCCTCTCCCTTCTGAAAGGGAATCCAGGTCCTTAGAGATGGGGTAAAAAGTATACACCTCTGCTACTCTCTCAGCTAGGGCATTGAACTGTCAGTTTCATATGATCCAATACCAGGAGTTTATGCTTGATCAGTTAACTAAGAAACTGTCCTCTGATGATTCTTTAGATAAGAAATATGTTCTAGAAATGGTGCATAACATTCAGCAGGTTAGTAACCATTCTTTAAAATGTGGCTATGATGCACTGGAGGCTTCCTTTAGATCAGCCATGACTGGCACAGTTATAAGAAGGCATGCATGGTTGAAAGAACAGGTCTTGCCGGATCATGTTAAAGCAAAACTATTAGATGCTCCTATGGATAAGGTCAGTTTATTTGGTTCTCCTGCTCAACAGGTACTGAAGAAAATGGAAGAGAAGGCAAAATCTGTACAAACAGTGAAAGATTTCTTACAGGTTCAGCCTCCAAGGTTTAGCAGGAATTGGCCTTCCAAAAACTGGTCCTTTCCAGACTCCTCTAAAACTCAGAGAGGCAGGAATAGGCGTTCAAGAGGCAGAAATCAATCCAGAGGAGGTGCCTACAGGGGACGCCAGTGGCAAGGTAACAACCAATGAGGCACAGACACAACAACTACCACTGCAACAGGACAATCACAGTGACTTGGCTCTGGCACCGCCTACCAGGGAACAAATAGCAGCACCCTTAGGCGGAAAGTTAGCCTTATTTTCAAAAAACTGGCACTATATCACAAGAGACAAGTGGATTTTGCAAACTATAGACCAAGGCTACAGGTTCCATTTCCATACTTTACCAGGAAAAAGAGGAATGCCAAACCTGCCACCAAATCAAAAGACAGAAGCTCTAAAACAAATAGCTCAATTAGCAAAGATGAGAGCTGTGGAAAGGGTACCATCTATGGAACAAGGAAAGGGATTTTACTCCAGACTATTCCTGGTACCAAGAAAAGAGAAAAATTGGAGGCCTATTCTCGACCTGTCTGCTTTAAACACATTCATCATTGTTCCAAAATTCAAAATGCTGACCCTACAGCAACTTCTTCCCACACTGGGCAAGGAGTATTGGCTGGTGACTCTAGATCTCAAGGAGGCATACCTGCACGTCCCCATACGACCAAATTGCAGAAGATACCTCAGATTTCTTGCAGGATCAGAGCATTATCAATTCTCAGCATTGCCCTTTGGCTTATCTACTGCGCCCAGAGTGTTCACGAAATGCCTGGCATCAGTAATCGCTCACTGCAGGCTTCAGGGAATCCAAATATATCCATACCTGGACGACTGCCTGATACAAGCGGACAACAAAAACAAGCTAACAGAAGACTTACAAAGAGTCATTTGCTTACTGCAAGCCCTGGGATATACAGTCAATATAAAAAAGTCAAGACTGATACCATCCCAAAGAATAACCTTCTTAGGTGCAGAATTGGACACAGTAAAACAGATGGCATTCCTAACTGCAGAAAAACAAGAACAACTTCCTCTCTACTTCTTGGCATTAACAGAGCAGAACAAACTAACAGCAAGGAAAGTACTGCAGGCCTTGGGCTTCATGGCATCCTGCATAATCCTGGTCCCTCATGCCAGACTGCATATGAGAAAGCTACAGTGGTACCTGAAGAATTTATGGTCTCAACACAGGCACAGCTTAGAAACCGAAATACCACTAATCCCATGCCTGAAACAAGAGTTCCTATGGTGGGCTCAGGCATGCCAGTCAAACCAAGGTTTGCCCTTCCACAGCATTCAACCAAGCCAAACCATCACAACGGACGCCTCAGACCTCGGTTGGGGGGCCCACATGCTGGACAAGTGCATACAAGGCTTATGGACTCCAGATCAGCTGCACCTGCACATAAATCAAAATGAAATGCTAGCAGTAAAACTAGCAATCCAGAATTTCAGACCATTCCTCCAAGAAGGGCAGTTGATGATAAGGACAGACAACACCACAGTCATGTGGTACATCAACAAACAGGGAGGCACTCATTCATACCCTCTATGCCGGATGGCACTGGACCTATGGAATATGGCTCTGAGCTACAACATTCAGTTACAAGCAATTTTTGTACCGGGAAAAGAAAACATCCTAGCAGACATATTAAGCAGAACTACCTCGGATGCTCACGAATGGATGCTACACCCGGACATCTTCAAGGTCATCACAAAGAAATGGGGACTGCCACAAATAGACCTATTCGCATCCCCACTCAATCACCAGCTCAAGAAATTCTGCACAAGGACTTACCACCCACTTGCTTGGAAGGTGGACTCTCTATCCTTCAGTTGGAAAGGCCTGACAGCATATGCATTCCCACCTCTTCCTTTGATGCACAAGGTGCTATTGAAAATCAGAGGAACGTCCAAGGATCATTCTGATAGCTCCAGACTGGCCAAGACAACATTGGTACCCATTACTGAGAAGCATGTCTCGGGGGGGGAAATGTGGACACTGCCCCTGATTCCTTTGCTGTTAACTCAGAACGGCTACAACACCCTGCATCCAAACCTGAAAACTCTGCAGCTGACTGCCTGGAACATTACATAAGAGCAACTAACCCAGATTTATCCCAAAGGGTTAAAGACATTATCCTTGAGGCCCGCAGACCTTCAACAAGAAGGAACTATGCAGGAAAATGGAAAAGGTTTCTCATTTGGAGTTCTGAAAGGGGAAAAGATGTGTCAAAGGTAGACATTGCCAACATCCTGGAGTATTTGGCAGAACTTTTCCATACAGGCCTGTCCTATTCCTCCATCAAGATGCATGCATCAGCTATTTCTATGGAATACAGCTTGATCCCCTGTCTTCTCGCATCCTCTACTCAGGCAGTTTCTGAGAGGAATTAAAATGTAAAACCTCCTAGGAAACCACCATTACCAGCATGGGACTTGAACTTTGTGCTAGAAAAATTGACACTCCCCTTTCGAACCAGCAGCAACAGCAGATCTACAACACCTATCCTGGAAAACTGCTTTTCTGCTGGCAATTACCTCAGCAAGAAGGGTTTCTGAGCTACAGGCTTTAATGGCAGTACAACCCGTCCTAATCTTCCATCAAGATAGAGTGTCCATGAGAACAAATCCTACATTTATGCCTAAGGTGGTATCCAGAGTGTCTTTAAACCAGGCAATCCACCTACCTACCTTCTTCCCAATCCACAAAACAAGGGGAAAGACTGCTGCATACTTTGGATGTACATAGACAGTTGCGCTACTACCTGGACAGAACCAAGGGCAATAGAAAACTGACCAGCTTCTGGTAGCATATGCAACAGGAAGGGAAGGAAAAGCAATTTCAAAACAGACAATCTCCAAGTGGATAGGAAATTGCATTAGATTCTGTTACTCCTACCATGGAAAGCAAACTCCACAGAACATAAGGCCTCATTCTACAAGGGCTACAGCCACTACCACAGCTTTCTTCACGAGGAGTGGCTACCAAGGACATTATAGAGGCTGCTACTTGGACCTCCGTGCATACATTTGCCAAGCATTATAACTTACCTTTATACTTTAGATCCCGAGCAGGGTTTGCCACTGCTGTTTTGCAAGGGATCCTAACTACACCATAATTTCCTCTTCCTCCTCCCCTAGTTTGGCTATGGTATTCTACCCATTTGTTATGACTGCAGATGCATCCTTGAAGGACATAGTACAGTTTTGTACCTACCATAAATGTAGATGTCCGAACAGGAATGCATCTGCAGTCAAGATTACCCTCCTTCCCCTCTGTGGTATTCCTAGGGTATTTGCCCACCTAATAGCTAGCTGGGGGGGGATCTCTTATGGTGTATTTGTTTGTATATATGTACATACAGGCTTATTTTTTGTGTTTGCCTTCTATTTGGAAACATTGGCATTTATCCAAAATTTAGCTATCCAAGAGGGCAACTGGCATCTGGGGCAAGAAACACTGAGGAAAATGGCGTCGACTGATGCCTTTATACCCGAAGAACTGCAGCTATGACGTCGGGTGAAGTGCGACACCAGCCGAGGCCAGACCCAGACTTTGGAATCCGGCCGACCGAAGGGCTGCCTGACGACAGGACAACCCATTTGTTATGACTGCAGATGCATTCCTGTTCGGACATCTACATTTATGGTAGGTACAAAACTGTACTTTCTCCCTTCTTTTCAATCTGGCTAAGGCAGTTACCGGAAGCTTCCCCACGGACCAGATGTACTTGCACAAGGCTGGGAGTTTGGTGCACCCCAGTCTGAAAATACTTCAGCTGCCTTGATAATAGTTTTGATACCTTTTAGGTACCTTTTTTCTGAGGACATGCAGCAGGTACTTAAGGAGATGAGAATTTACTACTAAGAAGTCATGTATGGGTAAATGGAAAAGATTTTCTGGTTGGTGCCCCTAAGCCAAGATCCACTTTTGTATCAGATGCCTCTGGTCCTTTATTATTTGTATGAGTTACTATCCAGTGGTTTGTCATACAACTCCCTATTGAAAAGTCAGCACTTGTAATGCTGAGTTTTGACAAGCCAAAAAAAAAAAAAAAAAAAGGCCAAAAATACAGCAGTAGAGTGAATCTCGAAAATCTCTCTACTACTTTAAATTTCTTTTTGCAGGCGGGCATACCCCCTTCCATCCCCCCATACCTTGAAATTACATATGTATGCCAATTCTCATATAACCATACCTTGCAGAAAAAGGAATATTCCAAGAAAAGGCATCTTGGAGAACTTAGAATATGCAAGTCTGATCTTTCGGCGATTCAGTCTCCGTATTTCAGGACTTGCTGTAGCGGGTCCCAACATACTATTTGCTAGCCATTTCAACAAGTCTGCCTATATACCCCCCCTTCCAACAATGTAAAATGAATGCAGGTTTTTGAACGGGGTCTTTTATATCCACCCACCTAGGAAGTGGATAGCTCTTCCGTGGGATCTCAGTTTTGTGCTTGAATAGCTTATGGAGTCTCATTTGAACCAGCTGTTAACTTAGAAGACTGGTTTACTCATTGCTGTGACAATCTAAGAGGGTATCAGAGTTGCAAGCACTTATGGTGAGTCAACCTTACTTTTTTCCCTCCCCCACAAGGACATGGTTTCTTTGAGAACAAATCCTACTTTTATGCCTAAAGTAGTTTGAGTTTACTTAAAGCTGTCTCATCAACCACCCAGTTTTTTTTTCCCTGAACCTAGGAAAAAGGAAGAGAGGATTCTTTACTCTTTTGCATGTACACAGCTCAGATACCACCTAGCCAAAACTCAATATTTAAGTAAAGCTGACCAGCTGTTTGCCTCCTGTGAAGGTAAGACGGAAAGGCAACCAGTGTCAAAATTAAATATTTCTTCATGGTTGTCTCTTGTTACTTTTTGTTACCCACCACAACAAGCTACTTTAAGGTAGATTTCTCACTGCTACAGCAGCCTATGGCTATTTGGCTTGTTTCTTGTTGAGGAAGCAACAACCAGGCCTGCTTCAAAAGCTCTGTCTCTCCAACAGCTTCCCTCTGGTTGTTGATTGGCCAGCACCAATCAGATAACTAGCCAGAAGGAAGTGACTTCAGTACTTCCTTGCTATCTCACAGGAAGCAACTAAAGAGCTTCTCAGGAGCAGTAGTCAGTCTACAGCTTCATTTTTGGCCATTAAGTCCCCTTTGTAGAACTCTTCCACATAGAATTCATTGCCCTTTTTAAAATCGGGGCACATTTTTTGTAATTTTTGACTAGAAGTGACATATTTTCTTTAAGAGATCCAGTATTTGATTAAATATTTGGTAGTTTCCTGCCAGGGTGTGCCTTATTGCTTTAGAGGCTAAATTCTTTTTTTTTTTTTGGGGGGGGGGTATTGTTTTTGAGCTAAGTGTACTGGTTTTGCAACTTTTGAGTTTAGATGCCTGTGTATCAGGTATGGACATGGTAGTGCTTTTGTACTTCATGACATCTTACCCGAGTATTAGTTTTCCTTTCCCTGCAATGCTGTGACTAAACTACAGGTCAGTCAGGAATTTTATGAACTGCTTGTGTATCTACCTTACTTTTGAGGCTGTTTGGGGAAATGTAGCTGTATGTGCGCTGCTTGTGAACACTTTCTGACAACTTACCTTCCAACTGACTCTTTCCAGCACTGCTTTACTAGCAGCTTCTTCCTCCATCACAACCATCACAACATGGATACTTACCTGCTGGTTCTTCTCCTACTGTGCCTAAAAAGAAAAAAAATATACTAAAAGTGAGTCCTT